>NC_073629.1:118361514-118670085 GCF_029407905.1 Bubalus kerabau | reverse complement strand
TTGAATAATCTGGGGTGACTTCATCTCAAGATCCTCAACTCACATCTGCAAAAACCCCTTTTCTGAGTAAGGAAACAGGTTCCAGGAATCAGGACGTGGACATAGCTTTTGGGGACCACCACTGGGGCTTCCCAAGTGGCTCAGCAGGTAAAGAATCTGCCTGCCAATGTGGGAGATGCAAGAGATGAGGGGTCGATCCCTGTGCCGGAAAGATCTCCTGGAGGAGGAAATGGCAACCCCCTGCAGTATTCTTGCCTGGGAAAGAGGAGCCTGGCTGGCTATAGTCCATGGGGGTCACACAGTTGGGCATGACGGAGTGACTGAGTACACACATTCAACCTAATGCACCCATGTTCTGAGTTTAAGAAATCATTAACTTTCATTAACTGTTTCTTTTTGCCTGTTGTATCACTTCATGGCAAATAGATGGGGAAACAGTGTCAGACTTTATTTTTCTGGGCTCCAAAATCACTGCAGATGATGATTGCAGCCATGAAATTAAAAGACGCTTACTCCTTGGAAGGAAAGTTATGACCAACCTGGAGAGCATATTAAAAAGCAGAGATATTACTTTGCCAACAAAGGTCCATCTAGTCAAGGCTATGGTTTTTCCAGTCGTCATGTATGATGTGAGAGTTGGACTGTGAAGAAGGCTGAACACCGAAGAATTGATGCTTTTGAACTGTGGTATTGGAGAAGACTCTTGAGAGTCCCTTGGACTGCAAGGAGATCCAACCAGTCCATTCTGAATGACATCAGCCTGGGTGTTCTTTGGAAGGAATGATGCTAAAGCTGAAACTCCAGTACTTTGGCCACCTGATGTGAAGAGTTGACTCATTGGAAAAGACTCTGATGCTGGAAGGGATTGGGGGCAGGAGGAGAAGGGGCCGACAGAGGATGAGATGGCTGGATGGCATCACCGACTTGATGGATGTGAGTTTGAGTGAACTCCGGGAGTTGGTGATGGACAGGGAGGCCTGGCATGTTGCAATTCATGGGGTCGAAAAGAGTCAGACACGACTGAGTGACTGAACTGAACTGAACTGATGCTGACTACCTCTTTTTATGCTCTGTCAAACACAGGGTAATCCATGTGGCCCACCTCTCCTCACACTTGGGATTTAGTTTCTCTGTGGCCTTTTGAATTCAATTCACTAGGGACTAAAGGAACACGATGATCTTGTAGATTATCCAACTTCTCACTGTCAGAGTAAGAGTAGTAGTCCCCAGCAACTTTTTACAACCCAAGTAGAAACAGTTCATACAAGCTCAGTCGCCCCATCGCTCAGTTGTGTCTGATTCTTTGCGACCTACGGACTGTAGCCCAGCAGACTCCTCTCTCCGTGGAACTTTCCAGGCAAGAATACTGAAGTGAGTTGCCATGTCCTATTCCAGGGGATCTTCCTGATCCAGGAATCAAACTCACAACTCTTGGGTCTCCTACGTCTCCAGCACTGGGCGGCGGATTCTTTACCCCTGAGTCTCCTGGGAAGCTCCAGATGGAAGCAGATTCCACTGAAAGCTCTCCCCAGCCATGTCTCACTGCCACTGTCCCCCTGCTGGTCACCGTTGCAGGCATACATGAGACATGCCGTGCGGTGGCCTCACCCACTCATGGCTGTTTGTGGTCAACAGAAGCATCTAGCTTGCCTTTTACATCACTTGTTACCAGAGCTTATATTCAACTTGCATCTCATGAGTCTCTTTGTCAATGTAATTTTGTTAGTCTTCCAAGGCTTAGGGGAAACTAATTTGTAAATTTTCAAAGGTGGGAGCTCTCCAAGCGAGAGTTCTTTCCCGTGTGAAATCTAGTATCAGGAAGTGCATTGTATCCACGCACCCCTCGTCCTATCCAGGACCCAGATGGATGAGTTGTGTCTCTCTCTGCCTGTGTCTGCCCATCTCTGACTCAGATGGGCACATCCAGAGAGGTCCCTAGTCTCTGCCTTCCCCCTTCCACCCAGAACACTCATCCGGGGCTACCACCTCGCAGGAGGTGTGAATCACAGATCCCAGTGCAACTATTAGAACACTCCCATTTGCTCTCAGAAGTGTCACTTTTTGGACAATATATTAAGCAGGCACCCTCCTCCTCAGGGATCAGGTGGCCCCGCTCAGCCAGAACACCTTGGCGCTCGGTGCATCTTGCCCCTTGAACTGCTCCTGTGTTCTCCCAACCCCCAACCTGTTGCTTGGTCCCATTCTCACCCTGAGTGATGACTGCTCAGGGCAGACCCTCACTCTTCTTGGCCATGACACTTCTTTTGGAGGCAGCCTTAGGGAAGGGTCCTATTTGTCCCCCTCTGCCTCGAGGTCCCTTCCCAGGTGCTGACTCAAGTGACCCAGGCTTCTCCTGCACAGGGACAGGGTTGACTCAGCGCTGCCATGATGAATCCAGAGCCCAGAGAGGCAGAACTCTCACATGCAGAGTCTGCATTGAGTGAGACAGCTGGCCCACACATTTGTGGATTTATCCTGAAATCCAAGCTTGTCGGATGCTGAGGGCGGCTCTGAGCTGGGGATCTGTACAGACCCAGGAGCCATGAAGCATCTTCCCTTCTTTCCAGATGAACAGAGAGAGGCGCCTGATGCTAGTCACATGGCAACTCACACTCATCCTTTGGCACCTTTCTTCTCTTTCGTTCTGACATTCCTTATCTTTTGGGTCATAAAGATATTTTATATGATGTACATTTTCCTTTGAGTCTTTCTCCTTTGTTCAGAGGAGCTGTCTCCCCCCTGCTCTTCTCCATAGGGAAGGGAGCCCCCGAGCTCTGGACTTTTGGAAGGACATCCTATCATATTAGAGCACGCACACACACAACCTTTGATCCTTTCTCTGACACATGGCGCATTGATCATCCTTCACAGACTTGCATTGTCTGTGGCTTACATCATGAAGCATGGTCCTGTGAAGAGACTGGATCTGAAGAACACATGAGACAGAGAATGCGTATTGTCAAATTGATTTAAACTTAGAGGAATCAGCAGGAAATTGTTGGCATCATGAATCATGGGTGAAAGATCTTTGCATCACAGGCAAAATGCTTCATTCCAGACTCTGACGGTCTTACCCTGATGGCTCCTTCCAGTAAGGACTGCCCCTTGGAAAGCATCACGAAAAATGAAAGGGTACTTTCCCAATTGTTTTATTTTTTAAAGTTTATTTTTAGAGCAGTTTTAGGTTCACAATACAATAGAGAGGAAGAGAATTTCCATATACATTTTGCCCCCCACCCCAAGTACAGCCTCTCGCCCAACCACAGCCCCCACTGGAGGGTGGTGCATGTGTTACAGCTGATGGACTCATGCTTCGTGGGGTTGTTCAGTCACTCAGTCGTGTCCGACTCTTTGCGACCCCATGAATCACAGCACACCAGGCCTCCCTGTCCATCACCAGTTCCCGAAGTTCACTCAGACTCACGTCCATTGAGTCAGTGATGCCATCCAGCCATCTCATCTTGTGTCACCCCCTTTTCCTCCTGCCCCCAATCCCTCCCAGCATCAGAGTCTTTTCCAGTGAGTCAGCTCTTCACATCAGGTGGCCAAAGGATTGGAGCTTCAGCTTCAGCATCAGTCCTTCCAATGAATATCCAGGACTGATTTCCATTAGGATTGACTGGTTTGATCTTCTTGCTGTTGAAGGGACTCTCAAGAGTCTTCTCCAACACCACAGTTCAAAAGCATCAATTCTTCATCACTCAGCCTTGTTTACGGTTCAACTCTCACATCCATACATGACTATTGGAAAAACCATAGCTTCGGCTATACAGCTTCCCTGGTAAAAGAACCTGCCTGCAGTGCAGGAGACCTGGGTTTGATCCCTGGGTCAGGAAGATGCCCTGGAGGAGGAAATGGCAACCCCTCCAGTATTCTTGCCTGGAGAACCCCATGGACAGAGGAGCCTGGTGAGTTACAGTCCACATGGAGGCAAGAGTCAGACACGACTGAGTGACTAACCCACGAATGACTATACAGACCTTTGTCAGCAAAGTGATGTCCCTGCTTTTGAATATGCTGTCTAGCTTTGTCATAGCTTTCTGTCTAAGGAGCAAGCGTCTCTTAATTTCATGGCTGCAGACACCATCTTCAGTGGACCTATGCTGGTACATTGCAATTACCCAAGGTCCATACTTTATATAAGGCTCACTTTTGGTGTTGCGTGTTCTGTGGGTTTGGACAAGTATCATCATTATATACATGATATCATACAAAGCATTTTCACTGCCCTAAAGATCATCTGTGTTCCTCGCATTCATGCCTCCTCCACCCACTGGCAGCTGCTGGTCCTTTAATCATCTCCACAGTTTTGCTTTTTCCAGAACAACATAAAGTTGGAATCCTACAGTGCGTAGTTTTCTCAGATTAACTTCCTCTGTTTAGTAATAAGCATTCAAGTTTCCTCCATGTCACTTTGTTGTTTGAAGGCTCATTTCTTTTTAGAACTGAATAATATTTCATTGTCTGGATGTACCACCGTGTATTTATCATTCACCTACTAGGGAACATTTTGACAATTATGAATAAAGCTGCTATATATATCTGTGCTAATTTTTGTCTGAACATGAGTTTTCAACTCCTTTGAGTAAATATCAAGGTGAATGTTGGCTGAATCCTATGGCTAGAGTATGCTTAGGTTTGTAAGAAAATAAACTGTCTTCAAGGTGGCTGTATCACTCTGCATTCCCACCAGCAGTAAATCAGAGTTCTTGCTGTTCCGTATTCTCGGCAACATTTGCTGTTGCCAGGGTTCCGATTTTGCCTTTCTGACCGGTACGTGGTAGTATCTCGTTGTTTGCATTTACCTGGTGGCCCATGGTGAGGGTATCTCTACTTACTTGTCATCAGCACATCTTTAGTGAGGTGTCTGTTAACATCTTGGTCCATTTTTTAATTAGGCTGACTGCGTTTTTAGTGCTGCATTCTAAGAGTTCTTTGTACATTTTGGAAAACAATCCTGTATGTTTCTTTTGCAAGTATTTTCCTCTCGTCCACAGTTTTTCTTCTCATTCCTTTAACATTGTCCTTGAGTTTCCCTGGTGGCTCAGCCGGCAGAGAATCCGCCAGCAATGCAGGAAACCCAGCTTCAATCCCTGCGTTGAAGATCTCCTGGAGAAGGGAATGGCAGTCCACTCCAGTATTCTTGCCTGGAGAACCCCGTAGACCAAAGAGCCTGGCGGGTTACAGTCCATGGGGTCACAGAGTCAGACACGACCAAGTGACTAACACACTTGCAGGGCTGAAGTTTTAACTTTAATGAAGTCCAGCATGTCAATTCTTTTTTTCATGAATGGTGCTTTTAGTATTGTGCCTAAAAAGTCATCACCATACCTAAGGTCATCTAAGTTTTCTCTTATTTTATCTCCCAGGAGTTTCAAAGTTTTCCATTTTATGTGTAGGTCTACGATCCATTCTGAGTTGGTTTTTGTGAAGGGTGTAAGGTCTGCGCCTCACACAGACCTTAGATTCAGTTTTTTGTGGATGTCCGATTGGTCCAGTGCCATTTGTTGACAAGATCATCTTTGCTCCATCCTATTGCCTCTACCCCTTGATTGAAGATCAATGACTATATTTGTGGAGCCTATCTGTGTTCTTTATTCCATTCCATTGATCTATTTGTCTTTTCTTTCACCAATTAGACACTGTCTTGATTCGTAGGACTTACACTTTCCTGATTCTGAAAATCTTCCAATAAGTCTCGAAATTTAGTAATGTTAGCCCTCTGACTTAGTCCTTCTTCTGTATTGTACTGACTATTCTGGGTTTTTTGTCTCTGTGTATAAGAGGAACTAAAAAGCCTCTTGATAAAAGTGAAAGAGGAGAGTGAAAAAGTTGGCTTAAAGCTCAACATTCAGAAAACAAATATGGCATCTGGTCCCATCACTTCATGGGAAATAGATGGAGAAACAGTGGAAATAGTGTCAGACTTTATTTTGGGGGGCTCCAAAATCACTGCAGATGGTGAAATTAAAAGATGCTTACTCCTTGGAAGGAAAGTTATGACCAACCTAGAGAGCATATTGAAAAGCAGAGACATTACTTTGCCAACAAAGGTCCATCTAGTCAAAGCTATGGTTTTTCCAGTGCTCATGTATGGATGTGAGAGTTGGACTGTGAAGAAAGCTGAGTGCCGAAGAATTGATGCTTTTGAGCTGTGATGTTGGAGAAGACTCTCGAGAGTCCCTTGGACTGCAAGGAGATCCAACCAGTCCATTCTGAAGATCAGCCCTGGGATTTCTTTGGAGGGAATGATGCTGAAGCTGAAACTCCAGTACTTTGGCCACCTCATGTGAAGAGTTGAGTCATTGGAAAAGACTCCGATGCTGGGAGGGATTGGGGGCAGGAGGAGAAGGGGACGACAGAGGATGAGATGGCTGGATGGCATCACTGACTCAATGGACGTGAGTCTAAGTGAACTCCAGGAGTTGGTGATGAACAGGGAGGCCTGGCGTGCTGCGATTCATGGGGTCGCAGAGTCGGACACAACTGAGCGACTGAACTGACTGACTGACTGATAAACTTTAAAATCAGTTCTTAATGTCCACCAAATAACTTGCCAAGATTTTCATTAAGATGGCTTTGAACTCATAGATTTACTTGGAAAGAATTGACGTCATCACAATACTGAGTCTTCCTGTTCGTGAACATGGACTTTCTCTCCATTTATTTAGTTCTTTGATTTCTGTCGTCAAGTTTTAGTCATATAGATCGTGTACATGTTGTGTTAGTTTTATACCTAAGTATTTCATATCTGGGGAGTGCTAATATGAATGGTACTATGCTTTCAATTCCACTTGATCGTTGGTGGGTTTATAGGAAAGAAACTGACTTCCTTGTATCCTTCAACCTTGTTGTAATTAATACCTTACTAGTTCCAGGAGGCTCCACTTTTTTGTAGGTATATTTGTATTTTCTACATTGACAGTCATGTTATCTACAAAGTAAGAGAGGTGTATTTCGTTTTCCTATCCTGTATACCTTTATTTCTTTTTCTTGTCTTATTGCATTAGATAGAACTTCTGCTCTCATGATTCTGAAAATCTAACCACATCATGAGAGAGGAAACTGAGTATCCACGCCTCAGTTTGTGTTCAGACTCTGCCCCTTATGATGGAGGCACAGAGTTGTGATCTTGGGCGAGTAACTTATTGTTTTGTAGCCTCAGTTTCTTCTTCAGTAAATTAGGATGTGATGGTATGTACACCAACAAACTGTTGCAATGAGTAAGAAAAGAAAGCAGAAGAGTGAAGCCTAAGGCAGGCATTAGATATTGTTCTCATTTTCATTCTCTCATGTGCTGCCTTAAGATTTTCAGGCTTTTCCTTTACTGACCTTGTTCCCTCTTCACAGGTGATCCCAGCTGGGCCCCACAGCCAATACAGACCATCATTTCCCATGATTCTCCTCCCAGAAGGAGTATCATCATCCTCTGATTTAGACCGCCATTCCAACGAAGCAGAATTGTTGTTCAGTCACCAGGTTGTGTCCAACTCTTTGCAAACCTATGGACTGCAGCACGCCAGGCTTCCCTGTCCTTCACCATCTGCAAGAGCTTGCAAAAACTCATGTCCATTGAGTTGGTGACATCTCACCCTTGTTGTCCCCTTCTCCTCCTGCCTTCTATCTTTCCCAGCATCAGGGTCTTTTCCAGTGAGTCAGCTCTTCACATTAGACAGCCAAAGTATTGGAGCTTCAGCTTCAGCATCAGTCCTTCCAATGAATATTCAGGACTGATTTCCTTTAGGATGGACTGGTTGGATCTCCTTGCAGTCCAAGAGACTCTGAAGAGTCTTCTCCAACACCACAACTCAAAAGGATCAATTCTTCAGTGCTCAGCCTTCTTTATGCTCCAACTCTCATATCCATACATGACTACTGGAAAAACCATAGCTTTGGACATTTGTTGGCAAAGTAGTATCTCTGCTTTTTAATACCTTGTCTAGGTTTGTCAAAGCTTTCCTTCCAAGGAGCAAGCATCTTTTAATTTCATGGCTGCAGTCACCATCTTCAGTGATTTTGGAGCCCCCCAAAATAAAGTCTTTCACTGTTTCCACTATTTCCCCATCTCTTTGCCATGAAGTGATAGGACCAGATGCCATGATCCTAGTATTTTAAATGTTGAGTTTTAAGCCAGCTTTTTCATTCTCCTCTTTCACCTTCATCAAGAAGCTCTTTAATTCCTCTTCACTTTCTTCCATAAGGGTGGTGTCATCTGCATATCTGAGGTTAATGATATTTCTCCCAGCAATCTTGATTCCCGCTTGTGCTTCATCCAGCCCAGCATTTCCCATGGTGTTCTCTGCATAGAAGTAAGTAAACAGGGTAACAATATACAGCCTTGTACTTCTTCTCCAGTATGGAACAAATCTGTTGTTCCATGTCTCGTTCTAACTGTGGCTTCTTGACCTGCGTACATATTTCTCAGGAGGCGGATCAGGTGGTATTCCCATCTCTTGAAGAATTTTCCACTTTGTTGTGATCCACACAGTCAAAGGCTTTAGCATAGTCCATGAAGCAGAAGTAGATGTTTTTCTGGAATTCCCTTGAAGAATAGTAGCCCCCTAACATGCCCATGTCCTAATCCCCAGGACCAGTGAACTCTTTACCTCACACAGCAAAAGGGACTTTACAGATGTGATTAAGTTAAGGGTCTTGTGACAGGGAAGTTGCCCTGGATTATTCGGGTGAGTCCAGTGTAATCACAGGGATCCTTGGAAAGAGACAGGGTGGTCTGAGTCAGAGATATGAAGACAGGACATCAGAAGCAGAAGTTGAATGATGTGATGAGGTCATGAGTCAAAGAATGCTTTAGAAGCTGGAAAAGATGAAGAAATGGACTCTCCCCTTGAACGTCCAGAAGGATCAGTGCCCTGCGGCCACCTTGATTTTAGCCACGTGAGACCCGCTCCAGACTTCTTACTTCTGGAACTGTAAGATAATAGGAGTGTGCTGCTGAAAGCCTGTAGGCTTGTGGCAGCCTGTACAGCAGCCACAGGAAACAAGCGGCTCCTCTGGGTTAATCACCCAGGTCAAGCCCGAGTTGAGGAGGCCAAGTGGCTTGGTGTCTGCAGCCCCGTCAATGCTGCTTGCTTTTCTGGCTGAAGTCTGGCCGGGGGAGCCCCTGTCGCACCAGACAATTGGATTTGCTTAATTGCTGTATTTGCTTTCATTTTCCTCCTAGAAGGCCTCCCAGGAGGCCTCTGGCCAAATATGATAATGGCTTTCATGGACTGTAGCGAAACCTCATTAAGATCAATAATTATCCTTTCACAATCAAAATCTGCTCCAAAAAGATCTGGCTGGGCTTATCCTTGATGCCCTGGATTTGTACCAGCAGTGGTTCTAGGCACGAGGGCTGCGGAGAAATGCCTTATCCTTCCAACACTGTTTACACGCTTGCCCCAGAGCCTTCTCCTAAGTATGCCAGCCTCCAGGCACATTAGAGAAATAATTTAGGAAATATTTACGAAAACAGTGTAGGACCTGGGGTAAAGGAAGCTGTACACTTCTTGCCCCAAAATTTATTGTCAATTAAAAAATCACCCTGGGGACTTCCCTGGTGGTCGAGTGGTTTAGACTCCTCCTTGCAATGTAGAGGATGGAGGTCAATCCCTCGTCTGGGAACTAAGATCCCACGTGCTGTAGGGCACTTACGCTCGAGTGCTACAACTTCTGAACCCATATGACACAGCTAGAGAATCCATGTGCCTCAGTGAGAGATCCTGCATGCGGCTAAGACCCAATGCAGTCAAAATAAAATGTTTTTAAAATTAAGAAAAACAATCAGTCTGCATCGCTCTAGTTTGACATTCAGAGCTGCTCTCAGCAGTTTAGAACTGAGGAATACGACTCAATAAACCTTGCCAACTTTAGGAGGAGTTGACAGTTCATTGAGAATAATAACAGAAGCGGACTGGGCATGAAAACCTGTGTCACTTGGGGTCTTGTGCAAGAAAAACAGGCCTTCTCCAAACCTGACATGTTTCAGTGGTCTCTGGACAGGGATTTCTGAGCCACCTGGGCCTTTAGGAGGCTCGGGTGCACGCCATCTGTGTGGTTTGGTCACCAGGCAGCACCCTGGGCCCTCCCAGCAGGCGGTCAGCCCTCTCTACGCTGCAAAGGCAGGCGCAGGCCAAGTGCTCCAGAGGCTGGCTTTGGAGCTAAAGTGTCCACAGTGGTAACACTTGTCTGAAACAATAGTGCTGAGTCAGCCTCGCGGCCAGTGTTGGAGCTGCTTCCAGGGCCCAGATGATATCTGAGGTCTTTTTAGTCACTGTCAAGTCAGGGTTGGCCCCTTCTAGGACATGGCACATCAGCGAAGCCTCAAGGATGGTAATTCAGTGTTGACTGAGTCCCAAGTGCCAGGCCTCCTGTGAGCCTGGGAAAAGGCCTTGGACAGGAACTGGGGCACAGTATGTGTCCAATCAGTGTTGGCTACTGGGATTGTTAAGGCCACGGCGATGACTCCTGAGACACAGATGCGAGGCAGTCTTATCTCTGAGACAAGGTGGGTGCTCCCTAAAGGGGAAAAAGCCTTGCACTGCACGCAGCACTCCACACCCCCAGCAAATGCACCGAGCACTCGCCTTCCGGGCGTGCTCAGCACACTGTCCTCGACTTGAAATGATGTCCCAGGCACATTCTTTCTTAAAGTCTACAATACAGAACCGAGAAGTTTTGTAGAACTGAATGAGATAGGTTCTGCCAGCGTCCACTGGCTATTTAGTGAACACGTGTGTGTTTCACAGGCTTTGTTACCAAGGAGCTGGTTTATCCTCCCCTGAACCTAAAGTGAAATCACAGCTCTGGCCTTAATGAGATCATTCTTTCCATTTTGGACAAATAAAAATGTTCAAAAAAAGTTCTTTTCAAAGTCTGCTTTGAAGAGCCAGTGTGAGAGTTTGATAACAGAGCAGGATGCAGTCAGAAGTAAATTGTGACTTCCTGCCTCCCTTTCTTAAAGTTCTGATGAGCCTTCTTTCGTGGAAGCCTCAGTTATTAATACAACACCTTGTAGATAGAAACAAGGGGTCCCTGGAAACGAAAGCATATTGGAGGCCAGAGTGGGCACGAAGCCCGCCTCCCCCGCCCATACCATCCCTTCCCCAAGACACCACTTACAATCGTAACATTTAAGATCAGATGGGCTGGTCGAGATCCTTTTACTGAAAGACCTCAAAAGATCCAGTTACTTCCCCAGGCTCACGAAAGCAGCAAGAGCTGGAATCAGTTTGAATAGAAGGCTCCTAACGACCAAGCACGGAGTCCCCAGGCGGCACAGGTGGTAAAGAACCTGCCTGCCGACGCAGGAGGCACGGGAGATGTGTGTTTCATCCCTGAGTGGCGAAGATCCCCTGGAGGAGGAAATGGCAACCTACTCCAGTATTCTTGCCTGGGAAATCCCACGGACAGAGGAACCTGGCAGACTGCAGTCCACGGGGTCGCAAAGAGTCAGGCACGACTGAGGGACTAAACAGCAACAAAATGTTGATTGAACTGCGAAAGTATATAAATGTGTGAATGATTAAAAAGCTAGTACCAACACGTGATTACTGAAATAAACATTTCAACAGAATATTTGGAAGAAAAAAGTCAAGAAATTTTTTCTCCAAGAAAAGCAGAACAGTATGACAAAGAAACAAGTGAGCCAGAGCCAGGGTTCTTCCAGATTGTCCTGGACCAGTTCCAGCACGTGAGGGCACCTGCTCCAGCCTCAGACCGACTCGCTTTCCTCACCACCGTCCTCGGCGGCTCGTCTGCGATGTATCCCCGCTCAACACCACCACCCGTCAGTCACACCCCAAACCTGATGAAGTCGTCTTTCTTCATAAGCTCATGGACTTGCTTTCTTGCGGACTTGCTTCGCCAGTGAGTTTTATCTGAAGTCTGAATCTTGTTCCGGAGAAGGCAATGGCACCCCACTCCAGTACTCTTGCCTGGAAAATCCCATGGATGGAGGAGCCTGGTGGGCCGCAGTCCATGGGGTCGCTAAGAGTCGGACAAGACTCAGTGACTTCGCTTTCACTTTTCACTTTCCTGCATTGGAGAAGGCAATGGCAACCCACTCCAGTGTTCTTGCCTGGAGAATCTCAGGGACGGGGGAGCCTCATGGGCTGCCGTCTATGGGGTCACACAGAGTCGGACACGACTGAAGCGACTTAGCAGCAGCAGAATCTTGTTCCTTACACCCCAAGAACGATCCACCGTTACACACATAACCTTGTTCAGTCCAACCCCGGACTCACATCTCCAACTGTATCTCGACTTCATGCCATCAGATTGCCAGCTGACCCTGGTACCAAGGATACACGCTCACCTCCTTGGAAGAGAAAGGGGACAACAGTGGTCCAGATGGCAGCCCAGCAGGATCTGGAGAGGCAGGCCAGGAGGAAGCACTGTGATCCCAGCACGGCATCAGAGGATCAGCCTCATCAGAGGTGGAGAGTATGGCCTCTGGGGCGGCCTGAGCTTGTGCACGACGTCCAGGTGGGCAGCACCCGGTGCAGAACAAGTACTCAGTAACCACTGTCTCTGCCTTCCTGAAGACTCACCACCACTGAGTGCCCTCATCCAGAGTGGCTGGTTCTAGCTCCCCCAGAGGAAGCAAGGAGGCCGACTTGGCCTGCAGCTCACTCCGAACCCTTGCCGAGGATGTGCCATAACCTCCAAGAGGCTGTGAACTCTTAAGAGTGGGAGGGAGGCAGGAGGCAAGACCAGCCTCTGTGGCTTGTCCTCTCCCCAAGCTTCAGCTCAGCGTTCTCCGCTTCCCTCCATCCCCTCTGCACCCTCAAGGCAGGGCCGATTCTCTCCGTTTGCAGGTGAGGAAAGGGAGGCAGCAGTGTAACCAACACCGTTGCCCAAGAACCAGGCAGAGAGGAAGAGGCAGGGCCAGTCCCTGAACCAGGCATGTGCCCTGGCAGGTTGGCAAGCACTCAGTGACAGGAGTGGAGAAGAAGACTTCCTGCTCTGATTGGATGTAGGAAGTCAGGGGTGGAGGCTCAGATCCCCACAGTAAGGACCCCATTCCAGCAGCTCAGGGGACCCCAGAGGACACAGAGGCTCTGGAAGCACAGTTTAGAATCTCCAGGACAGATAGAAGGAGAGATGAGCATCCCAGAGAGAGTCTCCTTACATCAAGGAGGACACAGATGAAGGGTCACAAAGCTGTGCTGTGATGCTGAGGGGCTGGGGGTCTAATAGTCAAAGAGCATGCTGACAGACGGCTACGGGGAGTGAGAGAAGCCCTGAGCTCAGCAAGGCTCAGACTAAGGGCAGAGCAGAGACCACGCATCACACAAGAGCTCTGGCGTGGCCCAGAGTGAGGCAGAATGGATGCCCAGAGCTCCATCCTGGAGCACTGGGGGAGAGGCCTCCAGAGATGGGTTCTCAGGGAGCGGGGTGGGCAGGATGGGAGCAGGAGGAGAGTATGTGGGAAAGCCCTCCTCCAGGAGCAGGGGCCGGTGGTGGGTTCTCCTTTGGGACCAGACTTCTGAGAGAAGGCGCAGGAGAGCTGTCCCGGGAATCATGATTAGGACCATCTCCTGGGAAGGAAGTTGGCGTTGGGAGCTGAAGGGAAGCAGCCAGCATGCAGGAAGGGGTCAGGTTGAGGAGGGATGCGAAGCTGGACCAAGGCTCTGAGCTCGATAGCTTAAAGAGGTCAAGAAGGACCTGCTTCTGGTGATGATGAACAGAGGACTTTAGATTAGGAAATGCTGGGAATAGGGGTACTGGCCAGGAAGATGCTCGGAGAGCCTGGGGGAGAGGGAGGATGAGGGAGTCTGATGAAACCAGGATGCAGGAACAGAGGGAAGAAACAGGAGAGTGAGCAGGAGAGGAAAGAGAGGGAGGCTTGTCCAAATCCTGGTTACTGTCAGCCTCCCAGCACAGATTGCCCAACTGCTATGAGCCACAGCTTCCTCGTCTTTAAAATGTAGGTATCCTCCCCCTCCTCCCCATCCCCCTACTCCTCAACCCCTCCTCTCCCTCCTTCCCATCCTCCTCCTCCCCATCCCCCTCGTCCTCACCCCCCTCCTCCCCCTCCCCCTCCTCCCACTCCTCCTCCTCCCCATTCCCCTCCTCCTGCTCCCGCCATGCAGAAGTATGTGTGTGTCAAGGACTTTATGAGAAGCTGTAGGTAAAGGGCCCAGGATGATAGCTTGCACATAGCTCTGAATGAAAGGGCAGAGATGACCACTGGCGTCCATATCCAAGAGGCCTCATTGTGACCAGTGACTCAGTGGCTGTAAGGTTGAAAGAAGGGGTCACCATGGATGCACTGAAGCCATGTGTACAGGAACCAAGGATGGGACAGTTCCTGGGCGAGGCGGGGGGGTTGGTGCCCTCTGTCTCACCCAGTGCAAGGTGATGTCGACTACAAATTGCCAGTCACTGAAGAACAAAGGCATTTGCCATCTGCCTCTGCAGAGATTGAACCCCATTCTGCTATAGCTGTTGACCATCAGCAACCCCTGAGGGAGTTCAGGGTGGGGTGATGCGCTCTGTGCTCCAGGGAACCTGGTGGGGCAGGTCTTTAGATAGTTGGATGTTTCTAGGAACAGATTTTATGATCTCAATCCTTGCATCTCCTCACATCTAGAGAAGCACTAAATCCTTCCATGGTGACATCAGATCCTTGGGATTGGCAGAAAACCTTTTGTAAAATGAGTGCTTCATGGTATTGAGCTCCACTTCCCCCAAACCTTATATATAATATAAATATAATATATTGTATATATTATATATATATAATTATATATATAATATATATATATTATATAAAAATATAAAATACTGACCTTTCTTGCACTGCCGCTTTGGAGCAGGCTCTCAGAGCTATCTGATGCGCCGCCTCCCGGGCTGCAGTCCTCATTTTGCCCCAAATAAAATTTAACTCACAACTCTCAAGCTGTACATCTTTTTAGTGGACTCTGAGTAGTGGGGTGTGACTTCCTGCCACTCTCTGAAAGAGGAAGAGGATCTCCTGGGCACCACCATAAGCTCCACCCTGCCCACTTTATCTCCCAAATGTCCGGCTCTCTCCGTCCGCTCTGGCAGTTCCATATGGAAAGAAGCCGGAGAGCTGGTCCGCATGCCTCATGTCCATAGCTGCCCTCCAGAGGACTGTCTCCTGCGATTGGTGTTTCTTACTCAGGTTTCCAAACACGAACAAACAAGTTACAAGCAAGAGCCCTCTGGCTGAGGCTGCTTCCTTGGAGACCCTGGCCTCCAGGAATGTGGGTCCTGGCACAGGAATGAGGAGCTGAGAGGCTGCAGGCACGCTCGGGTCTATGGTGCTTCCTAGCTGTACTCAGATGCCGCTGAAGTCAAAGCAAAGAAAGGCATCCGAAAGGGCACTGGCGTCTTAAGATGCCAAATGGCTGAAATGGGAAGTGGAAAAGCTACATCCGTTGGCTTCTTCGGCCATAAGGAATCACCACTTGCATTGTTTCCATTAAAAAAATCTTACAAAGATTGTATTCAGCAAGACCATTTACATATTTAGGTTTGACCTGAGATTAACTCAATATGAATTGTTGCGTGTCCATCTGTTTCCTTTTCTGTTTGATCCTTAGACATTCTAATGTAATCAACATTTTTTTTTGGAGTTGATGTTGAAGTTGAGGATGGAGGGGAGAAAAAAGAATACTTAAAAATGAACGTGGGCCGGGTGAATGCTGATTTGATTCTGACAAAAGGAGGAAGAGGGAACACAAGTCCCGGGTCTGCACTGGAGCCTGCAGAGCTGAAACGGACACGTCTGCTCCCGGGGCTCGGACCGCCTGCCGTCAGCGTGTCTACGTCTCCTCCGTGTCCGTCCGCGTCTGTGCATCACGCTCTTGATGTCTCATGTTTTCCTTCCACCCCCTATTCAGAAATATTTGAGAAGAGTCAACAGATGTGGTTCTATCTCTGTGTCTCTTTGTTATTCAAATTAGGGAGGAAAGCAAAATTTTAGGGAAATGGTTTTAATTAGCGAATGAAATAACAACATCTTCCACTCTCAGACCAGTAGATCTGAAATTGATTTGCAAATAGGAGTTTTGTTAATCCTTTCAATGTTTCCTAAGATATGGTTGTGGAAAATCTTATTCTGCTTTTAAGCGGAGAAGCTGGGCTCTGTGAGAAGCAAGTGGCCATATATTAATGAGGACCCTTTGAGAGGCAACCGCTTTAAACTCCTTGTAAACATCATTCGAAATGAAAACCAGAACGAGGCTGCGTCTTCATGAATCACTCACACCCAGATGTGGCAGAGTTAAGTGGAGAACTTTCTTGTTCTGATTTCCAGATGACTTTAAAAAAAAACACAACTTTTTTTTTTTATCATTGGACTGTATCATATCAGGCTTAGGAGATGGTGAAAACTTCCTGCTACATGGTGGGGTGGCGGGGACTGTCAGAATGAAACAGGCCATCTTTCCTGCCTGGGGGCCTTTTCTATTGTTCTTGGAAGGGGCCTGGAACAAACTAAACCATGAGCATGAAATTCCAGAGAAGAAAGGACTGTCCCAGGAGGAGGGCTTTCAGAACTGGTATTCGGGCTCCAGAGGTCAAGCCTTTCTCTCGGTATGATTGGGTCTTGGAGTAAGGTGGACGGTTGCCCCCCCAGAGTATATCCATGCCCTAAACTCTGGAACCTGTGAACACGACCTTATTTAGAAAAGGGGACTGTGGAGATTAAGACAAGGATTTCAAGATGAAACCACCCTGGATTATTCAGTTCCATTTAGTCACTCAGTCATGTCTGACTCTTTGCAACCCCATGGACTGCAGCACGCCAGGCTTCCCTGTCCTTCACTATCTCCTAGAGCTTGCTCAAACTCATGTCCATTGAGTCGGTGATGCCATCCAACCCTCTTATAGTCTGCTGTCCCCTTCCCCTGCCTTCAATCTTCCCAGCATCAGGGTCTTTTCAAATGAGTCAGCTCTTCATATCAGGTGGCCAAAGTATTAGAGCTTCAGCTTCAGCATCAGTCTTTCCAATGGATATTCTGGGCTTATTTCCTTTAGGATGGACTGGTTTGATCTCCTTGCTGCTCAAGGGACTCTCAAGAGTCTTCTCCACCACGGAACCTAAAGTGTCCTTATAAGAAACAGAAGAGGAGAGACACAGAGGGAAGAGAAGTCCATGTGAAGGCAGGAGAGGAGTTTGGAGCAACGTAGCCATGACCAAGAGGCACTTGGAACCTCTGGAAGTTGGAAGAGGCAGAATCCTCCTTTGGAGCCTCAGAGGGGCATGGCCCTGCTGACACCTAGACTCTGGAGTTCCGGCGCCTAGAACTGTGAGTGAATGCACTCCTTTGGGAGCACCTCACTCCTCGTATCTACCTCAAACCCTTCAGAGTATGTTGAAGGTCAGAGACTGCAGCGGCTGGTGACTCATTCCTCGTGGAGGCAGATCACTGCTGTTGTTGCTGTTTAGTCACTAAGTCATGTCCAACTCTTTGTGACCTCATGGACTGTAGCCCACCAGGCGCCTCTGTCCATGGGATTTCCCAGGCAAGAATACTGGAGTGAGTAGCTGTTCCCTTCTCCTGGGGATTTTCCCGACTCTGGAATCAAACCCGCATCTCCTGGGCCTCCTGCATTGGGGCAGATTCTTTACCACTAGGCAAGCCCTTGGCAAGTTGCAACATTTAGTTGGCAGTTGAAACCACCAGGTTTGTGATACTTCCTTATGGTGGCCCCAGGAAACTTATTACAGGCCTAATACAGAGAATATAGGTAAGTAAAGGAGCCACTGGGGTCACCTTCCTGTCTCTTAGACCCACTGGAGGGGAGGAAGCGGGGCTTGAGCAGAGAAGGGATAGAGGTGGCCCAGGTTCTGACCAGCAGAGAGGGGGGATGACTGTTCTGAGCACTTTCCTGCTGGCTCAGATGGGGAGGACCAGCACATTCATCAGGGGGCCCAGCAGAGGCCTAGATCACTGCCAAGATGAGGTGGGCCAAGGGCTCAGCCTCCCCAGAGAGCAGAACCCACACCTGTCAGGGTTAGCACCTAGAAATTGAGTCACGAAGCAGCTGCCATATTTACCTTAAGATCCACAGGCTTCAACTAAAGTAGGGAGATGGGCAACTGAAGGAAGTTTGTCTTATTTGTTGTCAGGGGGAGGCACCCAATCTCCAAAAATGGGTTTCCCCAGGACTCCAGGCTCTACTTTTAGGATCCTTAGATTAGAATCAACCTTAGTGATGGTGAGGAAGACCTCACACCTGATCTGATCACCAGGCAGACCGCAAGCCCCATGGTGGGAAGACCTGTGCCTGAGCAGAAGCCCCCGGGGGTTCAAGCATGGAAATCACGGATTGAGTAACCTGTGTATACAGGGGGCCTCCTCACTACAGGGTGGACCAGTGCATGTGAGTTAACTATTTATGGAGTGGTTTTGCAGCTTTAAAGGTGTACAGGGTTCACTCAAAGGCATTTCTGCCTTAAGTAAGGTTTGAAATATGACTTGGAAGGACATGGTGAGAAATACACCATTTTAAAAGTCATATGTAATCTATTTAATTCAGCAATGACCACAGGACTGGAAAAGGTAAGCTTTCATGCCAATCCCAAAGAAGAGCAATGCCAAAGAATGTTCCAATGACTGTACAATTGCACGCATTTCACATGCTAGCAAGGTCATGCTCAAAATCCTTCAAGATAAGCTTCATCACTACATGAACTGAAAACTTCTGGAGGTACAAGCTGGGTTCCAAAGAGGCAGAGGAACCAGAGATCAAATTGCCAACATTCATCGGATCATGCAGAAAGAAAGGGAGTTCCAGAAAGATTTCCACTTCTGCTTTATAGACTATGCTACAGTCTTTGATTGTGTGATCACAACAAACTGTGGGAAATTCTTAAAGACATGGGAGTAACAGACGACTTTACCTGTCTCCCTCAAAACCTGTATGTGGGTCAAGAAGCAACAGTTAAAACCAGACATGGAGCAGCAGCCTGGTTCCCTATTGGGAAAGGAATACAATTTAACTTATATGCAGAGTACATCATGCAAAACGCCATGCTGGATGAATCACAAGCTTTCATCAAGACTGCCGAGAGAAATATCAACAAGCTCAGATATGCAGATGATACCACTCTTATGGCAGAAAGAGAAGAAGAACTAAAGAGCCTCTTGATGAGGGTGAAAGAAGAGAGTGAAAAAGCTGGCTTAAAGCTCAATATTCAAAAAACTAACATCATGGCAGCTGGCCCCATCACTTCATGGCAAATAGATAGATAAAAAGTGCAAGCAGTGACCGATTTTATTTTCTTGGGCTCCTGGATCACTCCAGATGGTGACTGCAGCCATGAAATAAAAAGATGCTTACTCCTTGGAAAGAAAGCTTTCATAAACCTAGACAACATATTAAACAGCAAAGACATCACCTTGCCAACAAAAGTCCATATAGTCAAAGCTATGGGTTTTCCAGTAGTCATGTTTCGATGTGAAATTTGGACCATAGAGAAGGCTAAATGCTGAAGAATTGATGCTTTCAAATTGTGGTGCTAGAGAAAACTCTTGATAAGTCATTTGGACTGCAAGAAGATCCAACCAGTTAATCCTAAAGGAAATCAAGCCTGAATATTCATTGGAAGGACTGATGCTGAAGCAGAAGCTCCAATACTTTGGCCACCTAATGGGAAGAGCTGACTCAGTGGAGAAGACCGTGATGCTGGGAAAGACTGAGGGCAGGAGGAGAGGGGGCAGCAGAGGATGAGATGGCTGGACAGCGTCACCGAGTCAGTGGACAAGAATTTGAGCAAACTCTGGGAGACAGTGGAGGACAGAGAAGCCTGGCATGCTGCAGTCCATGAGGTGGCAAAGAGTAGGACTTAGTAACTGAACAACAGCAATCTATTCAAAACAAAGATACAATCCACAATAATGGATGCTTGAAAAATATAACTGAAATAGCAAAATCAGAAACACAATGGATAGACTCAATAGCACAATGGAGAGTGAAAAAGAAGGAATCAGTTAACTTGAAGAGAGATTAGTAGAAATTACCCGCATCTGAACACTGGAGAAAAAAATAGACCAATAAAGAGAGTCTTGGGATCTATGGGCTTACAACCAAAGATCTAAGACTTTTGTCTCTAAGGAGGAGAAAAGAGAGAGGAAAGCCCTAAAAGTGTTCAAAGAAATAATAGCTGAATAATTCCCCAAATTTGGCAAAATATATAAGTTTACAGATTCAAGAAGTTGAGAAAAACCCAAATAAGATAGATTCAAAGAACCCGATGCCAAAACACGTTATAACCAAACTTCAGAAAACTAAAGACAAAGCAAAAATCTTGATATTCGTGAGATAGAAATGATGCTTTACCCAGGGAAAAAGAGCTTGAGTGACTGGGTATCTGGACAGAATTCACGGGAGACAGAAGGACACAGTACAACATATTTCCAAGTGCTGAAATAAAATAACTCAACTGCTAATTCTGTATCTGACAAAACTACCTCCTTTAGAAATGAAGAAGGGGGGAAACACACACTCAGACAAAGGAAAGCTAAAGGGATTGACTGCCAACAACCCTGCTTTGGAAGAAAGGAATTCCTCTAAATAGAAAGAGTGGAAAAACTCTTGGAGCAGCAGGAAGGGAGAGAAAAGAACTGAAAAAGCAAAAATATGGATCTCGGTATTTTGGAGCCCTGAGCCAGCAAGTAAGAATCTGACTACTCTGAAACTGCCATGCAGACAGCCACATGAAGACAGGAAGATGAAGTAGGGAGAATTCCAGTACAGCCTCAATGCTTGTTATTCCCACCTTCTGCGAATGGGTGG
Source organism: Bubalus kerabau (assembly GCF_029407905.1). Classification (NCBI taxonomy): domain Eukaryota; kingdom Metazoa; phylum Chordata; class Mammalia; order Artiodactyla; family Bovidae; genus Bubalus; species Bubalus kerabau. Next base: position 118,649,310 of record NC_073629.1, on the reverse strand, counting down.
GGCCATTATCCTGGACAGCCTGACCTCACCAGCTGATCCCTGGAAAAGATGGTCCAGAGCTCAGAGATGTGCCTGACGACTCTGGAGAAGCTCTTGTGAACTGCTGCCCACAGGAGCTGAGGACTCAGTCCTACCACTGCTAGGAACTGAATTCCACCAGCAACTTGGAGGGACTGAGAGGAGGACTCTGCACTCTTGCTGAGAATGCAGCTCAGCTAAGAGAACCCAGCTAAGCTGTGCCTGGATTCCTGACCCACAGGAACTATGAGGTAACAAATGGATGCTGGTTTAAATCACAAAAGGAAAAAAAGCCATATATAGTCTTTTGACTACAGATGGAGGAACAGTGGAAACAGTGGCAGACTCTATTTTGGGGGGCTCCCAAATCACTGCAGATGGTGACTGCTGCCATGAAATTAAAACACGCTGGCTCCTTGGAAGTAAAGCTATGACAAACCTAGGCAGTACATTTAAAAGCAGAGATATCACCTTGCCAACAAAGTTCCATACAGTCAAAGCTATGGTTTTTCAGTAGTCATGTATGGATGTGAAAGTTAGACCATAAAGAAAGCTGAATGCTGAAGAACTGATGCTTTCAAATTGTGGTGTTGGAGAAGAATCTTGAGAGTCCCTTGGACTGCAAGGAGATCCAACCAGTACATCCTAAAGGAAATCAGTCCTGAATATTCACTGGAAGGACTGATGCTGAAGCTGAAGCTCCAGTACTTTGGCCACCGGATGCAAAGAACCAACTCATTGGAAAAGACCCTGATGCTGCGAAAGATTGAAGGCAGGATGAGCAGGGGACGACAGAGGATGAGATGGTGGATGGCATCACCGACTCAATGGACATGAGTTTGAGCAAGCTCTGGGAGATGGTGAAGGACAGGGAGGCCTGGCATGCTGTAGTCCGTGGGTTTGTAAAGAGTTGGACATGACTTAGTGACTGAACAACACCATATAAACATTAACAGCGAAGCAGTTTAGTTACATCAGTGCCTTGGCTATTGCTCCTGTCTGGTACCTACTCACAGGTCCACTCATGTTGGTGTTGAGAGTACTGCACAACTTAATATCTATATGGTGGTGTATTCACACAGGCGTGTGCTATGTGCCGTGAGAAAGAATGATCTACGTCTACACATACAAATCCCACATAAGCAAAGTGAGTGAGTGAAGCCAGACACAAAACATGTATGCTCTGTGCTTTCATTCCTATAAAGGATGAAAACAAATCTGTGGCCAGACGAACGTGTGTTATCAACAGTTTTGATTGTGGAGTTTTTTTCGTGGGGGGACGGGGAGCATTAAGGCCTGGAAGGAGGCTGTGTGAGGGACTTCTGGGCACCGTTAGCTCTGATGGCTGGCTTCGGAGGCGTTTACCTTTATTTATACCTGTACTCTTTTGAATGTATGCTGTGTGTCATTAAACTTTTAAACGATGAAGAAAGGTCCTTTAACAATAAAACATAAGTGAAATCTGGATATGCTGGAGAATCTCATTGCCCTGCCAGGCTGAAGATTCACCTTCTAAGAAGGGTACCGTGGCACCAACTGCATCTTTAAAGTGGATGCCAGAGAGTGCGAACAGAGCTTGATATCTCTGGGACAGGAGAGGTCGACTGTATCATCCTGTCGTGGGGTGGGCTATGACCGCAGCTGGGGTGTACACAGAGAGAAATCACCTTCTCCTTGATCTGGAGACACCGGTGGGTGCACACGTGTGCCTCCAGATGAAATGCTCGGTGGCCGCCCGGAGCAGGCGGCTGTCTAGCAGATGCCCCGATGAGGCCTCTTGCTGCCAGGCAGGACCGCCACCCCCAACCCCACTCCCGGGCTCAGTGTGGAGAAAGAACTCTGAGCGAGAGTCAGCTACGTCACTCCAGGGAAGAAGCAAAGAGGGGTGGGGGTGCCAGTCCCTTTCCTTGGCTCTGAGTAGGCTCCTGCCCTGCTTCTGCCCTGCATGGGCAGCACCCCCACCGCTGCCTCACCCTGCCTGCTCCCAGGGGCTGTTTTAGGAGGTGGGAGGGAGGGAGGAGTCAGAGCAGCCCCCCAGCAACAGCACTGTCCGCCCCCAGATCGCTGGACGCCCCTGGACTCTGGGGCATGCATGTGAATCTAAAGCTGGGCGAGGGGTTGGTGGGGGTGACAAGCTATGGCACTGCCCTGACTGGGAGCCAGCTTGGTCATTGGTTCTGCGATTTGTGAGGTTCTCCCCCTCCCAAAGGCCGGGTGACCCCTGTGGTGGACCCTTGCTCCTTCTCCCGTATGTGTGCATCAGACTTAGACTTGGGAGAATTTTTACCTGGGTGTGGGATGGTGCTCAGTTGCTCAGTCGTGTCCGACTCTTTACAGCCCCATGGATGCTAGCCCACCAGGCTCCTTTGTCCATGGGATTTTCCATGCAAGAATACTGGAGTGGGCTGCCATTTCCTCCTCCAGGGGAGCTTCCCGACCCAGGGATTGAACTCGCGTCTCTTGTGTCTCCTCGTCTCCCGCATTGGCAGGGGGACTCTTTGTCACTAGCGCCACCTAGGAGGTGCGTGGGGTGGAGGCGTCACATGCCTCGGGTAGCAGGCGCTCAAAGGCCGGTCTTCCTCCCCTAAATGAACAGAGAGCCGGGGGGGTTGCTTTCAGCCAAGGTGACACTTCATTACAAAATACAACCAAATTTTCAAGCAGCTGTTTCTTTTAATTTCTTCATCATTTTTAAGATAAGAGTCTGCTTATAACAATAACCACCATAATATGATTAACAACTGTTTAGTGACATAGCTAATGCAGAAGAATGAGTTAGACGTGCCTGCGCGTTTTGGAAGGCTAGTGGGCAAGTGTAAAAGATGTGCTTTACGTGGCTTTGGGGTGAAATGCACCAACATGAGAGGAGAGTGTCCTTTTTCAATCACCTAAGCCTGTCTCCCTGCAACCTGAGATGAACTGCTCACTGGCCCACCGTCCCTGTTCATTCTTTCAGACGTCCACCTTTTTCTTGTCTGCTTCAAATCACAAGGCTACTCTACGTCTGAAGCCCATTTAATTTTACTTTTCAGTGCAACAGAGCTCCCACAAATCAGCTTTTAAGGTCTGTAGAAGGCTCGTCATATTTATTTTCTCAGGTTATTGGATCTGATCCCACGCCCCAAGAGATGCAGTGGAGAGGGAGCCTGTCTGTCCCACAAAGCATGTTTTCATCAGTATTAAACGTCTTCACTGTAGAGCTGATTAACAGAGAATGTTTGAATTAACTAGTCATTTCATGCTTCCGCTGAATACGTTTTAACTGGAAAAGGCAATACCGTTGGTATGAGGGGACTTCTGAAAACTTCTAGGGGAGGTGGATACATGATTGTTTGAGCAGGAAAAATACTCTTCTAAATTCTTAAAATAACAAAATTAAGTTTAAATTTCAAAACATTAGGTAATCTGTTTCTGTCCCTGGTATTTTAATTTCAGGATTGAAGAGGCAGTAGTTATTTTTTGGGGGTGGAGGGAAGACCATTCTCTTTTTCAATTAGCACAAAAATAATTTTATAATTATTTCATCAGCTACTACTCCATTGATTTTTAAGATGTGAGTTTTTTTTTTTTTTAAGTATTTACCTTAATGCTAATAAAAAGGTCCAATGACAGGTGAAGAAATTTCGTGAGAACAAACTATACATTACCAAACTCCTAGTAGTCCCCAGAGTGGCTGGACAGCGTCTGTACTGCGCGGGGGTGTGTTGCAAAGCTCTACAAACACTCTTAAAGGGACACACGTTTGTAGGAGAAAGTGCAATTGTAGGAGAAATGGTTGGGGAGGGGGCTTTCTCCCTGTTAACTGTTAATGATCTCTGAGACAGTCACACTCAGGAAAGGAGCTGATTGATCAAACTGTGGTGGGACAGAGATTCAGAAAAGCTTTGACTCCTCCTCAGAGAGGAACTGGAGACCTAAGGGGGAATGATGGTGGCCAAGAGCTCTTAGTAGGAAAGCACATCACAGCCTTATTTTTCCTTTCAAAAGTGCTTCCCACATGTGGTGGAAATGCTGCAGACATCCCCTCTGCAGACCTGTTGCTGGAGGACGCGATGATGAGCAGGGAGTCTGTGAGGTTGCAGCGGAGTGCATTCTTTGACCGAATTCAGAACCAGGCTCTCTGGAATCCTTCTGCTTTAAGGCGGTCCCGGCACAGGGCTCCTGCAGCGGCCAGGGCCAGCGCCAAGCTGATTATCTCTGCTTTTTATCTGCAGGCGGAAATGGGAGCAATACATGCAAAATTAGCTCCATAAATAAATGCTGAGGTCTGATTGCCTGGTCAGCCGGGAGGCAGTGGATCCTCCCGTCTCTCCCATCTCTGGTCATGGCTGCCCAGGGTGCAGCAAACCTCGAGTCTTCTGTCTGCAGAGGCAAGCTCTGGTGGCCTTCATCCATTTTCGTAGCGGAAAAATGTTTGCTTTGTACTAATTGGTCTCCCTCTTGGCAGCCCCCTGTGATGGCCCCAATTCTTGGAGCTGAGGCTGAGTTTTGTGTGGAAAGGAGAAAAGGTGATAGGTGGCCTTGGTCAAGGGCAGAGAGCTCATGGATAACTGCACTTACTATTCTAGAACCTTCTCACCAAGGGATGAGTCCCAGAACAGGGACCTTATGTCCTCAAAATCACACAGGATCTTATCTCTTTAGAGAAAAGTTTCTGATACCAGCAACACAGGGTCATTCTGAAGGCAACATTCTGAGCCATTCTTCAGGTCAAAGGGGTTCTCTTTCTATCAGGGGCTTTAATTTTCTTCAACATTCACTATTTTGCTGTGCCTATTATAAAGCAGCCTTGCAGGAGAAAACTTGGAAAATGCAGAAAAATGTAAGGAGATTAAAAAAAAAAAAGAGTCTTCAACAATTTAGGCTCAGAGACGACCACCCAAACTATCGAACAGCTGTGTGCTCGTGGTCCTTCCATGTGCAGTATCATTGCCTGCTTTTGTTTCACTTAACTTCATCCCAGGTACATTTTCTGTTATTCAAAACGCTTAGGAAATTGTTTATACTGCCTGTGCAACATTTCATCACTTAATTTTCATGATTTATTTGGAGACGTATCTCTGATGACGAACACTGTGGTTATTTTCAGATGTCATTATTATAAATGAGGTGGTGATTAATATCTTCAGGCATAAATCATTGTCTCCATTTTTGATTATTTCTCTAAAGGAGATGACTCAGCATGGCAAGTCTGGGTCAAAGACAACGGACACTTGATCAGTGTTAATATGTACCTCCGGACCACTTTCCTAAAGTGTTCTATCAATTTGCAACCCCACCCCTGCCAAAACCTAGGAAAATACCTGCCGTTCCCTCCACCCTGCCCTTAGCATTGGACATTAACGTTAAAAAATTTTTTTGATTATGATAACATTGCTTTGATCTGCATTTCTTTGAACATCAGCAAAGTTAAACATATTTTTAACTTGCTCATATCACATTTTGTACTGCCCTTATTTTTAAAATGAACTCCTTAATCTTAAAGATGATGACTGTATAAGGGAGATGCAGAATGGGTTTTTCTAAGTAGCTAACTACTTCCATAAGCACCATTCATTGGGGGGCTCAGACTGTAAAGGATCTGCCTGCAATGCAGGGGACAGGGGTTTGATCCCAGGGTCAGGAAGATCCCCTGGAGAAGGGAATGGCAAGCCACTCCAGTATTCTGCCTGGAGAATCCCATGGACAGAGGAGCCTGGCAGGCTGCAGTCCCTGGGGTCACAGAGTCAGACAATATTGAGTGACTAACTCTTACCCTGACCCAATCACTGCTTTGTGACACCTTCTTTGTCAAGTATTTGGGTCTCTTCTCTCTTTCTGGGTTACCTATTCTATTATTTCAGTCTGTCTGTCCCGGATCAGTCAACCGACATCATGGTTAAGGGTATTACTTCTCTGTGTTCTGATATCTGGTCCGTAATGAGACATGGACAACTGTCACGCTGTTATTTCTTCACTGAGTGTCTTTCAATCACTTACATCTTTCGTAACCTATCTTTTTATCCCTGGTAGCTTTTCAGATTTTTTTTCCCCTTATCCTTGACATTTGAAGTTTGCTATGCTCTGTCCTCATTTAAATTTCCTTTTATTTATCCTGTCTAGGATATTTATCCTTCCTGAGCATATTTTAAAATCACAGCACTCATGTTTTCTTTCAAGTCTGGAAAAATTTCACGTGTTATCTCTACATATACCATCTGTGCCCAAGTTTCAACATTCTCTCTTCCTAGAAATCTTATTGGATATATATTTAAGCATCTTAATTGCCTACAAAGGTGCATATAGTCAAAGTTACGGTTTTTCCAGTAGTCATGTATGGATGTGAGTGTTGGACTATAAAGAAGGCTGAGTGCCAAAGAATTGATGCTTTTAAATTGTGGTGTTGGAGAAGACTCTTGAGAGTCCCTGGGATAGCAAGGAGATCAAACTAGTCAATCCTAAAGGAAATCAAGCCTGAATATTCATTGGAAGGACTGATGCTGAAGCTCCAATACTTTGGCCACTGGATGCGAAGAGCCGACTCATTGGATAAGACCCTGATGGTGGGAAAGATCGAAGGCAACAGGAGAAGAGGGCAGCAGAGGATGAGATGGTTGGCTAGCATCACCAACTCAATGGACATGCCCTTGGGCAAACTCCGGGAGATAGTGGAGGACAGAGGAGTCTGGTGTGCTACAATCCCTGGGGTCGCAGAGTCAGACAGCATAGTGGGAGATAGTGGAGGACAGAGTGGAGGACAGAGGAGCCTGGTGCGCTGCAGTCCGTGGGGTGGCAAAGAGCTGGACACAATTTATTGCGGGAACAACAGCAGCATTTTATTCTCTAAGTTTCCCAGTTTCTTACTTGTATGTCCACTTCTTTATTTTCCCGTGCTGTGTGCTGATGAGTTTCCAGACTCTTTTCCAGTTTGTTATTTCTTTCTTCAGCTACATTATGTCTACTATTGGAACTTTGAAAAATTCACTAACCTAAAGTTCCTACTTGATCGTATTTCAGGTTTTTTTTTTCTCTTTCATTATCACCTGTTCTTGTTTTAAATGTTCTTACCTTTTTTGAGTCTTTGAATATTTAGAGCACTTTTGATTTAGAGTTTCATACATATTATTCTGTTAAGTCCAGTTCCTTGGATGTGAGTGTTTCCATTTTGGGGAGTGGATTCTGTGTGATCCATCTCAGGGGACTCTGGACTTATCTGCAGTACACGCTCACCTGTGACTTCGTTTTCAGCATGGTGCTTCCCTGGGAGAAGACGGGAATCTGGGTTTCACACCTAGCACAGCACAGGCTGAGTTTCTTCTCCTCTTCCTAACAATCTCACAGCTTGTTAAAGGAAATTTCCTCCCAGGATATGACGTAGGGCCAAACGCAGGGATTTCTCTGCTCTTTGTTCATGTGTGGAGAAGAACTTTCTAATTTCCCGTCTCCTAGATTCAGATAAGAAGAGCGGTTCCAGATTCTCGCTGCTTAGGATCACGTGTGGCCTCTGTTGCTGTAAAAATGCCGGCCCACACCCCCTGTGGAGCATGAGGCCAAAACTCCTGCTTTTAGCTGAAATTTTCCTCCTTACTTCTGGGAACTGGAGATTTTGCCGTTCTTGCTTTTATCTTGGCTCAGTATTTTAGATTTAAATCAGCAGTTCTAAGTGTTTGGAACAGGCATGAACAAATCTCATGACTGCTGAGTCTTTTGTAAGGATTAGAATCTACTTAATTATCATGAATTGAAAATGGCTGTAAAGTCCTTTCTCTTCCCATTCTTAACTTTCTTTTCGCTTCTTCTCTTTCCTTTTTTCCCATTTTTACATAACTTTTTTCAGAGGCATCTGTTTTTGTGAAGTCAGAGAAACCTTGTGAGAATTTTAATTTGAATTAATGTAGGAGAAATTTTATTTATAGGGTATTTCATCTAATTTATTTAGAAACACGGTGCAATCAACTCTAAGTTCCATGCCCCTCATTCTGCTGTTTACTCTTACACTTTCTTTTTCCTTCAAAATGTTCGTTCAAATATATGCAACATTTTGGGTCATGAGTTGATCAATTTTCAAAGTTTGCCTATTCAGGTATTTTCAAAGAGCCTACGAAAGTTTTCTTCAATTATAACTTTGATTTGCCTTCTATTTGCCTGTATTTTTTTAACGTAGGTTTCGTGGATCTTCATTCTCTGTCTTCTTTGTCTGTCATTTTCTCTCTCATAATTTTCTTATTTTAATCTGCATTTCGAGATAACATTTCAGAAGCTTATTTTCTTCACTACAGATTCACCTTTCACAGGGGAGCTCGGCGTCTGCTATGTCCACTATGGGGGGAGCTCAGGGTCCTCTGTGTCCACTATCGGCCCGCAGCCTCCATGCAGCCACTTCTCCCATCGCTGAGCAGCTGGTCCTAGTCTCGTCACCCCAGCACCTGCCCTCCAAGGCCCCACATCCACACGGTTGGTGCAGACACAGAGCTAGGAGTAACCGGGCAAGCCATGCGGGTGGATGACTCTCCACCCTCTCACCCATCACACCCGCTCTCTTCTAGGGGAAAGTGTGCTTTGATCATCCTTTTTGCTCCTCAGTCCACCTTCCCTGTCCCCGTAGTTGTTAGAAGCTCCTCCTTTCTCTGACATACCCTGACCATCCCACCCCCGCCACCAGTGCTTTGGACCAGATCTGAGGTTCTGTGTGGCTCTCTTTCAGGACTTCCTTCTCCCTTGTCTTGTCTCGTTTCACCTGGAAAGGGCTTTGGCCCCAGCAATCTGCTGGCTCAGAGCTGTGGCTGCACCCTCCCAGAAGACCAGCCCCCTCCCGCCTCCAGGGGAAGCATTTTGACCAGCTCTGCTGGGTCTTACGCCCATCCCCCTGGCCTGAGGTCCCTCCGCATGGATGATCAGCCCCTCCAGAGCCACTGGTTCATGGAGGGAAGGATGAGTTCCCCAGAAGGAGAGAGGATGGATCCCAGGAAAGGGAGGAGAGCTGGAAAGAGGAGAAGAGTTTGCACCCACAGTCTGGTCTGTATTTAGAATTGAACATTGGTCCCTTCCAAGGTTCCAGAGCAGCCTGAGTCAGTTAATGAATTGAAAAAATGTTGCCAATAGTTTGTTGGTGTCCTGGGGCTCAAATATCTGTCAAATCCATTGAATTCTTCAGTTTGCAACCTATTGTTTCTCCTTTTTTCTATTAAGGCATACTTTACTCAGTAAAAGGACTCCCTTTTGGTTTTGACAAACATATATAGCTGCGTAACCACCAGCACAGGCAAGGTATAAAACGATTCCATCACCTTCCAAATCCCTAACCTATTTTTTAATCAAGAAACTATAACCAGTGGTGCATCAAAAAAAATGAGATTTCATTTTAAAATATTTAATACGTAAAGAAACAGTCACAGTTCTCCTCCATCATATTTATAATTGAATTTGTCTAAATTTAACAAATTTAGAATGGGGCCAGTAAATGAATGTGTGCATGTGTTCAACGCCAGCAATCCTAATTCAACAAAATTGCCTTCAAAAGCCACCCAAGTATTCTCTCCCCTGCCAACGTGCATTTCACAGCCCCACGTCCTTGAAATGCCCACCCAGGTTGAGTTGCACGTCCCTTTGCAGAATTTAGAGCAGAGGAGGAGTTCCACTTAGAGGAAGTGGACTAGGCACCCGTGGGAAGGGAGGCGAGAAGGATGCCGTTGAACCACCAATGCCTTAGCGCCTGAAGAAAGGAGAAAGGTTATAGAATGAAGGGAGAGGAGGAGAAGGGGTTTGGTGAGAAGCCGGCACAGAGCGGGGCTGGGGTGGACCAGAGAAGATCAGGGCAGAGAGAAGGCAGGAGACGCTGAGTGGGCCGGGGCCCGGGCTGAGGGGCCCAGCGGATGCTTGTGGGAGCAGTGGCCAGCTCCCCCCGCCCACCGCCTGGGCACAGCCGGCCAGCCGGTCTGAGTAAAGCCTCTCAGAGATGACGACAGGGCCACCAGGAGAGCGCTTGGCCAACGTGTTTTTGTTTCTCTCTAACACACATGTGTGATCACACACGTGACTTCTCTGCAAAGGCCGTTCCCCGAAAAGCAAACCTTTCATGATGAAGGCCTCCAGAACCTAGCTGCAGCACAAAGACCTCTGGGTAAAGGCAGTGTGAAAGTCGGATGATACTTTTTTATTCTCAAAGAAGGGTAGCATCTAGAGGCAGACAAGACAGGCCTCTGGGTTCAGGGACAGCACTCAGCACGAAGGCAAGCAGGAGGATGCAGCCCCCCAGCTCTCTGGCAGGTGTTTGCTCCAAGCCAGACCTGCAGAGGCAGCCCCAGTGACGCAGCAAAGGCCCGCCTGGAACCTCTGCCACCAGCGTGTGGGATCCTGGGCAGCCCCGTGTCTTCCCAGGAACAGCCGTGCTGGCTGCATGCAGCTGATGTTTCCACGTCTGCAAGGTGAAGGCCTCTTACCAAACGAACAGCACAGTAAAGGTCATTATATGCCTTCAGACTAGAAGGAGTTCTTGCAAACTCAGGGAAATTGTGTAGCCTGTTTTTCCAATTTTTTATTAAAGCACAGTTCGCAGTCAGTAAAAGTCATCCTTTTTACTTTTGACAATACATATTCATGTATGTATTTTTACTTTTGATAATACATAATCCATGTGGGTTTCCCAGGTGGCGCTAGTGGTAAAGAGACCTATCTGTCAATGCAGGAGACGTAAGAGGTGCAGGTTTGATCTCGGGGTCAGGAAGATCCCCTGGAGGAGGGCATGGCAATCCACTCCAGTATTCTTGCCTGGAGAACTCCAAGGATAGAGGAGCCTGTGATGGGTTGCAGTCCCTAGGTCCCTAGAGTCGCAAAGAGTTGGACACAACTGAAGTGACAACACTCATGCACATACTTACGACATGGGATCTCAAGACAGTCAGACACGACTTAGCAACTAAACCACCACCACCACCACCACAATCAAGACATAAATTCTGGTTTGTCACAGAGTAAATTCAAGGTCAGAACAAGCGGCTCTGACGGCACGTGGCTCTCAGCTTCACGTCCTGGCCACGCCCCTGGCAGCTGAGTGACTCTGGGTAAGTAGGGTTTTCCCAGCTACGGGGGGAGAGGGCAGCACTGGTCACCTAAAGGGGGGCTGTGCGTGTAAGGAAGGGAGGAGCTGATGGGAAGAAGGGAGGCATCTCCAGGCATGTGTTGTCATCAGCCTCCCTCGGGCACCGAGCTGTGCGTCAGCACACCCAGGAGTCTGCCCTCAGCCTGAGATGCCGGGCTGCGTCTCAGCTGGAGCTGAGGCCCGCTGCGAGGAATAGGGAGCCGCAGCAGCACAGCTGCCTCTCCCACGGCACTGTCTGTGCTCCGAGCAGGATTCCGAGTGTTTAACGGAGGTTGGCTCTTTTAATCCACACAACGCCTGCTCAATCTCCATCCTACAGATGAGAAAACCGACGTACACAGGAGGCCATTTGCCCAGGAATTCACAGCTGGTGAGGGGTGGGGTGAGGTCTGTGGCAATGTCTGTGTTTGTAACCACTACATGACCCCCTGTTTCATGAGCGAAGGCACAGTGAGGAGGCAGAAAAATAAGCTGGAAACCATAAAAATAGATGTTCATTAATCTACGAGGAAAGAGGTTCCCCATGTGTAAGGTGAGAAGAAACCACTATGAATCTAGGTACACCAAACAACAACAAAAACAAACCATCCAGTTTAAAAGTGAGCAGGAGACTTAAGTAGATGTTTTTCCAAAGAAGATATGCAAGTGGCCAAGAAGCACATGAAAAGAAGCTCAAAATCACTGATGGTTCAGGACATGCAAATCCTCCTATCTTTCACTTCATGTCTTTTAGGGTGGCTGTTACAAACAAACACAAAAGTGTTGGCAAAAAAATGGAGAAATTGGAATGCTTGTGCATTGCTGATGAGAACGCAAAGGGTACGGGGCCCATGGGAAGCAGTATGGCAGCTCCTTGACACAGTAAAGGTAGGTCTACCGTAGCTGGAACCAGCAGCTGCAGTCACGGGTCTAAACCAAAAGTATTTAAAATGGGGATTTAGGCAGATGGGTGTGCACCCATGTTCCCAGCAGCATTATTCACTCCAGCCAAGAGCTGGAAGTGATCCAAAACCCATCTACAGTTGAATGGGTGGATAAATACAATGTGGTCTGCCCACAATAGAATACCATCCAGCCCTAAAAAGGAAAGACATTTTGCTGCAGGCTGCCACTCGGATGAGCCTCGAGGATGTTGTACTTGGTGAAAGAAGCCGTTCACAAAAGCACAAATCTGTCTGATTCCACCTAATGTGAAGTGCCAAAAATAGTCAAATTCGTGGACAGAGAAAGTAGAAAGGCGGTTGCCAGGGGCCAGGGAAGAGGGGAGGGGATGGGCGGAGGGGGTCGTGTTCAGCGGGGCCCAAGCTTCAGTTTGGGAAGATGACAAAGCTCTGGAGATGTGGTGGTGGTGGTTGAACAACAGTGTGAATGCCCGTAAGGCCACGGAATGCACACTCACAAATGATTGACATGGTATGTATATCTGTTGTGTACATTTATCAAAATATTGAGGTTTTATATCATGAACCTATTTGCAAGCCCAGAAGGAAGGAAGGAGAGAGATGATCAAACGCTGTCTCTGGTGTCTCCTCGGTGAGGAACGACCTTTCTTTCCTCCGTTACACTTTCCATGCTTTTTGACGCACTTTTACGACAGCTTTAGGCCATTTGCTGAAGTCTCTTCCCGCTCCCCCGGCCCTTCCTCCCCACCCCCACCTCCATTCACACCTGCCTTTGTGATTCTCTTTGATGGGTCCTCCGTGGAGGGGGCAAAATGCAGAGAGGCCCATTTTGCAGACAACAAACTGAAGACTGGAGAGGCAACTCCAGCGGGCCTTACTGGGAAGGCCAGAACCTCCCGCCCCACCACTCACACCCACCCCTAGCCCCTCACTCCCCCAGCCCCCGGCTGCCTTCCTCCAAGAAGCGGATCGCTGGACCCCTGATCCCAGCTCAGCATCTCTATGGGGAATGTGCTCATTTGCAAGGGTGGGGGCCTGTGCCTATGAAAACCCTGCTGCAACAAAGACAGTGGCCGGTTAGGTGTGGGGTGTGGGTGCGTGCTCAGCACCCGGTGGAAAGCCGGACTGTGCTCGCCCCTCAAACGTGCAGACCAGCTGCACTCTGACTGCGTCTTCCAGGGAACAGGCAGCCAGGCCCTCACTTCCCACCCGGTTGAACTTCACCCTTGACCCTGCAGAGGCCAAGGCTGCCCAGACCACAGGGCCCTCTGGAGCCAGCACTGCTGACTCAGACCGCTGGCTACCACTGGACTCGGGCTTTTCAGAATGGTCTTGGTGGGGGCTATACTAAAGGTCAGTTTCTACTGTGTCTGAGCCCCATTTGTAAATCTGTTATCTTTTCTCCTCCCTCAGATGCGACAACCACAAATCACATTGGTTTACACTCACTTTTATACTCCACTCCACTTATGTTTATTATCTGCAATCCTAGGAGATTTCTCTGGTAATCGAAACTGTTTCTGCACATCCAGCAACCGGAGCCGCGAACCAACCGCTAGCTGCACTTGGCCAGGCTCTGCGAGACTTGGAGTGGTGCACTGGCCGGGCCGTGCGGTCCTCAGCCTGGGTCTCCATCAGCGTCAGGAGGTGCTGTGTGCTCCAGCTGGGGGCCACGGGAGCCTGGGGGGCAGGAGGGGGCCGAGGCAGACAGCCCCCCGCCCGGACCAGTCACTGGCCTCTTTCCCAAGCTCTGCTCCTTCTTGGAGGTTAGGCAGCCACAGCAGCTCCATCTTCAATGGAGGAGACCAGGATCTGTAGTTTTTCTTAGCATCTGTCCTTTCCAGCTCACATCACGCAGGCTGGGGCTGTGTTTATTTGGATCTTTCCGAGGAACCCTCTAACCGTATCCATTTCTGTAGACAGACTTGGCAGAGTGATGGAGCTTTCCTCCTCTTCTTTTTTTAAGTTGCAAATGCTTAAAATTCTGCTGGCCTTTAAGCTCCCAGGGGAACCCCCAGCCCCAACCCCCCTGTGCCGTTACCATGGCAATCTCCCCTTCCCTTTAAAGTCTGGAATGCCACATTCCATAAGACTCGCACAGAAAGTCGCTTGATCATAGGCGAAGCTCTGGCTGTCGATCTGGAACATTCTGTATCAATAAACATGCTCGAGACCCTCTCGCTGCCTTGCCATTAGAAATCAAACTTGCAGACTCATTTAGGAGACTCTGGAGGAGTCCAGGATAAGAGAAGCCCCAGCCTGGGTATAGCTCGAATTATCTCCTGATTCTTTCCCTTGGCAGGCTAGCGTTTTAAACTATTATTACAAGAACAACGGCCTGCATTACAGAGCAGTGGTAAAATTATATGTGTAGTCGAACCCAACACCGACCAGGCTCAAAATACTGAATTTTACACAGACACTAAGGCCATTTAAACTGTTAAAGCAAATTTAAATCCTTAAATAAATAACTTTAATTACATAAAGCACTAGATTTCAAGGAAATTATGGTTATTTGCTAGAGGAAAATAACCTCTAAGTTGTCTTTACGACTTAATGGCTAGTAATTTTTGAAGGAATATTCTCTTCTCTAAGCCCATGTGTTCAACCATTTTCTGAAACAGGGACAGGACTAATTGCTCTTGAGTAAAAGATTGTTCCTTATTTTGTGTCAGATCAGAGGGATGAAAATAAACAAAAGATACAATGTTTCTTTGTATAGAGAACTTGGTTTGTCAAAAAGAAGAGTTTCCGCAATCAAAATAAAATATCAGGAAGAGAATTGCTATTTTGTTACAAGGAAACCTTATAATTCCTCTGTATTGAATAATGATGGATTTTATGTTTGTTACTAAGCAGAGGGCTTTTTAAAAATTATTATTATTTCAGGAGTGTGTCCTTCCTTGTTTGTAACTATGCTCGCTATGATATTAAACAGCGAGGTGTTAGCAACTGATTAAAGGAGCGAAAGAAAGCCCTGCCAATTACCGGGCGACCCGGGAATCGGTTTCCGTTGCTGGGCTAAATGACAGCTGACACACCTGCAGAGCTTTACAAGCAGGAGCGGGCTGGAGACTGAGTTGGGGCAGTCCGTGCTTGCAATGCATCCAGGAAAAAGGACACAACTTGTTTTCCCTTAAAGATAGAGGCGACACGACAGGGTTTTCAGATGTGCTTGGTTGGAGGCTGGGGCGGGGGGTTCCCTGCAGGTGTGTCCACTGCTATAAATCTGTTGGGAGCGCTTGCATGATAGAGTAAGAGTGTAGAGGCTGCTTCAAGAAGACAGCTCCAGGAAATTGCGAAGGCAGAGCAACGCACACGAGTCCAAGCAGGGAGGCTGGCTTCCTTGTGCCTGGACAATCAATTCTCCAAACATCCAAGACCGCTTAAACGCAGAGTTTAGGCTGGATGGGGTTGAATCTGCGTTTTTACCCTAAACAGAGAATGTCCACTGGAATATTGCATCAAATTAACTTCAGGAAACTTTTCACTCCTGCTATACAGTTTTCTCATTGTAAGATATACTTTCTATAATAAGGCTCAGTAAAGAACCAAGAATCCGAAGCCTGATTTTTTCCCCCATAAAACATTTATTGTGTAACAAGTCGATGAGCCAAAAGCATTCACTTTTAAACACTGTGGGTATATATATTAGAAACATGTTCTACTCTGCAATGACTGTGTTTGTGTATCTGTGTCAATGTGGGCACACACGTTGTATAAGAGTTATACATTCCAGAATTACAGAAATGAAATCATTCTCAACTTTAGAAATGTTTGGAGACAGAGAATGTGATTTCTGTTGCTAATTTAATGCAGGTTTTTAAAAATGCCTTATAACTTCAAAAAAATTACAGATGGAAAATATTTTTGTCCTTCTCTTTTATCTAGACAAATTCAGGAAAACCCAGAGATTTGGAATGACATTTTCATCAAAAAAATATCACCGTGCTGTGTTAGAAACACTCCTGTGGAGATAGGAAGGCAGGATTGAAAGCCTTTTTTCATTGAGGAAACCCTTTCAGGGAGATACACTCAAAATTACCCACATTTCTACCGAAACGTAAAGTCTGAAGAGAGCCTTCAGTTAAACCAGAGATTTTGTTTTTTTAAAGAAAGCTCTATGATTTAAAGCTCTATATCTTTTCCTGCGTGATTTTAAATTATTTTTTATTTTTAATTAGACATGGCATTGTTTGCTAAGGTCTCGGTACCTTTAGAAGGATTATAAAGAAGAAATTCATTTAAGCTTCAATTTAGCAATTTGCAGTTTTCCAAGAGCTCAAAGGAGTGCAAATAAAAGGCTCATATTCAAAAGAACTCTACCAACTACAAAAGAGTCCATACTGAGTTTATTAGAAATTAATGAACTGCTATGAGAACACATTTCCAGTTTTAAAAATTAGTTTTCAAAGACTTAAGGAGAATATCATCTAGGTAGCAAAACTGGAAGTCTGTTCATTAAAAAATCCAGTCATTGTTAACAGAGGCTGCAGTTTCAAGCAGCACCAAAACTTGGAGTCACGGAAATAGCTCGTTCTCCAGATGATTTCTCAGCGACCATCCCCAGGTTTTCCATGGAAATCCATCTTTTATGACACTTTCATTTTCTGAAGCAATTTGCTTCAGAAGTTCATAAAGAGAAGAACAGCTTTATGGTTCCCTGTGAGGATTTTACTTAACCGTATGTGACTTTGTCTCATTGCACTTACTTGCTATTTGAGCAGCTCGTCTGAACGTCAGGTCACCCCCTAGGGCTTTGCCTGTTGGGTTCTGGGGAGCTGAAACCACCAGTGCCTGCAGGCAGAGGGGCGAGGACCGGGGGCGCCTGGGGGCTGCTGGCCGTGTGTCCTGGGCTGTCGCCCTGCTTGGACACACGCACTTGGCCAGCGCAGGTCTGCCCAGGCCGCTGCCCTTCTCTGGACCAAGGATGTCCAGTTAAACCAGAGGGAGGCTGAGCTGGACCTTTCTCTCCTGAGCGGTCAATGATGTGGAAGGAACACAGGAAGTCTGTTTTCATAGCAAAGGGTGAGCCGGGTGCAGGATTTTAAAAGGGCTGTCTGCTTAGAGCCGGGAGGTGTGGAAGAATTGCAGCAAGGGCGATGTCACCTTCCCTTTGGCCTCGGGCTGTGATTCTGACGTGGGGAGGGGGCCTGGCTGGCGGGAAGGCTGTGGGAAAGGCAGCCCTGGGGTGTCAGGGAGATGCGAGCGCACACAGAAAGCACACGGTCAGGGTGAGGGCTGTGCGACAGTCCCATCCCTGCTCTGCGTTTACATTCAGGACGAGCGGGCGGAGAGAGGTGAGCAAAGACACAGGTTGAGGAAGGTTTCAGTCATCAGGAGAATGATGAGGCTGTGGCGAGAGGGCCCAGAACAGGGCACACGCCTCGTGAGCCGCAGGCTGTGCAGGAGGGAGCCGTCACCCCACCCCACCCTCTCCAATGACCTCTGGTGCATTTGGTAACTGCCCACTGGAGAAGTACCTTTTCAGCACACCAACACTTATTCTATGCTTTCAGATCATGTGAAAGGACATTTCTTTTCAGGTTCTGGATTTTTTTTTTTTTTTTAATCCAATTCCAAATTTCAAACAGCATCTGATCCTAGGCTGTATAGCCCATGCCAGATGCCAGGATGGGCGAGCTCCCAGGCAAGAAGGAAGGAATCCAGGCTGCCCCAGCACACTTGTGACTAGGGGAGGGCTCCTGGACACCTGGCTGGGAGGGGACGCGCGCCCCTCCCAGGAAGAGATGTGATTGCCCGGCTTCCTGTCCTTGGCAGTTCACGCGATGGTGGCTCCCCCACCAGGAACTGTGGAAACAAGCCACGTGTCCAGCAGCAGACGAATGGAAAAGCAAGCTGTGGTCCCTGCACACGGTGGAATATTATACAGCCTTAAAGGAAAGGCCACTTGGGTACAGGCTAGGACACAGAAACTTGAAGCCTGAGGACCTTATGCTTGGTGAACTAAAACAGTCACGAAAGGACCAACACTGCAGTCCCTAGGATAGTCAAATTCGTGGAGACGGAAAGTCAGATGGGAGTCGCAGAGGAGGACAGGGAGTCAGAGTCCAATGGGGATGGAGTCTCAGGCTGGAATGGTGAGAAGACTCTAGAGAAGGATGGTGGTGATGGTGGTACAACCGTGCGAAGACGCTCGATGCCGGTGGACTGCATGGTAAAAGTTGGTTAAGATAACACATTTCATAAAGGCACTCACATTTTACTACAATTTATTAATAAAAATATGTTTTTAAAGACCAAGTTTAAAAAAGCACCAGAACTCATGAACTGTTCCTCATGAGGCCACAGAGCAGCCATCTTCCGATCAGGACAAGTGGTCAGAGGAGCTAAGAGAGGACTTCCTGAGAAGACTGGGGACCCGGGTCCTGGCCTTTGCCCAGATATTTGGGTCTCTCCTGTCAGGTCCTGGCACACAGGCTCTGCACGAGGTTAGGCTGTGGGAGAGATGGTGTCAGGTCAGGAAGCAGGCTGGACGCAGACGCGAGAGTGACCACCTGCCCGCGGGATGCCTCAGAGCCGAGGCAGTGCCAGGCCCTGCCCCAAGCACCCACGCCTGGCCCCTGTCGCTGGACCGTGGCACCCCTGTGCCTCCTGCTGCTGCCGGAACCGCTCTCCTGCTTCACTCTCGAGACCGCCAGCAGGTCGCTGTGTGATCTCAGGGAAAGATACCCACACCTCCAGACTTTAAATTCTCTAATTTTTTCAAAGGAAGGATTTGAACAAGATCATCTCAGAAATTCCTTCCAGCTTGGACATCCTGTGGTTTTGGACAGCCAGAGTGATGACCTACCATTCTGACATTTTTTAAAAAGTAATAATAATGTCATGTTCATGCTATTTCTTTTTGACAGAGGAAGGTAATCCTGACGAAGCATCTCTCTCGCTTACACTTGTGTGTGCGTGCACAATGTGGGAAAATGGGTGCCCAGCGGCGATGCTTTCCCTGATGGAGAACGTATTTCTATTGGTGCAAAATCATAGCCTCCTTGTAGCTTGCCTTTGAAGTTTTTCATCTCCTGCGTGACCACAAGAGGGCGGTGCGGGCAGCGGATTTGGTCAGCACATATTGAAGCCAGATTTGCTGTTTGTTCTTTCCTGGAGCCTTCTGGGGTCTCTCTCTGGGGCTCAGTGCCTGCCACAGCTTCTTCAAGGGACTGAGGACACACACCGAGGCAGCGATAGAGCTGAGACTATTTAAAAATAGGATATCTTATACTCACCAAATAGGACTTATTTAACGATAAAACTAGCTATAAAATATTTTAGATATTGACCGCTGACCAGGGTGTGTCCAGGTGGCACAGTGGTAAAGAACCCACCCACCAATGCAGGAAGCAAAGGAGACACAGGTTCCATCCCTGTATCTGGAAGATCCCCTGGAGAAGGAAATGGCTACCCACGCCAGTATTCTTGCCTGGGAAACCCCATGGACAGAGGAGCCTGGTGGGTGACAGTCTTTAGGGTCGCAAAGAGTCAGATACAACTGAGCAACTGCACACACACACACACACACACACACACACATACATTGATTTCAATGCCAAGTAATGTAGGAAGTGCCCAGGGCTTAAAAATCAAATGTCATACCCCTCAACTTGCAGACTTCCAAACTTCAGAGTGGGTCAGGCTCTCCCTGGCTCACCACATTGCCACGAGCTTGGTCTCACCACAGTGTGCTCTACAGACCATTTGAACTCTGTTCTGGTGAGCCATTCTGGTACCAGACTGGAAACAGGCAAAATGAGTCCGTAAGGGGAGATACACTGAAAAGTTCCTCCCCCAAGCAGGCCATCCTCCTATCCTCAAGACTTCTCCTTTGGTCCAGCCAGAGGGGTTGTTTGTGTCCCATGTCCCAGTCCCTCCTCCCCTAACTGAAAGATACAGCTGCCCGTCAGGTTGGCATGTATACTGTGTCCTGCTGGTCGATCATGACCTCCCCTCCTTTGAGGTCAACACCTGCTCCCCACACGTGTTCCCCACACCTGATCCCCACATCTGCACCCCACACCAGCTCCCCACCACCTGATCCCCACACCTGCTCCCCACACCTGCACCCCCACATCAGCTCCCCCACCCCAGCTCCCCCACACCTGATCCCCACACCAGCTCCCCAACACCTGCTCCCCTACACCTGCTCCCCACACCTGCTCCCCCACCCCAGCTCCCCCACACCTGATCCCCACACCAGCTCCCCAACACCTGCTCCCCCACACCCGCTCCCCCACACCTGCTGCCCATGCCAGCTCCCCAACACCTGCTTCCTACACCTGCATCCCCACACCTGCTCCCCACCCCCTGCTCCCCTACACCTGCACCCCACACCTGCTCCCCCACACCTGCTGCCTACACCTGCTCCCCACCATCTGCTCCCCACCCCCTGCTCCCTACACCTGCTCCCCACCCCCTGCTCCCCCACAGCTGCTCCCTACACCTGCTCCCCACCACCTGCTCCCCACCACCTGCTACTCACCCCTTGCTCCCCACATCTGCACCCCACAGCTGCTCCCCCACACCTGCTCCCCAACACCTGCTCCCCATCCCCTATTCCCCTACACCTGCACCCCACACCTGCTCTCCCACACCTGCTCCCCACCACATGCTACTCACCCCCTGCTCCCCACACCTGCACCCCACAGCTGCTCCCCCACATCTGCTCCCTACACCTGCTCCCCCACACCTGCTCCCCCACCTGGCTCTCCCACACCAGCTCCCCCACACATGCTCCCCACACCAGCTCCCCACACCTGCTCCTCCACACCTGCTCCCCAACACCTGCTCCCCCACGCCTGCTCCCCACACCAGCTCCCTGACCCCTGCTTCCCTACCTGGCTCTCCCATACCTGCTCTCCCACCTGCTTCCTCACACCTGCACCTGGACCCCTGATTCGAAGCCCTTGCTTTCAGCCTTGTCATGGATCCTGCATGAAAGATTGTCCCTGAGATGAGTGAGTTTTTTCTAAAAGCCTGGGCTTATGGTAACTGTTTGTTTTTTTTAATTGGAGTATAGTCGATTTACAGCGTTGTATTAGTTTCAGGTATAGAGCAAAGTGAACCAGTTATATACATACATGAATCCCGCCTTTCTTTAGATTCTTTTCTCATATTGGCCATTACAGAGTTTTGAGTGGAATCCCCTGTGCTATATGGCAGTTATCATTAATTACCTATTTTACATACAGCCGGGTGTGCATGTTAATCCCAGTCTCCCAATCTCAGATGATGTTGTAAGCAGCGACTACCCACCAGGCTGCTCTAAGTTTCCCATTTGTGGAGACTCACTTGTGTTTTCCAACTGACTTGCATTATAATTCTGTTTGTGACCAGTTTTCAGTGGCAGCTAACATTTCTGCTTTCACTTTCTCTAGCCCGTGCTCCTTCCATCCCCGAACAATCTGAGAACCTTGAGAAGCCTAAGACACCGTGTTATCACAGCGCTGCTGCTGTGCACTGGTACATCTTTCAAGTCACCCTTTGCTCATGGGTGGAGACTGGTATTTTGAAGGCACAGTACCAGGCAGAGAATACAGACACAGCGCTGTTGAGCTTAGGGACAAGTCTGTAGTACTCTCACCTCAACCCAAATTTGTTTACAAACATGTGTGTCTCCTATTTGTCTTTCCATTGGCCAAATATTTATTAAAAGACTGAAGTACACAAGACAAATTTGTCAGGCCCTAGAGTTGGACTGTGAAGAAAGCTAAGCATCGAAGAATTGATGCTTTTGAACTGTGGTGTTGGAGAAGACTCTTGAGAGTCCCTTGGACTGCAAGGAGATCCAACCAGTCCATTCTAAAAGAGATCAATCCTGGGATTTCTTTGGAAAGACTCATGCTAAAGCTGAAACTCCAATACTTTGGCCACCTCATGTGAAGAGCTGACTCATTGGAAAAGACCCTGATGAGGGGAGGGATTGGGGGCAGGAGGAGAAGGGGACGACAGAGGATGAGATGGCTGGACAGCATCACTGACTTGATGGACATGAGTGTGGGTAAACTCTGGGAGTTGGTGATGGACAGGGAGGCCTGGCGTTCTGCAATTCATGGGGTCGCAAAGAATCAGACACGACTGAGCGACTGAACTGAACTGAGTATGTGCACGTGTGCACACACACACACACGGCAAATCACATCACATTCTTTGCTGCTCAAAAACAGTAAAGAAGAGGAAATCTACACCATGGCCAGAGACAGATGGCATTTTATGTAGAGGAACAAAAGTCGGTCAAGAACAGATTTCTCATCAGAAACAATGTGAGTGGGAAGATGGTAAAGCAGCAAGTTTAAATTACAAAAATAGAAAAGCTATTAGCCTGAAATTTTATACCCAACTACATTATCTTTCCAAAATGAAGTTAAAACAAAGTCTTTGATTAAAAAAAAAAAAAAGCTAAAAAAAAGTGGAGAAATGGAAGTACACTCTTACAGGGCTCCTACGCTCTGCTAGGTATGATATAGTATCACTGGAAAATGGACTGTGATGACTTGAAGATCTAAAGTTTAGACCCTAAGACAGCCACTCAGATAACAAGACCAGAAACTACAGCTAAGAAGCATTATAAGGGGACAAAATGGAGTCATAAAAGCTACTCAATTAATTCCAAAGAGGGCAGAATGGGAGAATAAAAACAGATGAATATCAACAAAATAGCCTTAAATTGAATCCTGTCAGTAATCACATTAAATGTAAATTGCCTAAATGCCTCTATTGAAAGGCAGATGTTGCCATATTAGATAAAAAGCAAAGCTCAAACTCTGTGCTGCTTACAAAAACCCCACTTTAAATATAAAAACACAAATAGATTGAAGGTAAAAGGATGGTAAAAAGATACACCATGCTATGCCAGTACTAATTTACATAAAGCTAGAGTGGTAACCTTAATATCTGACAAAGGCATTCTGAAGCAAAGAATATCACGCAGGATAAAGGAAGTTATATGGTAATGATAAAGGGTCAATGCATCAAGAGAACTTAGCCATTCTAGATTATTAGAATTATTAAAAGAATGACAGAATTCTATGAAAAATTTATGCCAATAAATTCATGGTCTTTGATGAAGTGAACCATTCCTTGAAAGACAAACTATCAAAGCTCACTCAGCAATTCTTCTCCAGCAACAAATACAGCTGGTGTTGAAGGATCAAGTCTGCAACATCTGAAGAAATGAGTTGTGTAACCATGGGGAAAGACCCCGAGAGGCTATGGCTGGGGGTTGAAGTTTTCTATTTGCTATTTCTGAAAATAGTCAGTCCTAAAGGAAATCAGTCCTGAATATTCATTGGAAGCACTGATGCTGAAGCTGAAACTCCAATGCTTTGGCCACCTGACAGAAAGAACTGACTCATTTGAAAAGACCCTGATGCTGGGAAAGATTGAAGGCAGGAGGAGAAGGGGATGACGAGGATGAGATGGTTGGATGGCATCACCGACTCGATGGCCATGAGTTTGAGCAAGCTCCGGGAGTTGGTGATGGACAGGGACTCCTGGCGTGCTGAGTCCATGGGGTCGCAAAGAGCTGGACACGACTGAGTGACTGAACTGATTTCTGAAAAAGGAACCACAGATAATGAGAGCTTGAATCTGGGTTAGCCACAGATGAAACCCCTTGGCCAAAGTCAGAGAACAGGCTGCAGAAACAGGAAGTCTTCACTCAACTCAGAAACTCTGCAAGATGGAGGTCTCCTGGCCCCCAGAATTTCCAGAAAGGACCATAGCACACCTATCAGTCCAGAAACTTCACTTCCCAGATCATCAGCGGATGGAAAATGCCCGGGGCTTTGTAATCAGGGAGGTTCAGAAAAGACCTGCCAGAACAAAAGGAGAAAAGACTGAGATGCAAAGAAAAAATCGTGCTTTTGGAAACGGTTTGCTCTAGGACCTGTCAGTTAATTTCAGGAAGCATCCTCTGGAAACTCAACATAATCCAGGAGAACAGTTTCCATTAGCAAAGGACAAAAAAGTCTGTAACAGACAAGCACTGTTCCTGCCCACCTGTGACCCCTTCCCAGCCCTAGGCCTAACCCCACCCTGCCCACTCTTCCACCCTGCCTTGAACTCTGACCCTGACTTTGTCCTCTCCAGTTGCACTGCTCTTCCGCCAGGTCTGTCCAACCAGACCGTGGTGCTGTCTCCTCCCATCTCGACCCGTGGCGCCAAAGACCTGTAGCTGGACCGCCTGCCTCTGGGTTCACTGTCTGCGGCACATGGCACACCTCCTCTTCCTGGGTCTTGTTCAGGCCCTTTCCTCTGCCTGAAGCGGCCTCCAGACAAGTCCCGGAGTTCAGAGTCCCAGGCCAGCTGCAGCGAGTCACACAGTGTCCCCCTGTTCTCAGCCGACAGTCAGAGCTTCATCTGAAATGCCCAGCTGATGCACAAACCCCACAGATGCACCCGGGCATAGGGGCATCAGCTGGTCTGAGACTGAAGCTGACTTTCCCCAGCTCCAGCTGTGGTCTTTGGTGCTTGTGGGAGGGGGCAGGACCGAGCCTCAGCCCCCACAGCCCTGAGACCTGCTCGCTGTCCTCCTGCCCAGGCAGGGCCCTGGAGCAGGTGCTGGGTCGTAAGTGAGCAAGGCCCTGGCTCTGAGTCGCCTGGACTCGTGCCGTGAAATCACACCCCGGATCTTTTAGCAGCTGTATTTGAGAAGCAGGGCCAAGCCAAGGCCTCAGGCTGCCCAGAGTGGCTGTACCCCTAAAGGGCCGGCCAAAGGTGCTGGTGCCCCCATGGGGAAGAATGGGACCCGCCCCCTGAGCAGAACCCTGGCTCTGCCCTGGGCTCTGAGCATGGCCGGGGTGTGGCTCCAGCCCGTCTAAGGTACAGGAGAGCAGGGGGTTCCAAGCGAGAACCAGGCAGCCTCAAATAAAGCAGGAAGGTGGGGACAGCAATCTGGGTCACGTTGTGACTTCTGTGGGGCGCCCGTAGCGCCTCCCAACTCCCTTCTCTCCCTGACCTTCCTTAGCCGGTGCTTCCAGTGAGTGCGGGGGCAGAGAGGGTGGCCCTCCCCCACTCCCACTCCATTCAGCAGAACCCCGGGTTAATTATCAAAGGTGCCCCTTCCTCCTCCTGCTCACCAGAGTCCCCAGCCCCCAGCGAGGTGGGAACCACTCAGGCCGACCTGTCTTGGCAGGAAACTAAATTAGGCGAAGATGTAGGGTGTGCTTCTCATTAACCAGGTTGTGCCGCGTGGATGCCCGAGGGCGGCTCGGGGCAGAGCCCCGTCGTTCCCTGTGGGGGCAGGGGGTGGGGGACCGCCTGTCCCTCCGGCCTTCCGCAGTGAGTTTCCTGGAAAAAGGTCATCGACCGGCATGTGACTGCGGAAAGCAAGCGCCCTCCTCACAGCTGAGCGGCCAGAGAGAGGGTGGCAAGCCTCCTGACCCTGCGGAAGGTCTATACCACCTCCGGCTTGGATTGACCCCCCCTCACAGGAGAGCGGAGAGCAGGTGTGGAGGTCGAGGCGAGCGGGGGGCAACGTCGAGGTCGAGGCGAGCGGGGGGCAGGCGTCGAGGTCGAGGCGAGCGGGGGCAGGCGTCGAGGTCGAGGGGAGCCGGGGGCAGGCGTCGTGGTCGAGGGGAGCGGGGGCAGGCGTGGAGGTCGAGGTGAGCGGGGGCAGGCGTGGAGGTCGAGGTGAGCGGGGGCAGGCGTGGAGGTCGAGGGGAGCGGGGGCAGGCGTGGAGGTCGCGGCGAGCGGGGCCAGGCGTGGAGGTCGCGGCGAGCGGGGCCAGGCGTGGAGGTCGCGGCGAGCGGGGCAGGCGTGGAGGTCGCGGCTCCGAGTGTCCGGGGCGTCTTTGGAAGGTGCTGTTGGTGGAGCCACAGGGCGGAGACCCGGGGAAGTCGGCCTTCTCGGAAATCAGCAGCGCAGGAGAGCGGCCGTGGCTGCACGAGTGGAGCCGCGCTTTATCGCACCTGCGGCCCACGTGTCTGACAGCTTTACCGCTCTCCATGTGTCGTCTGAGGGTCTGAACCCCTCCCTCCCACAGGGATCCGAGACTAGGCTCCGAGGAAAAGCCAACTCTGGGGGTGTGGCTCTCGGCGGGCACTGGCTCCCCTCACAGCAGCAGACAGGCCGGCTCGGCAGGCAGATGGAAGTGCTGCCACGCTCAGCCACACTTCCGGGCACGTCAGCCACTGGCCTGGCGCAGCCCTGACCTGCCTCCCCCTCTGGAGGCCCCTCTCTGAACGCCCCCTGCCCCCTGGTGGTCCCAGAGCCCAGCTCCAGACTCGCCATGCCTCCCTGTGTTGGTTCAGCATCTCCACTCGGCTGGACCCAAGGCATCTCAGGCCAAGTGCCCATGACTCCATCGCTTCCAGCCACTGGACACAGAACCACGGGTCCCTCAGTTTCTCCTTCTCCCTCCCTCCCGCGGCCAGTCAGTTCCTTACCCACAGCGGATTCTGGCCCCACGGCCATCCCTCCATGCCCACCACCTCTGAGCTTGGATGGTGGCGGTTTCTGACCTCGCTTCCGCTGGTCTCAGGGCACAGTCGTGGTGGCTAGGCGCAGATGGCATCCACGGCTCATGTGTCTCACACGGTCCAGCACCCCGCACGCCTGAACAGAGCCTGCAGTCTCCTCGCTGGAGGCAGCTGCCCCACCTCCCTTCCCTCGCGGCCCCCAGGGACACCGCCAGCTCCCAGACTCCAGGTCTGAGCCCCTCCAGATGCCCTCTGTGACCCCCCATCTCAGGAGGAGCTCCCCCAGCCCTTTATTTCCTGTCCCCCAGGCCGTTTGTTTCTTGCCAGTAGCGCCTGAAGTGGTTTATAGCTACCCATTACTTCTGTAATAACCAGTCTTGGCTCGGTCTCCTCTTACAAGAGTAGGAGCCCATAGGTCAGCGCTGGTCTATTTCCTCCACCCCAACGTGGCAGCCTGCCCTGCACTCAATCAGCACAACAAAGACCTACCGATCAGGGGAACTAGTCCTGCTCAATCAAATCTCTCCCCTGATGCTCTGTGCGTTTGAGCTCTTGGAGATCACCTCCCCGGGGAAACCCTCGGGGATGTGCTCCGGCACTGTTGGCTGTCTCTTGTCACTTCTCCTGCTCTTCTGTCAAGTGCTGGACGTGGGAAGCCTTGTCTTTTTTGAGCCGCCTCTGGAGATACAGCCCCTGAGTTGGTGAGTCCAGTGGGACCTGGGGAGCCTTCATCTCAGAAGCTGGGTCTTTTCTGACATATGTTGCACAGAAAAGACATCGTGTCTGGATTTCCCGGACCCTGGAGGCTGTGGCTGCCTCCAGCACTGGGCCATCGAAGTGTCCCAAGGAAGCAGACTGGACGGCTGCCGTCCTGAGGGGTCACAGAGGCAGGCCAATGCCATTCACGTCTCGAAAACTTGTGCCCAGAGGCCTGGGACTCTTCAGAGTCCCTTGGACTGCAAGGAGAACAAACCAGTCAATCCTAAAGTAGATCAGTCCTGAATATTCATTGGAAGGACTGATGCTGAAACTGAAGCTCCAATACTTCGGCCACCTGATGTGAAGAGCCGACTCATTGGAGAAGACCCTGATGCTGGGAAAGATTGAAGGCAGGAGGAGAAGGGGACGGCAGAGGATGAGATGGTTGGATGGCATCACTGACTCGATGGACATGAGTTTGAGTAAGCTCCAGGAGTTGGTGATGTACAGGGAGGCCTGGCGTGCTGCAGTCCATGGGGTCGCAAAGTTGGACATGACTGAGTGACAACCACAGCAGAGGCCCTAGTGGGTGTCTGGAGCAGGCAGGACGCAGGGGAGCTAGGGGGCAGTGGGGAGGGGCATGCTGCGCCCCACAGGCCAACGTCCTGGCCGGAGCTCCGCGTGCACTTGGCCACTGGGATCATTCGCGTGTGTGATAGTTTTAACCCAGAGGCTCTCCATCTGGCTTCTCGATTGGCTGTGATTTCTTCTGAAAACATTCACGGTCCTTTGAAGTATTTATAATTGAGTGGGGGCTGGGGCAAGGGATCCCTCTTGGCAGTGTTCAGCAGTTTCCGCGACCGAAATTAGAATTTGGCCTGATAGCCAGGTGGGCGGGGTTGAGGGCCAGAGGTCAAATTCCACTGGTTGTTAATGAAGGCTAATGAAGTGATGGGGTGGGGGTGGGGCTCTGTGTTACAGGAAGGAGCCGCGGGCTTGAGGGGGTGGAGGTGGGTGCTGGGATGGGTGGAAAGAGGCTGAATGAGAAGTGCTCCGAGCCTGCAGGGGACCACCAGCTCCGGGTCCGCGCCTGGGACAGGACAGGGGGCCGTTTGCCATCCTGTCTTCGCCTGCTCAGAGGAGGCAGGTGACCTGCGGAACAAACGGATTGGTTCTCAAAGCCCGGGGAAGTCTCCCAGAGCCCTTATCCTCTCTCTAGATTAAGGGGCGTGTGGGGGTGGGCGTCTTGAGGCAGCGGCATCATGTGACAAGACCTGCTTTCCAGAGGACCTGGCGCTGAGGCCGGTGGGTCTCTTGGTATGGGTGGTATGGGTGGGCTCTCTCTCTCAGGGGTGGGTCCCCCCACACCTGCCCCTGGCCTGGGGCCTGCAGCCTTTTTCCCAGCCTCCTTCATGGGGAGCCGGGGACGGAGGGTGGAAAAGGAAACCCCAGGGCAGCTTGCTCCTGGGCCGGAAACAGCGCTTGCTACGGACTGAACTGTCCCCCTCAAAATCCCTAGGCTGAAGCACACTCCACCAGGACCACAGAACGGGACTGCATCTGGGAGCAGGGTTGTTACAGATGTAACTGGTGGACATGAGGTCACAGTGGAGGAGAATGACCCCATCTAATATGACAGGTGTCCTTATGAAAGGGAAATATGTGGACACAGATTCGATCCCTGGGTCGGGATGATCCCCTGGAGGAGGGCCTGGCAACCCACTCCAGTATTCTTGCCTGGAGAATCCCGAGGACAGAGGAGCCTGGTGGGCTGCACAGTCCATGGGGTCGCAGAGTCGGACGCGACTGAAGCGACTTAGCAGGCACACGCAGGCCCACGGGGAGAGCACTGTCTGAGGACAGAGACAGGGACTGAGGCGACACTGTCTCTAAAGCAATTTAATGGCACCAAGTATGTTCACGTTTGACGCTTTAACTGTTCCAGCATCAGCAAAATCAATGAACTGCACTGTGGGTTCATAACAAACGTAGAAGTAAAAGGAGGGATGGCTGGTGTCAGCTGACGCTGCGTGTGAGGATGAATCACAGCACTGCCCAAGGATGGGGTCTGCTGACCCATCTGTGCCGCAAACAGCAGCATAGATCCGCAGCAATGAGCCGGCAAGGCAGGCAAGATGGAATCACAGTCAAACAGGACGTCAGGTCCAGTCACGCGGCGCTCAGAGTGCTGGGGCATGTGGACACTCTCATCTGGTTGCTTCTATTTTCTCAAGAAATAGAAGCAAAGTCATCACTGCAGAGTGAACTTTTATGTATTCATCCATCACAAAAGTACTGTAACTATGTACCCTGCCCAGGACCGATCGAAGAACTGGGGGAATAGCCATGAATAAAATGCCCCATTGAGTGTACACTGTAGGGATGCAGACAAAGATTTGCACGCCGTTGTTGATTAAGTGCTATGAAGGCACGTGAAGCTAGGCACGGGGGAGTGCCGGGGGCCAGGCCTCCATCCCCGCGGGTTAAGGAGGAGGGTCCGGGCTGCAGGTGGCCTGGCTCCTGGGCTCTTGGCATGGCTGAGCAGCGCGTCCTGGGGTGAGTGCTGATCACCGGGAGGTGGATGGAGGTGTCCGGGTCGTGGCAGAGGTAGGAGGTGGGAGAGGACGTCGGGGCATGTGAGGCGGTGGGTCTGGCTGGGGGCCTGCAAAGCTCCAGGCCCCTCCTCATTCCTGCCAGTCCTGTTGGAAGCCAGGGAAGGAGGAGTCACATCTGGGATCCAGGGGGCTCCCGGCCTGCCTGGACTCCTGTTGCGGAGAAAACTGGGGCCAGAAGGCATGGTGACATCTCACAAAACAGGGAGGAGCAGGTGAGGTCATTGTTGGGGAGCAAGACAGCAACTGGAGCCTTGGAGTCGCGGGGACCCGTGTAGAGGGAAGGGTCAGCATGTCACGGCTTTTTCTTGGACGTGTACCTCTTTGGCCAGACCAGGTGAGGGGGTGTGCTAGCTGGCTTTGAAAGGGAGATGGGGAGAAGTACAAAAGAGGTAAGCTAGGCAGGCATGACGGTGTTGACTGACAAAAAAAATGTGCAATGTGAGACTTGTGTATTAAGTTTTATCTGGGACAAAATGAAGACAATGGCCCAGGAGCCAGTGTTTCAGACGGCTCTGAGAAACGGCTCCAAAGAGACTGTGCAGGGAGGTCAGTATGTGCGACTCTCGTGAAGGGGGCACGTGCATCGAGCACGTATTTTGGCAGAAGGTTGCTGCTCGTCACTAGGAGCAGATGTCTGCTAATGGTTTCGGTGCTTTTCTAGACACGAGGAGATGCAAGAATTGGGCTTATAAAATCTTCTCCTGAAAATGCCTAACTATCTGAAGACCTGTTCTGCCCATTTTCCCCAGAGCACAGAGAGCTTCATTTCTGCTCTCGACCCTGAACTCCTTTCAGGGGGTGTTGAAGATCGGCGGCTGCAGCAGCTCATGATTTAATCCTTGTAGAGATGGATGGCAAGTGCCCGTGTGTAGGTGGCAGAGGTGATGGGCTGGGAGCCAACGGTGGTGGGCTGGGAGCCAACGGTGGTGGACAGGGAGCAGATGGTGATGGGCTGGGAGCCGACGGTGGTGGGCTGGGAGGGAGGAGGGCAGTGAGGGACCAGGAAAGTCCTCCTGAGGGCACCAGACCACGGGCGTGATGAGAACCTGGGTTACTCTTCCCGACCGCCGTCCAATCAAAGTCTTTTTATCTGTCTCTTGGGAGTGCTGGGAGGAAGTTTGAATTGAAAACGGCCAGTAACATTAGGTTTCATATATGAAGAAGTGAAGTCGCTCAGTCGTATCCGACTCTTTGCGACCCCATGGACTGTAGCCTACCAGGCTCCTCCATCCATGGGATTTTCCAGGCAAGA
The DNA here is from genome assembly GCF_029407905.1 of Bubalus kerabau. NCBI lineage: Eukaryota > Metazoa > Chordata > Mammalia > Artiodactyla > Bovidae > Bubalus > Bubalus kerabau. Next base: position 118,618,314 of record NC_073629.1, on the reverse strand, counting down.
ATCCTGGAGTGGGGTGCCATTTAATGTACACAAACACAAAGAGAAGACACTGCACTGTGAGCTTATGGACATGAGACCCATCCTGGGGGCGAGAGAGGAAAGGAAACTGGCAAACAGGAAGCCAGGAGTGTCTCCTCCAAATCTGGGTACTTCTGTAGCTCCCCGCCTGGGGGCTCCCAGAGCGGGGAGCTGCTGACAGGTCTGTGCCCCTGCGGAACCCTGTTCCTCCACAGCGTCTTTAGCCCCATCTTTTTAGTTTGCCTGTTTTATAATCCTGCCTACTTATTTACTTTGGCTGTTCTGGGTCTTCATGGCGGCACTGGAGCTCTTCTCTAGTTGCAGGGAGTGGGAGCTACTCTTCTAGCTATGGTGAGCGGGCCTCTCACTGGGGGGCTCCTCTTGTCGAGAAGCCCAGGCTGTAGGACACACGGGCTTAGTTGCTCCGCAGCATTGGGGAATCTTCCTGTATCAGGGATGGAACCCGTGTCTCCTGCATTTCTAGGCAGATTCTTTACCACTGAGCCCCCAGGGAAGCCCCTTTTTTGTATATTCAATATAAGAAAAGAATTATCCCATGGTCAAAGAAAATATCTATCTGTAGTGTTGGAAGTCCAATAAAATATATTTGCAGAGGATTTGTGGGATGAGGAAGAAATGAACTTATTCTGACTCCTGCTAAAGAATGTTACAGCAGACTGTTTGGGCTATAGGTGTAGGGACCACTGAGGTGGGATCTTGCAGTAGGGTAATGAGACTGGGGTCAACTCCAATCAGAGCTGCAGGAAGAAAGGATTTGGAGAGGGGGAGAAATAGGAATTTGACTAAACAGCAAAGATACATAACAGTATGATCTTAATTATATAAAAGTGGATGCTCAGTTGAGTAGACACACAAGTGAGATCTTGAAGTGTTACAGGAAGGGGGACCCCTTCTGGGGCTCAGGAGTGGGCTCTTGTCTAACTCTCAGAACTGAATTGTCCTAGGACACACGAGCTGACAAGGCAGGAGACTTTACTGGGAAGGGGCACCCAGGCAGAGAGCAGCAGGGTGAGGAACCCAGGAGGACTGCTCCGCCCCGTGGCTCACAGTCTGGGGTTGTACGGTGATGGGGTTAGTTTCCAGGCTTTCTCTGGCCACTCACTCTGACTCCAGGTCCTTCCTGGTGGCCGGTGCATTGCTCAGCAAGAAGGATCTCAGCGAGACGGATTCTTGGAGACTGGATATATGGACTGGCATCACCACTCTCCTTTTGACTTTTCCCAAATTATTCTGGTTGATGGTAGCTTGTTGGTTCCGAGTTCCTTACCAGGACCTCCTGTTTTAAGATAACTCATGCCAGTGGTTACTATCTTGCCTGGCCAGGGCAGGCAATTTTGGTCAGTGGTTCCCCAAACAATTTAATGAGTGAATTATGACTTTGTGTGGGTCTGTATAATGTTTTGGAAGAATAACCACTGGATAACTTCTCCTGTAATTAGATTTTCATCTGTTACACAGTTCAAAATTTCCATTGTCTACTCTAATACATTTTTGGTAGATGAATATAATTCATTTTGGCACCATTAAAACTGTTGAAAATTCAAAGAAGAAAACCACAAGACCATCGACACTGAAATATATACTGTCAATTCGTGTTTGAATTGTAAAGACCTTTCAAATCCAAATTTATAAAGTCCATAAAAAAGCAAAGATAAATACCAGCTTTTTGTGGCAGCCCTCAAATCAATGGCTTACAACTGTCTTCTAATAATTTATAAAATACGTTGATTTAAATGTTCATTTAATAACATTTATTAGTATACCCCTCCATGGGATATTATTTTGAAATGCATTTAAATTTTCTCCATTGTTAGTTCAATGGTTTAATTTCTGCAAAGCAGCCTCTGTTTACATGACGTTGGCTGATTTTTATGGACTAGCATCTCCCCACTCATTTTCCAGACGGCATTCTTCTGAAACTTGCAATCATTTTGCACACACTGGTCTACGTGTGATCTGGGGTCGGAACCTGAGATGAGAATGTCTCTGGTTAAGGCAACACAGGCAGCCTGGGAGCGAAGGGTGTGGATTTCCTATGGAAAGGTCGGAATGGGGCATCTCGGCTCATAGAAGATGGGGGTGGTGGTGTGTGCTGTTTCCTCGTTCCGAGGCTGGCTCCTGACTCTGCACCTCGGGAGGGAGCGGGCCACCACCTTCTGAAGCCTGGGGCTGCCATCCTGCGAAGGGGCCCACAGGGAGCTGTCCTCTTCAGCACTACTCTCCCGCAGCAAGACCTGGGCACCCAGACTGGACAGCAGCTTGATTCCCAGAAGAGGTGGGCAGCCAAGTGTGTGCCAGGGGTCCCATCAATCCACCCCAGATGGGCAGCCAAAGGGGAATGCTGAGAGGTTCAAGACTGGCTCCAGAAATCCAACTGAAAGAAGTCTTGCTCAAAATCATAGGTAGATGATCCATGACTTGTTTTAATGACCTCAACCATCTGCTTTGTTAGAGAGACTGTCACTGGTTTGGCATCAGCAAGAATGCACTTGGCAGAGCTGACCCTGAAACCAGCCCCTATGCTGGAATAGCGGCACTCATCAGTCAGGGCCTCACCACTATGCCAGTGCATTCACGTGGGATCAGGGCACCTGCTCGTTGCTTTCCACTGGTGACCCCAGTAAAAGGCAGAAGACAGAATGAGAGGATTGAAGCATCACCAGCCTTCAGCTGAAAGGTGTACTGAAGACATTCTAATCCCCTGCCCTAAGTTTAATTACCAGCACACATTCACAGGAGGAACCCTGTGAAGATGCACAAGCATGAGCTTTACTGTTGGTGAGGGCAGAGAGAAGTGAGAAAGAATGATCTGACATTCTTAGTGCCATGAAGTGATAACAGATGCAGCTTGCAGCAGACTGGGAAACAACCTGCAATTCACAAGCAGTGAGAACCACATGGGAGGCAGTCAGATGTCTCCTGCTTCTACCCTGCTGGCAGTGAGGGTACAGCTCTGAAAAACAGCATAAGAGCACCCGCTCTACCCAGGACCTGAGAACACCCAGTGTCTCCCCGCACACAGCCTCTGCCCATCACGGAAGCACAAAGAGATGTGGTTACACTGAGGGGACTCCACGAGCAGAGATTCTAACAAGTTATCTGAACCATTTCCCTTATTGATGGTGTTTCAGATCCTAAGAGAGGGTCACTCTGAACCACTGCCAACTACTCTCTCCCCACTGTTACCTGGTCTTACATCAGCTCAGTTGCTCAGTCCTGTCTGACTCTTTGCAACCCCATGGACTGCATGACAGGCTTCCCAGTCCATCACCACCTCCCAGAGCTTGCTTAAACTCATGTTCATCAAGTCAGTGGTGCCATCCAACCATCTCAGCCTCTGGCATCCCCTTCTCCTCCTGCCCTCAATCTTTCCCAGCATCAGGGTCTTTGCCAATGAGTCAATTCTTCTCATCAGGTGGCCAAAGTATTGGAGCTTCAGCATCAGTCCTTCCAATGAATATTTAGGCTTGATTGCCTTTAGGATGGACTGGCTGGATCTCCTTGCTGTCCAAGGGACTCTCAAGAGTCTTCTCTAACACCACAGTTCAGAAACATCAATTCTTCAGCACTCAGCTTTTTATGGTCCAACTCTCACATCCATACCTGACTACTGGAAAAACCATAGCTTTAACTAGACAGACTTTTGTTGACAAAGTAATGTCTCTGTTTTTTAATATGCTGCCTAGGTTGGTCATAGCTTTTCTTCCAAGAAACAAATGTCTTTTAATTCCATGGCTGCAGTCACCATCTGCAGTAATTTTGTAGCCCAAGAAAATAAAGTCTGCCACTGTTTTCACTGTTCACCCATCTCTTTGCCATGAAGTGATGGAACCAGATGCCATGATCTTAGTTTTTTGGAAGTTGAGTTTCAAGCCAGCTTTTTCACTCTCCTCTTTCACCTTCATCGAGAAGTTCTTCAGTTCCTCTTTGGTTTCTGCCCTAAGGGTGGTGTCATCTGCATGAGGTTATTGATATTTCTCCCAGCAATCTTGATTCCACCTGGTCTTAATCTCAGGAAAAGAACAGAAAATTTTGCTATGTTTCAAGAAGTTTCAATACAGCTCCCCTTCAGCTGCAGAGCTAACATACCCTGGGACCTCTTAGGGTGTGAACTGTCTTACAATCCACAGCAGGCTTGCTCAGATTCTCCGAGAATCACTCTATAAGCTAAAACACTCATTTCATACATGGGGAGATGAAGACTTCCTCCTGAAATTGACTCACATCTTGTCCAATCACAAGGCAGGAACACACACACACACAGACACACACATAGGCGCACACACACACTCACACAAAGGCACACAGGCACACACACAGACACACCGACACATGCAGGCCACTCAGCTTTGGCCTCTTCAACTCTTGTCTCAACACATCAGCCAGTATGATTCTTTAAACTGAGTCAGATCACATCACTTGTCCGTCAAAACTGTCTTATTTGGGAGTGAAAACGGAGGCCCTTACAGCGACCTGCCCGGTCCCTGTGACCCTGGCCCCCAGCGCCCGTCTGGGGTGCTCTGTGCCTGGGCCCCTTCACACAGCCACAGCGGCCCCCTTGCCGGGCCTCAGACACCCGTCTCCTCTGGGCCTGGAGCCCTCAAGCATCCCAACCTTCCAGAATGGTCTTCTCTCAGACATCCACATGGCTCCTTCAGGTCACAGGTCAGTGTTTCACGATTTTCCTGATAATCCTGTCTAAAGGTCCCCCGGGGACTCCTTACCCGCTTCCCTGTCTTGTTTTTATCCATTGCGCTTGTCACCTAATTAAATATGCAAGCATTTGCTTTCTGTCTCTCTACTCTGTCTTGAATGTAAACTCCATGAGGATCTGGCTTGTTTGATACACACACACACACACACACACCAGACATGCATGGACATGCAGCTAGCAACTAGGAAAGCACTAAGCAGCAATAATGTGCGTGAATAAAATCTATTGAATGACATATTTTTACATATTTTATAATGAACAGTATACTAAGGAAAAGAATACATTGTTTAGCATGCACTTCGGATGTCCAATACAAATATTTGTAGACTCTACAATGGCCATGCAAGGCATGAACAGAAGACAAAAAATTACAGGAAGCCCCACACATAAAAGCAAAACGTGTCACTGCCAGTAAAACAGTGACTTGAGAATAATATTAAACCTTCTGCTTTACTTAACAGCCCATTTCCTTTGTGGTCTCCTTCTTCTCCAATATTTCCATTCAAAACTAGTTTTCTAATCGAAGAAGTTCTTGCTTCTTCTCCTAAGAATAATCAGGACCCATGCTGAATATTCAGGATTGGCTTTCACAGCAAAATCAAAGCAGAATGATGCTTCTTCCCTGTGCTGCCCACAGGCCCACAGTATCCGTGTGGGGCTGGCTGATAAACCGAGGAGGCGTCGTGAGGGCCAAGGCCTTCTCACTTCCAGTTAGATCATCATTGTATATGTTCTGCTTCCAGATAATTCAGCACAAAACAATCTCAGCATTCCTTGTCTCTGTCCATTTGGATCCCAAGCTTCTTCACTGGTGTCTGTGTCTTTATTAAGATAAAGTTGAGAGAGTGTGGGTGGTTTTTAAGACACACTTATTCTGTTTCCAAGGAGCTAACATTAATTGGCCAGCAGATCTCCCCCACAGAATAAAAATGCCTTTGAGGATGTGAATGTGTTAGAATTTCCCCCAAAGAAGGACGGGTGAGAGCAACATTTCCCTTTTCTATTGTTTAAAGAACAAAATATGTTTCTTTTTATCCTCATATAAGAGTTAATGCAATGGTATAATAAAAAGCAGAGATGGAATTTCTTCTGTAAGGGAATTTCAAAGAGACACACTCTCCTTTTGAAAAGCTGAAATGACTTCTAAGTGAAATCTGCTCGATTCATGGGGTGAGCTGGTTTTTACCCACATCCACCACAAGTTATTGTTCACCTGACAACTACGTGATGTCTCCAAATTAGAGAGGGTGGTGGGAACCCGTGAGGTTACCTTTGCCTGCATGAGAACTATGACAAAAATTTGTCTTTGAGAGTTTTCATTTTACTACTTAAAAAAGAACTTGGCCAGTACAGTCCCCTTCTTGTATGTTCAGGGCTCCATAAATTAATTCCAGTCTTTTTTTGAGGTGAAAGAAATTTCTCTGATAAAAAAGTCATTGATGTCTTCACGTTTTTCATCATCTTTAAAGAAAAAGCTGTACCGCAACGTTTTATAAAACCTAAATTTAATGGAATGTCATGTTCTTTGTTTTACAGTGTGGATCTGAGAAGAGAACAGCCTGGCTTTTTTTTTTGATAATGAAAAGCAGAGTTTTAAACATTAAAAAAAAATAAGAAAAAAGCAATATGTTATGGAATATTAGTGTTATGGTATATTGATGCAATTATTTTTAAAAAAGAAAAAGTGATCAGGGTTTTTCAAATGAAGAATATATGGGTTCATTTAAGGAAAAACCATTTTTATGGATGCCCAGCATTTTTTGTATTACTTTTATTATGATGGTGCTTGAATAGGCATAAATATAAGCCAACATATTGACCCTTTATAGTAGCTATTATACAGCAAATAATGAAAAGAAATGTGCGTAACAAGAACAGATGAAAGAGATCCTTATTTATAGCATCACCTTAATAAATAATGATGTTTTGCTGAGATTAATCTGTCTCTAAAGACAACGCCATCCTAGGTGGTGAGGGCCTGGTCCATGGCTCACACAGACCCAAGTCTATGCGCTCTGTGAAAAGCTGCTTCTCTCACCCCCATTTACTTTCCGAGCATGGACTCCGCCGGTTCTCACCTGGTGCCAACGCATCGCTTAGTCACAGATCACCTCTGTTCTTCCTCTTTACTTTGAACAGTTACACACCTACGCGTCTCCACCCAGAACACAGTGCTTAGTGCCCAAATCACGTGGCTCGGTTGGTTCTAAGCTGGCTGTCTAGTCGATCCAAAAAAAATTAAGGCAATATTTTAAAATGCTGCTACAGAGGGAATTCCCTGGTGCTCTAATGGTTAGGGGTTCTCCAGGCGAGAATACTGGAGTGGACTGCCATGCCCTCCTCCAGGGGATCTTTCCAACCCTACAGTGGAAACTATATCTCTTTCATCTTCCCTGATGGCTCAGTCAGTAAAGAACCTGCCTGCAATGCAGGAGACCAGGGTTCGATTCCTGGCTTGGGGAGATCCTCTGGAATAGGAAATGACAACCCACTCCAGTACCCTTGCCTGGAAAATCCCAGAGACAGAGGAGTTTAGAGGGTTACCAGTCCATGGGGTGACTCTCTAGTCAGACACGACTGACCAGCTAACACTTTCACTTTCACTAGTGCTTAGGACTCAGATCAAATTACCAACATTCGCTGGATCATAGAAAAAGCAAGGGAGCTCCAGAAAAACATCTACTTTTGCCTTATTGACTACGCCAAAGCCTTTGCCTGTGTGGATCACCACACACTGTGAAAAATTCTTGAAGAGATGGGAATACCAGACCACCTGACCTGCCTCCTGAGAAATATGTATGCAGACAAGAAGCAACAGTTAGAACCGGGCAAGGAACATGGACTGGTTCCAAATTGGGAAAGTAGTACGTCAAGGCTGTATATTGTCAACCTGCTTATTTATGCTTATTTATTTATTTATGTCTACCTTACATGCAGAGTACATCATGGGAAATGCCCAGCTGGATGAAGCACAAGCTGGAATCAAAATTGCCAGGAGAAATATCAATAACCGCAGATATGCAGATGACACCCCCCTTATGGCAGAAAGTGAAGAGAAACTAAAGAGCCTCTTGATGAAAGTGAAAAATGAGAGTAAAAAGAAATGCTTAAAACTCAACATTCAAAAAATTAAGATCATGGCATCCAGTCCCATCACTTCATGGCAATAGATGGGGAAAAACAGAAACAGTGAGAGATTTTATTTTCTTGGGCTCCACAATCACTGCAGATAGTGACTGCAGCCGTGAAATTAAAAGATGCTTACTTATTGGAAGAAAAGCTATGACCAACCTAGGCAGCATATTAAAAAGCAGAGACATTACTTTGCCAACAAAAGTCTGTCTAGTCATAGCTATGGTTTTTCCAGTAGTCATGTATGGATGTGAAAGTTGGACTATAAAGAAAGCTGAGCACCAAAGAATTGATGCTTTTGAACTGTGGTGTTGGAGAAGACTCTTGAGAGTCCCTTGGACTGCAAGGAGATCAAACCAGTCCATTGTAAAGGAAATCAGTCCTGAATATTCATTGGAAGGACTAATGCCGAAGCTGAAACTCCAATCCTTTTTCCACCTGATGCGAAGAACTGACTCGTTGGAAAAGACCCTGATGCTGGGAAAGATTGAAGGCAGGAAGAGAAAGAAATGACAGAGGATGAGATGATTGGATGACATCACTGACTCGATGAGCATGAGTTTGAGCAAGCTCTGGGAGATGGTGATGGACAGGGAAGCCTGGTGTGCTGCAGTCCATGGGGTCACAAAGAGTCAGACACGACTGAGCGACTGAACTGACTGACTGCCCGAGGACTCAGTGCTCTCACAGCTGGGGCCCAGGTTCAATCTCTGGTTGGGGAACTAAGATTCCACAAACTGCATGGTGCAGCGAAAAATAAGTATGTAAATCAAAATAGAATAAATACAAAATCCTGTTAGAGAACACTTCTGCAGACCTCAGATAGATTGACACTGATGTCCTAGCTCATCTCAGGCTGACGAATCAATGATTGAAAGATCTATCGTTGTAAAACCAGGTTTTCATCTTTCTCCTTAGTTCTTCTTTCTTTGCAACAAGTTCTTCTCATTTGTGGTCTAGAAAACTGCTAGTCACCCTGCAGGATCCCCACACAAATGTCACCACTTCTGCAAAATCTGTGACAGCAGAGGTGTGTACACACACACACACACGTGTGTGCCCACACACACCAGGTGAAGTCAGCCTTCACAGTCTGCCAGGCCCTGGGGTGGCGCTCCTCATGGCTGACCATCCCCTCCCATTTCTATCTCCCCCAGCCCCTCGATCTGTCCACAAACTCAGGAAGAAGGAGCACTGTTTCTTCATCTCTGTCTTACTAGAACCAGGCATTGGCAGGCTCTCAGGAAAGGCTGAGTGAATGAACTGTCATGGAATGGTCAACTGTATGCACCAGCTTAGCCCAGATGGGCGGTCAGACATCATTTCTGGGTGTTTCTGTGAGGTTACTTCTGGAAGAGATTGGCCTTTGAATCTGTAGACCCAGTAACACGGGTGGGCAACGTCAAGACCCCTGAGGGCTCGAGTAGAACAATGAGGCAGAGGAAAGGGGACTTCTTGCTGTCCCCTTGAGCCGGCCATCCATCTTCTCCTGCCCTAGGATGTGGGAGCTCCTGGTTCTCAGGCCCTCAGACTCCGGGGCTCACACCAGAGGCCCCTGCGGTTCTCAGGCCTTGGCACGTGGCTCAGTTGAACCACCAGCTCTTCCAGTTCTCAAGCCTGCACATGGCGGGTCGCAGGATTTCCCTGCCAACATAATGACATGATACAAACTGCCCTCACAGATCTCCTTAGACACCTGCGTATGCTACGGGTGTGTTTCCCTGGAGATCCCTGACTAATACACGTCAGGATGCACACGTGTTGGTAAAACTCAGAATGCAACCAGCAAATAATCAAAATGCAAAGGAGCCAGGGGATGGGTGGTGGGAACTTGTGGTCCCTCCCCCACCTGCCCAGACCAGGAAGATGCAGGCTACTCATCAGGATTCTCTACTGTTCTCAGCAGATGTTTCGAGTGGTTCTTGCAGCCATGCACCCTGCTGCTCACGCCATGCCTCTCCAATAAATCCCTTATAAACTGAAGCTTGGGAGCAGGAAAGCTTGTCACACAGTTGTTTTGCCTCCAGGCCTGAGTGGAGACAGGGTGTGCTGGTTTCCTGGGGGGAGCAGGTGTCAGGAACCTGGGAGTAATTCTCCTTACAGGGGCCCAGCTGCTCCCCACTGACTGCCTGGGAACAGCCTGCTGGGACCTCCAGCCCCAGGGAGGGGATCCAGATGGAAACAGGTTGGGGTGATTGCACCCAGGCTCCAGGGTGACTTCAACTCTGAGTTCTGGTGTGCAGGGAGGGCCTGGGAACCGTAAAAGAATAAGAAGGCAACATGGCAGCATTTTTAATTTGAGAATATCTGATTGATATTTGTTAAATAAATCATAGCATTTGTGGAGAAGATCTGACTGCTGCCCCAGTTGCCTCCAGACCATCAGTAGATGCAATGGTGGAATCTGGGCTCCTCAACCTCCTGGGCCCACCTATCAGCAAGTTTGGGCAAGAATCAGTCACAGGTTCATAGATACAGTATCTTTGTGTTATTGATTTATAACTTAATTGCAATTTGATGAAATAACATGGTCAGATAACATGGTCTTATTGCTGCTAAATTGTGTTTGACTGTCTGTGATCTCATGGACTGCAGCATGCCAGGCTTCCCTGCCCTTCACTATCTCCCAGAGTTTGTTCAAACTCAAGTCTATTGAGTTGGTGATGCCATCCAACCATCTCATCCTCTGTTGCCTCCTTCTCCTCCTGCCTTCAATCTTTCCCAGCATCAGGGTCTTTTCCAATGAGTCAGTTCTTCCCATCAGGTGGCCAAAGTATTGGAGTTTCAGCTTCAGCATCAGTCCTTCCAATGAATATTCAGGACTGATTTCCTTTAGGATGGACTGGTTGGATCTCCTTGCTGTCCAAGGGACTCTCAAGAGTCTTCTCCAGCAACACAATTTGAAAGCATCAATTCTTTAGCACTCAAAAAAACTCAATAAAAAAAAATCTTTTTTTATTGTCCAACTCTCACATACATACATGACTACTGGAAAAATCATAGCTTTGACTCTATGGACCTTTGTTGGCAAAGTGATGTCTCTGTTTTTTAATATGGGTCTTGGTTTACCATAGCTTTTCTTCCAAGGAGCAAGCATCTTTTAATTTCTTCTCACACATGAGTTCATTTCTAATAACCCCAAACTTAACAAATATACCTGTTCGACCATAAAATTGAGAAAAATTCATTTCAGTCCCCGATGCCTTCCTCTGGCTCCCCTCTGATGAATAAGCATCTGATGAGCCCCTCAACAAGCAGTGCTGTTCCTCCCTCACCCCTCCCTGTTCCCTCCTGCACAGCCTCCGGCCCCGTTAATCAAAGGCATGGCACCTCGTAAACCTGCCGGCCCCTCCCAGCTAGCCGGGTTGTCATGCAGATTTACGGAGTGACTTGGGGTGACTGCTCTGCGGGCGGCAGAGGTTCACACGTGGACCAGAGCAGCACCGGGGTGGGGGTCTGTGCCAACGCTCGGGGCCAGGCCGTTAAGTGGAACCAACTCTTGTCTCCAGGACCGTCAGGAGGCGGGGTGCTCTCTGCCTCACCTTTTTGGTTCTGTGGCGCTTTTACTTTGCCTGCAGCATCATGTACAAGATCTAACCAAAGACAGTCAGCGAAAGAGGTGTATGTTTACGAGGTAAACAGCAGACAGTCGTGCTTGGAGAGTCATGAATGGGAACAAGATGACTCCATCGGGTATCACCCCCAGCAGCTGGGTCACCCTCCAGGTATATTGCTACCCAACTCCAGACTTGCCAGGGCAGCAGGGTCCATGCTCCTGCGCTCGGCTGTTGTGACCTTGGCCTCCGGGTTGCTCCTGACCCTGGTGCTCCCAGGACGCTGCTGCACCAGCGCTTCTGGTATCAGTTGATCCTCAAACCACCGCCTTAGGGACAGAGTCTGGATGAGTATCCCTGTCTGAGATGGAGAGACTGAGGCTCAGGGAGATGGAGCTACACCTGTTGGCGGAATCTGGCCCTTCAACTCACCCCTGCCCCCCTGCTACAGATCAGAGGCACTGACTGGAAATAAACCACCTCACATGTTGACTCACCCCCCGCCTTGTCCCGCAGACCCTGCTGGCTGACCAAGCAGAGCAGAACCTGGTCAAGGCCCCCCCGCCCCGGCCCCTCAAGGCCTGGCCCTTGGGGAGCTCTCAGGGGACAGTGGGAGCATCGGGACTCCCAAGGAAGGCAGCCCGCCGGCTCCAGGGCGCAGGTCATGTCCCAGATGCCCTCTCACTGGGCTCTGGGCTCGGCCTCCCGATCCCGCAGTCAGAGAGGGCCCTGCAGTCCCGCCCCTGGAAACCCAGAGTTCAGAGGGGGACACATGGGGATGCGTGTGAGGCCTCCTGGGGACAGAGCACAGCAGTGGGTGCATCCTCACCAGGAGTGCTGGGCGAGGTGGGGGTCAAGCAGGGACCTCTGCCGGTCGTAGGAGCTGAGGGAGGTTCTAGGAGAGCGAGCGCCAGCCCGGGATCCGAGAGGTGGGAAGCGCTGCCCATGGAGGAAGGAAGGGAGAGCGGGGCTCAGCTGCGGGCACAGGCCGTGGTGGGGGAGTGAGGGGAGTCAGCCTGGCCGTGAGCAGGACCGCGTGGCAGGGGAAGCCACCCTCAGGGGCCGGGGAGGTGGGGGGAGTAGGGAGGGCCTGTCTGAGTTCAGAGGAGTCATCGGGGCCACAGGGTGGGGCACGGGTCGGCACGTGGAACTGGACTTGAGGACAGGGTGGGCGCAGCTGGGCAGGCAGGAGAGATGAGCCTGCTCAGAGGTGAGCGGGATCTGGGAGGGGGTCTTGATAGCAGTGGGCAGTGGAAGGGGCAGGGGAGGGCAGACACCCGCACACCCGGCCATGTGGCGGTGGACGGGATGCCCCAGAGATGGGGTCTGCAGAGCTGGCCCCAGGCCCGGACTCACCCGTGCATCTGAGCCCACCCGGCACCAGCACGGTGGCTGGAACCTGCACCCGGTCTCAGGCTGCTGCAGCCCCAAACCGTGGCCGGTGCAGGCCACCCACAAACTGGTGACTCGGTTGGCCAATCTGTACTGAGAGGACCAGTCGCTTCCTCCTCCTCACACTGTATCACATTAAGCCCCTAGTGGTCACTGTCTGGGCTCACTGAGAATGGAGGAAGCAGGCGTGCTCCCCCTGCCCGCTTAGAAAGACTTACCAACCACGGACCTGACCCCTTGGCCAGCAAGTGCCTCGACTGCACCCACAGAACCCGAATGAAGAGAGAGCTGGCGTGTTTTGGCTCCCGTCTCCTCCCTCACTCCCGAGACTGCCATCCGAGGGCTCTTGTGGGCGTTCCCGCCCTCCCGTAACCAGGCTCAGCCAAGGGTGCACCCTGAGGATGAGGCGTGCATCCAGGGACCCGAAGTCCTTGAGCAGAACCCCAGGGAGATGGAGCCTTGTGGTGGAGGAGGTGTGGAGGTGCAAGGCCTCCAATGGCGGAGGGGATGGTGGGCAGCCTGGGGAGAGTCCTGGAGGAGCGCCAAGCACAGGGGGAGTGCCAAACACTGGGAAGCGGCCAGTTCAGGTGGGACCAAGGTCTGCGCGGGAAGGGAGGAGGTGGGCAGTGCCGGATTGTGGGACTCAGAGCCGGGGGCCAGAGAGCCAGGGAGCACCATCGAGGAGGCGTGGGGTGGGCAGCCCTGAAGCACTGGGAGGACAGAGACCACGGGGCTACTTCCCTGCCACGGGGGGGGGGTCAAGAAGACCCCCCAGAGGGTAGAGGCGGAAGGGAACGGGGTGGGGTGGTCAGGCGCGAGGACAGTGCAGAAGGAGTGCAGTCGTCAGACAGGGCTGTGAGTGCTGGCTTGGGACTCAAGACACTCACAGGTTAGGACCCTGGGGGGCCGAGAGAGGGCCGTGGACGCTGGGCCCATGGGTGCCCCACCAGAGGAAGGAAGGGCTGGCCAGTGCCCTTGGCTCCATGACCAGGACCCTTCTGGAAACGCTTTGACCAGCTGTGTACAGGTTGCACCAGTCTCCAAAATCCTCTGACGTCTCCGGAGAAAAGCACCTTATAATTACAAGGCGGTTTCATTGGAGTTTTCAGCTCAGCAGCCTGTGACCTTCTAGGAGACCAGGACACATGGCGCGGCGTGGGTGCCCACTGAAGGCTTCTCAAATGAGCAGCACCAACGACGGTCTCCTCTCGCTCAGATGGATGGGGGAGGTTTCAGACGGGCAGGACCTGTCTGCTGGCTCCTTGGTTTATTCCTGGATGTCCCCTGTGGCCCGTGGCCACCGACCCGCCAGCAGCCACCTGCAGTTTGCATTAACCAATGCTCCTCTCCTGCAGCCCATTAATCAGTCTTAAATACGGGACTTAACACCACCCTGAGCCATTTATCTGCGAGGCCTGGGTTTCGGGCGCCTCAGCCTCCCCCCTGGCAGTTGAGGAAATCATTAACACCTACCCCCACACAGCCCAGCTAGCTTTTCTGCTCTACGCATTAGTCAGATGGCCTGGGCCCCCCACTCTGCTCCCCGAGCCCCGCTTCACACCGCCGACATGGAGGGACCCACTCACACACCTGAGGCTTCAGGGGCAGGTGTTTCTTGACCATCAGCGACAGTCCGGTCACACACCCCACAGCCTTTTCAGTCCCCTGGGAAGACACCTTCAATCTGCGTGAGCTATTAGCCCGCTGCCTGGCGTGGACTCACCAAATGTCCCCAGAAGGATCTCTGCTGGGTCCCGTCTCCAGTTTCAGATGAACATCTGAAGCCCCAGGAGAATATGGGTCCAGGAAAGTGTCAGGACGCTCAGCCGGGCTCCTGGCCCCCAGATCCAGGTGTTTCCACGGCAACCTGCCTGGGGGCAGAGGGCGGGGTGGCTGGTCCCCTCCTGGGCGGTGGGTGGGACTTCCATCTGATTCCTCTCCAGCTTCACCTCCCAGTGAGAACTGCCCAGCTGGGCCCTGACACCCCGAGAGACCCTGCCGGCTTGCTCCTGTAAGTCACCACATTTGGTGGGGGGGGGGGTGGTTAGGGCACAGGATGGATACCCAGAGCCACCTGGAGGCTGTGCCAGCCACCGGAGCAGGGCCACGCGGATCCCAGGTGCCTGGTGTCGACGAGGCCTGGCTGAGCTGAAACAGGCTCTGGTCTGGCTCTGCTGCGCGACCCAGGATGAGTCATTCTGCCTGGGCCGCAGTGTCCCCCTCTGTCCAGTGGGAATTCCCACCCCACTGAGTTATTTCTGCCTGAATGTGATACCTGTTCATATTGGTTGATAGAACCCAGGCTGGTGATGTTGTTTTGAGGCTGGCTAATTCTGCTGTGTTCCGTGGTCTTGTCTGTATGCTCAGCTCGGCCGCCAGATGAGCTACATCCCCCAGTGGATGGGTCAGTGTGAGTCCACGGCTGACCACATCCACAGTGCTGGGTGTCTGGACCGGGTGGCTTCCCACCCCCCAACCTCTCCCCCCAACCCCCTACACACACACATGAATTCAGATTCCGCCTGCCTCTCTCCTGTTTTGTGTGGAGTCTGAAGCTGTGATTATGTGCTTCTGGAATTCCTCCCTTCCAGACCTCCAGCACCAGCATCTGGTACAGAAGGTGCTGCGATCTTGTGATGGTCGAAGATTCCCCTCCTTCCAGTTTCTCAAGCCTGCTGCTCTTCCAGTTGGACAGCACTTTCATTCCATGCCCCTGCCTTGAAGAGAGAGACACACACCCACCCATGGAAGAGGGTCTGGAGACAGGGGTCGGCTTCCAGCTGTGTCCTCAGTCCTCAGAGGAATCTGATCTGTGAAGTGAGAGGTTGCAGGAAGTCTAAGCGTGTGGGATTCTCCACACACCCATTAGATCAACTACTCAGAAATATTTATCAAGCACTGACCTCCCCTGTTCTGTGTCTAATCACCATAAGGGGTTAAAGCAAGAAGACCTGAGCCCTCCCCCAGCCCCGAGGGCTCTGTCTCCAGAGCTACCCTCAACTTGTGCTTAACTGGGATTCGCTGATAAGACCGCAAAAGTGATGTCCCACAATACACATTGCCCAGCATCACCCGATTTGTTCTAGAAGTTCCTGCAGGCAATGCAGGCAGCCTCGTATATTTAAAACAAGATAGGTCTGCAGACTTTATTCTCGTGGGCTCCAAAATCACTGTGGATGGTGACTGCAGCCATGACATTAAAAGACACTTGCTCCTTGGCAGAAAAGCTATGACCAACCTAGAAGGCATATTAAAAGGCAGAGCCATTACTTTGCCAACAAAGCTTCATATAGTCAAAGCTACGGTTCTTCCAGTAGTCGTGTATGGACGTGACACTTGGACCATAAGGAAGACTGAGCAACGTAGAATTGCTGCTTCTGAACTGTGGTGTTGGAGAAGGACTCTTGAGAGTTCCTTGGACTGCAAGGCGATCCAACCAGTCCATCCTAAAGGAGATCAATCCTGAATATTCACTGGAAGGACTGATGCTGAAGCTGAAGCTCCAATCCTTTGGTCACCTGATGTGAAGAACTGACTCACTGAAAAAGATCCTGATGCTGGGAAAGACTGAGGGCAAGAGGAGAAGGGACGACAGAGGATGAGATGGTTGGATGACATCACCAACTCAGTGGACCTGAATCTGAGCAAACTCCAGGAGACAGTGAAGGACAGGGAAGCCTGATGTGCTGCAGTCCATGGGGTCACAAGGAGTTGGACACAACTGAACAACAACAACAGCAAGGTCTGCAGAGAGGAAGAAACGGCAGTGGTTGCTTACTTAGACTTTGAACAACGAGTCCTTTCACAGTCCTTGCGGTATCCTCCAAATCACCCCCGCTATCACGAGAAACTGACACTTTCAGTAAATCTCCAACAAAAACGGCAGGGGCTGCAAAATAAGGGGTTTGGTTTTCCGTTACTCCTGACTGCCAAGTGACACTCGAGCAGGGCTGACCTGCAGGGGGTGGTCAGGAGGGGGTCCTGCTGCTCTCGGCCACGGCCCCCCTTCTTCCCCTGGACAGCAGTGATGTGGAGCCATGCTGAGGGCGCCTTACTCCACAGGATCACACCGAGAGGTGTCACTGCCGGAAGGGGCCCTGTGAAAGAACCACTTGACAAGCATGGGGCGTCCGGAGGCACACACAGCATTTCAGCTGTGCTTCCGATGTTTCAGCTCCAATGATAACAGGACAAAGTAACACAAGTCAGGAGGAAGGCCTTCTCTTCCAAATGCCGCCGTGTGGGGTAACGCCAGAGAGCTGTCCGCACACCTGCCGTTTCCTCTTATTCCACACAGCAGTGGTCATGGTCTTTATGAAAAGAATGAAAAAATATGCAGGAAGGAAGAACGCCTTGAGAGGTCCAGAGAAATACAAGAACTCGTCTTTAACTCGAAAGCAATTAGAAGAAATTAAAACAATTACAGCTCCTGCTGCTGCTAAGTCGCTTCAGTTGTGTCCGACTCTGTGCGACCCCAGAGACAGCAGCCCACCAGGCTCCCCCGTCCCTGGGATTCTCCAGGCAAGAACACTGGAGTGGGTTGCCATTTCCTTCTCCAATGCATGAAAGTGAAAAGTGAAAGTGAAGTCACTCAGTCGTCTCCGACTCCTAGTGACCCCATGGACTGCAACCTACCAGGCTCCTCCGTCCATGGGATTTTCCAGGCAAGAGTACTGGAGTGGGGTGCCATTGCCTTCTCCGATTACAGCAGAAGGCAGCAAATTTAAAAACAGAAAATTGATAAAGAAAAATCAACAAAACCAAAATCTGGTTCTTTGAAAAGACCAATAAATTTGACAAGCCTCTAGCCAGGCTAACCAAGAAAAAGAGAGAGAAGACACAAGTTACTAATAGTAGAAGTGAAGGGAGGATTGTCTCTACTGGCCTCCTGTACTTTAGAAGGATGATAAAGGAATATTTGAACAGCTCTTTGCTCATAAACTTCTTGCCTGTAATAAAGCAGATCACTTTCTTAGAAGACAAGAAAGATGCCTCTCTTCTTTTCTCCAAAAGCAAAGTGAACTTGGTCTGTGGTTCATCCTAAGAAGAGAGAGAGAGGCAGACAGACCTAATACACTTCACAAAAATTAACTCAAAGTGGATCATAGAGTTATATGCAAAATGCAAAACTACAAAATTTTTAGAATATTACATAGGGGAAACATCTAGGCAGTGTTGGGTGTGGTGATGAGTTTTTAGACATAACACCAAAAGCACAATCCATAATAGAAAAACTGATATTAGGCTTTGTTAAAATTTTAAAACTTCTACTTTTACAAAGTCATTATTAACAGAATGAAAAGATAACAACAGATTGAAAGGGAAATATTTGCAAAACACACATCTGATGACTTACATCCAAAGCAAAGCGTACAAAGAATACCTAAACCTTAAAAGCAAGAAAAAATTCAGTTTTAAAGAAGACAAAGAAACCTAAATAGACCCCTCATGAAATCAGATGGACAGATGGAAAGTCAGCATATAAGAAGACACTCGTATCGTTTGTCGTTAGGGAGTTTTAGACTGAAATAGCAAAGCAACACCGCAACACACCTGTCTGCGTTGCTGTTCAGTCACTAAGTCACGCACAACTCTTTGGGACCCCATGGACTGTAGCACGCCAGGCCTCCCTGTCCCTCACCATCATCTCCTGGAGTTCACCCACATTCACGTCCATTGAATTGGTGATGCCATCCAACCTTCTCATCCTCTGCCGCCCTCTTCTCTTTCTGCTTCAATCTTTCCCAGCATCAGTCTTTTCCGATGAGTTGGCTGTTCACACCAGGTGGCCAAAGTATTGAAAGTTCAGCTTCAGTATCAGTCCTTCTAATGAGTATTCAGGGTTCTCCAGCAACACAGTTCAAAAGCATCAGTTTTTTAGTGCTCAGCCTTCTCTATGGTCCAACTCTCACATCCATGCATGACTACTGAAAAGACCGTAGAATTCACTATATGGAAATGGCAACCCACTCCAGTGTTCTTGTCTGGAGAATCCCAAGGATGGGGGAGCCTGGTGGGCTGCCGTCTCTGGGGTCGCACAGAGTAGGACACAACTGAAGTGACTTAGCAGCAGCAGCAGCAGCAGCAGCAAAGTGCTGTCTTTGCTTTTTAATATGCTGTCTAGGTTTGTAAGAACCTTCCTTCCAAGAAGCAAGCATCTTCCAATTTCATGGCTGCAGTCAGAAAGAATGGCTAAAATCCAAAAATCTAACAACCCCAAATGCTGATCAGGATACAGAGCAATAGGAACTTAAATTCATTATCTGTGAAAATGCAAAATGGTGCAGCCATTTGGAAGGCACTTCAGAGGTTTCTCACAAAGCTACAGTCTTACCATATGATGCAGCAAGGATGCTCCTTGGAATTCACACAACTGGAAACTGATGTCCACAAAACCTAAACACAAATATTTATGGAAACTTCACTTGTAATTGCCCCATACCAGGATCAGCCAAGATGTTCTTCAGTAAGCAAATGGATAAACAAACTGTACATCCATATAAATGGATATTATTCAGCAATAAAAATAAATGGTCTATCAAACCATGAAAAGACAGAGAGGGACTTTAAAGGATATTCCTAGATCAAAGAAGTCAGTCTGGAAAGTCTACACACTGTATGACGTCAACTGTGTGGCATTCCAGAAAAGGCAGAACCACTGAGGGTGTGGTGGTTGCCAGACGTCCGGGGGAGGCAGGAAGGGCTGAGCAGGTGAAAGGCAGGGGGTTTTAGGGCAGTACAACTGCTAGCATGATACTGCGATGTCAGAGACATGGCATTATGCGTTTGTCAAAAACTATAAAACTTCATAACCCAGAGTGAACTGTAATGGATGCTAGTTTAAAAACAGCTGTTTAGCAACTGGAGGAATCCCAGGAAAAAAACGCAGACTTTGATAAGAGAACAAAGACATACAATAAATATATGAAACAACCTCACTGAAGGGGTGGTGAGAAAGGGCTGACTTAAGGTTGGAAATAAATGGAGCCTGAAAGACGACAGCAGAAGGGGCTGCGTAGAGAGAAGGGAACCCACTGGCACTGCTGGTGGGAATGCCAACTGGTGCAGCCACTATGGAGATCAGTATGGAGGTTCCTGAAAAACCAAAACTAGAACTGCCGTATGATCCATCTGTCCCACTCCTAGACATATATCCTGCTGCTGCTGCTGCTGCTGCTCAGTCGCTTCAGTCGTGTCTGACTCTGTGCGACCCCATAGACGGCAGCCCACCAGGCTCCCCCATCCCTGGGATTCTCTAGGCAAGAACACTGGAGTGGGTTGCCATTTCCTTCTCCAATGCATGAAAGTGAAAAGTGAAAGTGAAGTCGTTCAGTTGTGTCCGACTGTTCACGACCCCATGGACTGCAGCCTACCAGGCTCCTCCATCCATGGGATTTTCCAGGCAAGAGTACTGGAGTGGGGTGCCATTGCCTTCTCCACATATATCCTGAGAGAACCATAATTCAAAAAGACTCATGTATCCCAATGTTCACTGCAGCACTCTTTACAATAGCCAGGATATGGAAGCAACCTAAATGTCATCAACAGATGAAGGATAAAGAAGATGTGGTACATATACTCAATGGAATACTACTTGGACTTAAAAAGGAACAAAATTGGGTTATTTGTAGAGACGTGGATGAACCTAGAGAGTGTCATATGCAGTGAAGTATGAAAGAGAAATACAGTTGTTGTATATTAATGCATACATGTGGAATCTTAAAAAACAGTACAGATGAACCTATTTGGCAGAAATAGAGACACAGATACTTGCTCCTTGGAAGAACAGCTATGGCAAACCTAGACAGCATATTAAAAAGCAGAGACATTACTTTGCCAAGAAAGGTTCATATAATCAAAGCTATGGTTTTTCCAGCAGTCATGTATGGATTTGAGAGTTGGACCATAAAGAAGACTGAATGACATAGAATTAGATGCTTTAGAACTGTGGTGTTGGAGAAGACTCTTGAGAGTCCCTTGGACAGCAAGGAGATCCAACCAGTCCATCCTAAAGGAAATCAGTCCTGAATATACATTGGAAGGATTGATGCTGAAGCTGAAGCTCCAATACTCTAGCCACCTGATGCAAAGAGCTGACTTATTAGAAAAGACTTTGATGCTGGGAAAGATTGAAGCCTGGAGGAGAAGGGGGCAACAGAGGATGAGATGGTTGGATGGCATTACCGACTCAATGGACTTGAGTTTGAGCAAGCTCTGGGAGAGAGTGGAGGACAGGGAAGCCTGGCAAGCTGCAGTCCATGGGATTGCAAAGAGTCAGACATGACTGAGCGACTGATCAACAACGAGACTCAGACATAGAGAACAGACATGCAGACACAGAGAGGAAAGAAGAGGGTGGTAATTGGGAGATTAGGATTGACATATATACACTGCTATGTGTAAAATAGATAGCTGCTGTACAGCACACGGAGCTCAGATTGGTGCTCAGAGAGGTGGAATGCGGGGTGGGAGGGAAATTCAAGAGGGAGGGGATATGTACACATATAGCTCATTCACTTCATTGTACAGCCGAAATTAACACAACATTGTAAAGCAATTATACTCCAATAAAAAAACAAGCAAAAAGGAACTGCGTAAAAGTACCATACTCAATAAAATGTACCCCCTTGAGGATACGGTTAACATCTTGATACTCTTTACTCAATCTGCAGGAACTGAATGGCTGAGTAAAGAGATGGTGGGAGCCACGTTCTCACTGTTGGAGCTGAGATTTATAGCTCAGCAAGGAGAGGAGAGTAAAATGGCCCATGAGGCGCTGGGTTACTGTTAGAGAATCAGTAGAACTCGTGCTGGCCTAGTACACGTACAGACGACTGCACAGAGAGACACGTGTACACGTGTATATATCTGGGTTAGAGCACATACACACCCTCGCTCTGCCAGTTGTCATTTGCTGTTCAGTTGCTATGTTATGTCTGACTGTAACCCCATGGACTTCAGCACACCAGGCTTCCCTGTCCTTCACTGTCTCCCAGAATTTGCTCACGTTCATGTCCATCGAGTTGGTGATGCTATCCAACCATCTCATCCTCTGTCATGCCCTTCTCCTCCTGCCCTCAATCTTTCCCAGCATCAGGGTCTTTTCCAAATGAGTCAGCTCTTCCCATCAGGTGGCCAGAGTATTGGAGCTTCAGCTTCAGCATCAGTCCTTCCAATGACTATTGAGGGTTGAGTTCCTTTAGGATGGACTGGTTTGATTTCCTTGCTGTCCAAGGGACTCTCAAGAGACTTCTCCAACACCACGATTTGAAACCATCAGTTCTTTGGCACTCAGCCTGCTTTCTGGCCCAACTCTCACATCCATACATGACTATTGGAAAAGCCATAGCTTTGACTATACGGACCTTTGTCGGCAAAGTGATGCCTGTGCTTCAGCCTAAAAGACAAGATCCCCTCATGCAGAAAACACAGGCAGCAGCTGGATCTTGGTTTCTCATACCATTCTCCAATGAAAGAGGCCAGACTCCTTAGAAAAGCGGCTGATCCTAGGACTTGGGCAGGAAATATATAAGATAAGCCTGGAGAAGAAAGTGAGAAAGAGAAAGTAAAAAGAAGGCAAGCAAGAAATAAAGAGAGAAGGGAGTCAAAGGAGTAAGAACTTCAGTTCAGTTCAGTCACTCAGTCGTGTCCAACTCTTTGCAACCCCATGAATTGCAGCACGCCAGGCCTCCCTGTCCATCACCACCTCCTGGAGTTCACTCAAACTCACGTCCATCGAGTCCGTGATGCCATCCAGCCATCTCATCCTCTGTCATCCCCTTCTCCTCCTGCCCCCAATCCCTCCCAGCATCAGAGTCTTTTCCAATGAGTCAACTCTACACATGAGGTGGCCAAAGTACTGGAGTTTCAGCTTTAGCATCAGTCCTTCCAAAGAACACCCATGGCTGATCTCCTTTAGGATGGACTGGTTGGATCCCCTTGAAGTCTAAGGGACTCTCAAGAGTCTTCTCCAACACCACAGTTCAAAAGCATCAATTCTTCAGTGCTCAGCCTTCTTCACAGTCCAAGTCTCACATCCATACATGACAGCCTTCTTCACAGTCCAAGTCTCACATCCATACATGACCACTGGAAAAATCATAGCCTTGACTAGACGGACCTTTGTTGGCAAAGTAATGTCTCTGCTTTTCAATATGCTATCTAGGTTGGTCATAACTTTTCTTCCAAGGAGTAAGCGTCTTTTAATTTCATGGCTGAAGTTACCATCTGCAGTGATTTTGGAGCCCCCAAAAATAAAGTCTGACACTGTTTCCACTGTTTCCCCATCTATTTCCCATGAAGTGATGGGCCCACATGCCATGATCTTCGTTTTCTGAATGTTGAGCTTTAAGCCAACTTTTTCACTCTCCTCTTTCACTTTCATCAAGAGGCTTTTTAGTTCCTCTTCACTTTCTGCCATAAGGGTCTGCATATCTGAGGTTATTGATATTTCTCCCGGCAATCTTGAATCCAGCTTGTGCTTCTTCCAGCCCAGCGTTTCTTATGATGTACTCTGCATAGAAGTTAAATAAGCAGGGTGACAATATACAGCCTTGACATACTCCTTTTCCTATTTGGAACTAGTCTGTTGTTCCATGTCCAGTTCTAACTGTTGCTTCCTGACCTGCATATAGGTTTCTCAAGAGGCAGGTCAGGTGGTCTGGTATTCCCATCTCTTGAAGAATTTTCCACAGTTTGTTGTGATCCACACAGTCAAAGGCTTTGGCATAGGTTCACCCAAATACCTACACACTGATATTCACAGCAATGTCATGCCTCGTTGCCCAAACTTGGACGCAACCAAGATGTCCCTCAGTAGGTGGATGGAAAAGTAAACAGGTCCATCCAGACAGTGGAATATTACTCAGCACTGAAAAGAAATGAGGCTTCGAGCCCCGAAAAGACACAAAGAAATTTAATGCATGCTACTCAGTGAAAGCAGCCAGTCTGAAAAAGGATCATTTTTGTAAATGCTGTATGGTTTCAACCGTACAACATTCTGGAAATGGGCAAACTATGGAGATAGTAGAAAGATGAGGGGTTGCCAGAGGCTGGGGGAGGGATGACGAGACAGAGCACAGAGGATCTTAGGGCGGCGAAACCACCCTGTACGATAGTGCAGTGCTAGACGCAAGCCGTTGTACGTTCGTCCTGACTCGCGGAAAGTACAGCACTAACAGTGAGCAGGAAGGCGTGCCACAGACCCAGGGTGAGGTGACGTGTGAGTGTGGCTTCTCAGCTGTAGCAGACGTGCCCTCTAGGGACACACTGACAACGGGGGAGGGCCCTGTGCCTGAGGAGGAAGCACGGGGTGTGTGAGACATCCCTGTGTCTTCCCCTCACCACTGCTGTGAACTGGAAACACGTCTAAAAATCCAAAGCTTTAAATCTGAGCTAACAGCACAAAATATTTTACGTTAATAAACTAAAAGTTGAAATTTGAAAAGGAAGGAAGGGAGGAGACCAGGCACTTCTCCCAGGGCTGCTGTAGGTTTAAACGACTCAGTGGAGACAGAGGGGAGCGTGGTGTTGGGCGCTTTAAGCACACACACTCTGGTGGCTGATCCTTGGATGGAGATGTTGGGGGAGGTGGTGAGTCCTCGTTTAAGCTGAGCTGAGTTCAGACCCACCCATGCAGCCCTGACAGATGGGCGGGGACCTAGGGCCTCGTGGGGGTCACAGCAAATGTGACGCAGTAACTAAGCCTCAGAGTAAACGAGGGGCGAGTCCCTCGGTGTCCCGGGCTCACCCTGTAACAGAAGCCCTCATCGCACTGAATTTCAGGGCTCTTCTGTCCGTCCAGAGTTTCTCTTCCTCAGCTGTACTGTCATCTGGGGTCAGGTCATTCCAGGTTGTGGGGCTGAACTGTGCATGGAAGGACATCTAACAGCATCCCAGGCCTCCACCCACCGGAGGCCAGCACCCTCCGGGTTGGGACAGCCAGATGTTGGCCAGTGACCCCTGGAGGCAGAAGAGCCCCCAGCCGAGAACCTCCATCCGCTGAGAGGGACTGTTCCTCTTGATTCTGTGTCTCTAGGGCCCAGCACACAGGAGGTGCTGACTAAAGGGAAACCTCCAGCCTGCGTGTGTCGGGCGCCGTGTGCAGTATCGCACACTCATTAGGCCACTGGCCCTGCACAACCGCCTGCAGGGAGGGCTTGCGTGAGACCCGAGGAAATGAAGACGCAGCAGGTGGGGCCACCTGCCCGGGACGTCCCGGCCAGTTGGCAGCGGCATCTACAGTAAACCCCATGCTCTGCTCCGTCTGCCTGGCTCAGCTGGCCCGGGGCCACTTCCTGTGCCACAGGGGTAAACCCTGCTTTTAAAGGCATGGCACTAAACCACGCTTCCTGGGGAAGGTCAGGCAGCTCTTGTTTTACCGGGAGCTTCAAGATGGCCGGCTTTTCCGGGGAAGGATAGAATGACTGACTTGAACGTTAGCAAAGTTTAGGGGAAAATGAACTCTGATGACCACACAAAAATAGGACTCCAAAGAAAGCCATTGCCAAGAGAAAAGCCAAAATGGAACAGGACTCAGGTTCTGGAATGATGGATACATGAATTGCAGTAAGTTTCAAAAAAAAAAAAAGAGTTTGCTTTTCTCCTTTCATCGAAGTACGGATGATCAGATGAATCATGTTTGGAGAAGAACCAAAATGATGGAATTAGGCTTTCCTGCAGCATTGTGGAGTCATCTTGGATCCGGGGAAGCTGATTGAAAACTTACCTCCGCACAACACTTGAACCCTGTCCCCAGCTCTCAGGGAGATGCATTTCGGTTCTGCACATTCCCTGGGAGAGGCTTCCTTCTGCAGAAATGCTCTGTACCTGAGAGGCTACACACAGGCCCTGTTCTCCCAGGAGTTGTACTGGGCTCATGGAGTATGGCTTCCCAGGTGGCACAGTGGTAAAGAACTCGCCTGCCAATGCAGGAGACGTAAGAGACGCGGGTTTGATCCCTGGGTTGGGAAGATGCCCTGGAGAAAAGGATGGCAACCCACTCCAGGATTCTTGCCTGGAGATTCCCATGGACTGAAGAGCCAGGTGGGCTACAGTCCATGGGATCGCAGAGTCGGACACGACCGAAGCGACTTAGCACGCGTGGATTATAATACTAGTAATTGTATGTGGTGAGATTGGTCCTTTGCCTGACAGACTGAGAATGAAAGCAGCCCCAGTTACAAGCAGGCACCGTTTTCTCCTAAATGAGGGCGAGAGGTGTGATGTTAAGCGACCTCTCGGTTCTGGCGCATTCTCCAACTAATGGAGCCATGAATTCAAGTGCCTGTTGCTAAGATGTCAATGACTTTGGAAGGTCTCCTGGGTGCCCTCCTGGGATGGATTTCATTTTTCTCCAGACTCAGTGTTCCAGAAATACCTGCACTCGTGAGCAAATCCTAACAGACCTTCGGTGATGGAATTTGCCAGAAGAGGGAGAGGAAAAATGAATGAGCTGTTCTCCAAACTGGGTCTCCCCCAGCCTGGGATTGGCATGAGGGCCCCAGGCCCGCTGGTTCTTGGGACCTGACAGCTCTCCAGCAGGAAGGGGGCCCTTGTTGTCCACGCGCTCCCAGGACACACCTGTGCTGAGCTCTGTGTGGCTCTGGTGTGCCCCCTGCACACCCGGGGGGCCTGGGCCCTCCCCAGAGGGCGGCCAGCCCTCCCTGGCCTTGAGCCTGTTGAAGAAGGGGAGGCGAGGAGGGCGGATGTACACCGAGGTGGAGAGAAGGTCAGGCTGGAAAACGTCCAGAAACGAGGCAAAACGGTGTCGGGGGCCAGAGACCTGCAGAGCCAGGCAGGCGCCCTCGGCGCGTCTGTCCCAGCCGTGGCCTCGTGGTGGCCACTGAAGCTGCAGCCTCCAGGGGTCTCACCTGAAACTCCAAGGACAGGCTGTCCTTCCTGAACTGAGTCTCAGCCATGTCCACACCCCGACAAAGGAGAGCGCTAGGACGTGGTGAAAGCTTTGTGTGTGTGTGTTAATTGCTCAGATGTGTCGGACTCTTTGTGACCCTATGGATAGGAACCCACCAGACTCCTCTGTCCGTGGGATTCTCCAGGCAAGAAGACTGGAGTGGGTAGCCATTCCCTTCTCAGGGGATCTTCCAGACCCAGGGATGGAACCCGGGTCTCCTGCTTTGCAGGCAGACGCTTTACCATCTCAGCCACCAGGGAAGTCCATGATTCTGCACAAGGATCGTCATATTCAAGACAGCATGGGTGGTCTCTCCTGCGAGTTTATGCTCCACAAGTTCTCCATTTCTGTGTCCTCTTTGCCGACTGTCACACAGACGCCGAGGTGCTCAGTGAATGTTGGTGAAGAGAAGGAAGAGCAAGGCACACAGCCTCCTGCCTCCGGGGCCCCAGCATCATCCAGGTGCCCCTCTCCCACCTTGCTCAGCGGCTGTTCAAGGTTTACCACCGACAAAGGCTGTAACCAGCGTGGCGAGCGCACAGGGGCTCTGCTCAAAGGACCAGCAACAGTCAGTGTTGGTCCCATCACTGACCACCATGTGGCTTCAGGCACATCCCTCCCTGCTCAGGGCCCTGTTTGCACAAAGATGGGGCTGCCTCGGGCCAGTGGCTTTGGTCTGTGCGCCCCCAAATCTCTAGGAGTTTCCCTGCTGTCCCAGTGAAAAGGAGGAAGGGGAATGAGCTGCTTCTTTCCCCTTCCTGAGAACAAAGACGAAGAAGAGCCCAGTGAGCAGGCCTGAACTTCCCCAGCTTTTTCACTCTAACTGCTCCTGTCTCTGCGTGTCTGCACCTAAGTTTGCTTTTCCGCCCCCTAACGCCGCAGGAGCTGTGTCTCACCCCGCTGTCCTTTGCTTACCCTCACAACACTTCCTTCACTGAGTTACATACCAGAAAGAAGGCCACAGAGCCGCCGGACTCCATTACTGGGTTACTGACACCAGCCTGTGACTGGTTTTGAGAAGACCATAGCACCTTGGTTCCTCGTCACTGACCCTGACTCTCAGCCCTCGTTTATATGAACCGCTAGCCTCCTCGGAGGTGGGGCGCAGTTCTTGAGGCAGGACCTTACTGTGCTCCCCTCTCCATCAGCTGTGATTTAAAGCCACCTTTCTGTTACCTCCAAACTCTGTCTCTGTGTTTTTTATTCGCTGGGCAGAAAGAGCCAAGATTTTGGGCAGCAGCATCACTGAGACCTTGGGGTCACCTGAGTCATTCCACTGTGCCTTCCTGTGTGCACAGCTTCTGCGAAAGATGCTGCTAGAATGAGAAGAAGTTTCATCCCCAGCCCCTCCTCCACTCTAACTATGGTGCACACACGTGTGTATCATAGACACACTAGGAGGAGACGAGATGTCCTCGTGAGACAGTCACCGCATTGTCTCCCGCAGGACATCGGGAATTCCACACGGGACAGCTCTGCCTTCCAGGGAGGCCCGTGTCTCCGCGGGCAGTGCAGCCCTCCTGGGAGAATGAGTCTCCCCAGAACGCAGACGTCCCCACCACCTACCGCTGAAGCAGTACCTGCCGTCTCTGTGTCTCACTCGCTGAAGTTTCCATCATAAACACACATTGCCATAGTTTTTGCATCAAGGTACATAGCCTCAATAGCAGGTTGTTTTTGAAAGATTAGTGTGTGCTAAGTTGCTTCAGTCGTGTTTAGCTCTTTACGATCCCATAGGCTATAGCCCTCTGGGCTCCCCTGTCCATTGGGTTCTCCAGACAAGAATACTGGAGTGGGTTGCCCTTCCTTCTCTAAGATGAGTACTAAATATTGGCTGTATGTTCTCATTTTAATTTTTTCTCACTTTACCAAGAAAAATGAATATTCATTCTATGCAGTCTGGGCCCACTTCCATGATTAGCCTGCATGTCAGTACAAATGGCTTTGTTTCTCCTGCTGAGCCTTCAGAACCAAGATCCAGAAAAACAAGACCAGTTAAGACTTATTTTATAAAGTGTATTGCATAAAAAGATAACTAGTTTTAAGCTAAATTTGAAAGTAGGGACGTGAGAAGTTGAGGGATATTTTCTTCCAGAAACAATTTATGAAGAGTTTTAATCCATATTTTTTCCCCAAATGTTTTAGAAAGAGGGAAAATCTCAGCCTGAATTTCAGGATACTGTGAGGGAGTCTCACTTCCAGCTGTGATATCATCACCAGAAAGAGACTTTCCCTTCAGGTAAAAGCTGGACCAACACATAAAAACAAAACACCTTATTTTGGACATTGGACTCAGGACTGTCATCTATGAAAGAAGGGGACTAAACATGAGCAGTGAGCTTTATCATTTCTCTAAATCAAAACCTGAAGGCACTTTCTGGACTGTAGTACAGGGACAGATGGGCAGTCTTGCTGCAGTGACTAGAAAGAGATCTGACTTCCAGAAGTCCGAGAGAGCCGAGTCTGCTGGGCAGAGAACCAGAGAGAAAAAAGATACCCAGAGAAAGAGCTACAAACCTCAAAGGTGTCCAGTTAGGCTTCTTGCATTAGGCTTCTTATGTGCAGAACAAAACCCCACGGGGTAGGCAAACATATTCTGGAGGCAGAAAACTCAGAGGATTAGGAATGTTTGAGTTCTGATCCACCGCAGTGGATAGAACTTGTTGAATATCTTGGGGGTGAAGGCTAATTGAGATCCTCCCCAACAAAGGTTATAACAAACCTCAAAATGATTAAATGGATCCACAAGCAGCTCCAATGCCTGACAAGACAACCTTCATTCTTTAAAGGGCGAGTGCTCAGCAGCGTGTTCTCACAGTACCCAGTACCTGATCCCCACTTACTCAGGCGTTAGGATTCCTTTATCGGAGTGTTGTAGTTTCCCTCCCATACATCTCTCACGCAGTTTGTTAGGTTTATACCTAAGCGTTTCCTGGGGTGGGGGCAGTGCTAATATAAATGATGCTGTATTTCTAATTTCAAATTCCACTTGTTCGCTGCTGGTCTATGGAAAGCGATTGACTTCTGCTTATTAATTTGCATTCTGCAGCATTACTAAGATCACTGAATTCTAACAATTTGTGGTAAATTCTTATGAATTTTCTATATTGACAATCGTATATGTGTTAACAAAGACAATTTTATTCTTTTTTTCATTTCATTTCCTTGTGAGTGTGTGTGTTACTGCATTAGCTCAGACCTGCAGTACAATTTTGAAAAGACGTGGTAAGAGGGAACATTCGCCCTGTTTCCAATTTTAGTGGTAAAATTACTGTGAAGTGTTCTGTCAGTTTTTTGTGGGCATTCTTCACCGAGCTGAGCAAATCCCCCTCTATCCCTAGTTCCTGAGAGTTTTCAGCACGAACGCCTGTTGTTGCTTATTGTTGTTTTAGTCACTAAGTCGCGTCTGACTCTCTGCAGCTCCATGTCTGTAAGCCACCAGGCTCTGCAGTCCATGGGATTTCCCAGACGACAATACTGGATGAGTTGCTGTGCCCTCCTCCAGACCCAGGTATCGAACCCATGTCTCCCACATCAGCAGGCGGGTCCTTTACCGCTGAGGCACCTGGTGTTAGATTTTGTTAAGTGCTTTCTCTATATCTCTGGATCCTCCCAAGCATGCGGTTTTTCTTTTTTTAGGCTGTTGATGTGATGAGCTACATTAAAGAAATTCTGGGTATCTGTCATTCAATTTTATAATCATATTTGCCCCTTTTCAGCTCATATCTAACTCTTTATGATCAGTATCTACCAGTCATTCTGTATCAGACCCTTCCATTGGGGATTTTTAATAGTTCTAGAGAAGGCAATGGCAACCCACTCCAGTACTCTTGCCTGGAAAATCCCATGGACAGAGAAGCCTGGTAGGCTGCAGTCCATGGGGTCGCTAAGAGTCGGACACGACTGAGCGACTTCACTTTCACTTTTCACTTTCATGCATTGGAGAAGGAAATGGCAACCCACTCCAGGGTTCTTGCCTGGAGAATCCCAGGGACGGCGGAGCCTGGTGGGCTGCCGTCTATGGGGTCGCACAGAGTCGGACACGACTGAAGCTACTTAGCAGCCGCAGCAGACTAGGTTTGGGGTCACTCAGGAATGAGATTTGGAGTGTACTGTCTGTGCCTTCGCCTTCCTTCACCTTTTACACAGTTGCTGTCCTATGCAAAGCTGGCGACGCTCAGCCCTGAGCAGTTCCAATACTGGAGAGGGGTTTATCCGGCTCCAACAGACTGGGAAGGGGACAGAGTACCATCAGAGCGTCTAAATGCGCTGCAGAATCCGGGGCGCTCTGTAAGTGTTCTGTCGGTTGCCTGGTCCAGACGCAGGGGCCGCAATCCTGCACCCCTTCCTGGCCCGTGCCCCCTCATGCTTAGCCTCTTGCCTGAGGGATGAGCCCCCTGCCCTCTGCGCTGGGGGAGACACCGCCTGCCAGCTCTCTTCTCTTCGTGAGACACGGTGTTGCTGGTCGGAGCTGCTCTCTGCTTCCAGCTGAATCGGGGACGAGGGGACAGTAGGGCGATGAGTCACCTACACCTTTCTACACCTGCACCTACGCTTCAGCTCTCCCTGCGTGGAGCTACCACCGGTGGGACAGGGCGGTGGGGCTGTATTAGTAACACACATCCCCCTTCTGCACTGGAATGTGACCCCCCACTGCAGAGGGCGGCAGTGCCCCCCCACCTCGGGCAGAGCCTCTCGACCCTTCCCTGCGCTGTGATGCTTTATTCGCAGCTGTTTCTGGAGACCTGGTTTTCTCCTACTTTATTTTCTAGTCCTGTTTATGGGGTGGAGGTGAGAGGCACACACTCTTTGGTAACTCGGAGGCGTTCATGTTTGCTTTCTACTTAGAAACATTTGCAAGAAGGCCACAGAGTCTGGCTGCAATGGAATTTGCAGAGACTTAGTCTCATCCCTGGAGGACGGCATGGCAACCCGCTCCAGTATTCAGGCCTGGAGAATCTCACGGACAGAGGAGCCTGGCAGGCCAGAGTCCATGGGATCGGACCGAGTCGGACGTGACTGGTCACTTCACTACTATTTCACTGTTCACTTTCACTTCACTATTCTCATCCAGCTGCCCTTCAAGCTGAATGGCCTCGTGGGCTCATCCCACTCACATTGTGAGGAGGAGATCAAAGCCGAATCAGCACGGAATCTTGCTCAACACTCCCTCCATTTTCAAACCAAGACTCGGATCACCTTTTCCTGCTTTTTTTCCCTTACAATACCACCTGCTCCAAATAACGTGATTTATTTCTACCATGCAGATTTGGTATGGCATCTAAGTAGAAACTTCCTTCCTGAAGGGATTGCGATTCCAAATATTGGGAAATATGCAGCAAGCTGGCATTTCTGCACATAAGGCAGGATGCAGGCCAGGCTCACCCGGATGCAGGAGGCTGCCGCGAGCCGGCCACCCCAGCGTAGCAGCTGTCTGCCCGCCGCAGGCCTCCAGCCAAAGGCCGCCACCTCTGCTTTTCCTCAGACACACACGATGTCTGCGGGCTGAGGCAGGCAGCCCAGACAGACACCAAACACAAGATGCTTAGTTTCTACGTGTGCAAAGGAAGGGAAACTGCTCACTTAGAAAACTCAATCTACCTTACACATTAGGTTTTTGATACTTTTAGTTCTTCTCTAGTTTTCCTAAATGTTTAGTGCCATCAAGCCAAACTCACACGGTTCAGCAATTTAAAATTGGAGCAGTAAAAATGTGAGCCTTGGTTTTTCCACTTTTCCAGGAACTGGAGAGTTTCAAAGCCTCAGACAATAAGCCATATACCGTGCAAGATAAAATGTAGAAAGGTGTACAAATCGATCTGTAAATTAGATAGTGCTTAGGAGTAGCAACTTTTCAGAAAATTTTGAGGCTAGTATAAAAAATTTGTGTGCATGTGTTGGCAGTATGAATATGGGAAGAATTTCAAAATAAAAGTATGTGTAACACTTAGAGGTCAAGAATTTCTTCATTGGCCTAAGAACATTAAAAGTTATACAAATGAGTTTGCTTTTAAATGATCATATCTGATATGTTTAAAAGATACAGAAACTCCTTCCCCCAAATAATTTTGACCAATTTTTAAAAATAGTTTTGGGACAAAACCAAGTTTTTAGAGCTTCCTCCCAAAAATATTCTTGACCTACACAAGTCCGGCTGCACTCAGCCCCAAGCAAAGCTATAAAGAATCACATTCTTCCCCAGCCCCGAAGGACATCTGGCCTTCAGAGAAAGACAAATATAAAATGATAACGCTTATATGTGGAATTTAAAAAAAAAAAAAGGATAGAAATTAACTAATTTACAAAACAGAATCACACAGAAAACAAATTTTGGTTTTCAAAGGGGAAAGGGGGAGAGATAAATTAGGAATTAACATGTACTCACCGCTATGCATAAAGTAGGGCTTCCCAGGCAGCACTAGCGGCGAAGAACCCGCCTGCCAATGCAGGGGACAGACGAGAGGTGGGCTCCATCCCTGGGTAGGGGAGAGCCCCTGGAGAACAGCGTGGCAACCCACTCAAGTATTCTTGTCTGGAGAATCCCGTGGACAAGGGAGCTTGGCAAGCTGCAGTGCGCAGGGTCACAAAGAGCCGAGCATCAGATCAGATCAGATCAGCCGCTCGTAGCTGAAGCAATTAGCTTGCATATGTGCATGTATAAGATAAACAACAAGGACCTATTGTATGGCTTTACTATATTCAGTATCTTATAATAACCTGCAATGGGAAAGAATTTGAAAATTAATATATGTGTGTGTGTGTGTGTGTGTGTATAACTGAATCGTTTTGCTGTATACTTGAAACTTATACAATATCGTAAATCAACCATACTTCAGTGAATAATAAACAATTGTTTTTTAAATAGCTGGCCTTCTGTAGACGCTCTGTCTTCTCCTCAGGCCACCCACCCCCACCCTCCCATCCGGTGACAGCCTTGCCTTCAGGGGCTGGTAAGGAGTCAGCCTGTGGGCTGGCCACCCCCCAAAGTCATGCTCATGCTTTGCTGAGATCACAGCTCAGGTGTAATCCTGCCCACAAGTGTGGCTTACGACATCTCTTTGTCCACCTCCTTCCTCCAGATGCAACCAGTGTTGGGCAGGGAGGTGGTTAAGGCAGCGGTGAGTCCTGGGAGGGAGGGGCGGGTGGGGGGTGGTGGTAGGCCAAGAAAAGGGAGAGGAGCAGGAGAGGGAGGAAATCGCAAGGAAAAGGACCTTAGAGAAAAGGTTGCGTTCTGGAAGGAAGGCCGGCTCCTCTCTCTTAGGAAGAGCGTCCTCCTGCAGAACCTTACATGGAGAGTTCTCCATCTCCTGACCCTCTCCCTCTGCCCAGAGCTCCCCCATTCATGCCACTCCTCACCCCAGACGTCTGGTGCTGCTGTTTGCTCATCTGCCTCCTCTCCCCGCCCCCATTGACAAGGACCATGAACAAGATCACATCTGTGACTCAGCAGCATTATTCACACAAGCCAAGACAGAGAAACAAGCTAACTGTCCATGGAGGGATAAATGGGTAAAGATGTGGTATGCCCATCTGGTGCAATATTGTCCAGACATAAAAAGGAAGGGACTCTGTCATTTGCAACGTGGATGAGCTTGAGGGCATTGCACTAAGTGAAATAAGTCAAAGACAGATACCACACGATCTCACTTATATGCGGAATCTAAAAAGGGGGGAAAAACAACTCACAGAAACAGAGAAGAAGGAGATTCTCTTCTCTGGCAGTCCAGTGGCTAAGACTGCCTTGCAGTGCAGGGCTGAGGGTTCAACCCCCGGTCAAGGAGTTTAGATCCCATGTGACTCATGGTCAAAAAAGAAGACAAAGCAAAAAAGTAAAAACATAAAATAGAAGCAAAAATATAAAAAAGAAAATAGAAGGATCACAATAAACTGTGGAAAATTCTGAAAGAGATGGGAATACCAGACCACCTGACTGCCTCTTGAGAAACCTGTATGCAGGTCAGGAAGCTACAGTTAGAACTGGACATGGAACAACAGACTGGTTCCAAATAGGAAAAGGAGTACGTCAAGGCTGTATATTGTCACCCTGCTTATTTAACTTACATGCAGAATACATCATGAGAAATGCTGGGCTGGATGAATCACAAGCTGGAATCCAGATTGCCAGGAGAAATATTAATAACCTCAGATATGCAGATGACACCACCCTCATGGCAGAAAGTGAAGAACTAAAGAGCCTCTTGATGAAAGTGAAAGAAGAGAGTGGAAAAGTTGGCTTAAAGCTCAACATTCAGAAAACTAAGATCATGGCATCTGGTCCCATCACTTCATGGCAAATAGATGGGGAAACAGTAGAAACAGTGGCTGACTTTATTTTTCTGGGCTCCAAAATCACTGCAGATGGTGATTGTAGCCATGAAATTAAAAGACCCTTGCTCCTTGGAAGGAAAGTTATGACCAACCTAGACAGCATATTAAAAAGCAGAGACATTACTTTGTCAACAAAGGTTCATCTAGTCAAGGCTATGGTTTTTCCAGCGGTCATGTATGGATGTGAGAGTTGGACTGTGAAGAAAGCTGAGTGCCAAAGAATTGATGCTTTTGAACTGTGGTGTTGGAGAAGACTCTTGAGAGTCCCTTGGACAGCAAGGAGATCCAACCAGTCTATCCTAAAGGAGACCAGTCCTGGGTGTTCATTGGAGGGACTGATGTTGAAGCTGAAACTCTAATACTTTGGCCACCTGATGCAGAGAGCTGACTCATTTGAAAAGACCCTGATGCTGGAAAAGATTGAAAGCAGGAGGAGAAGGGGACTGCAGAGGATGAGATGGTTGGATGGCATCACCGATTAAATGGACATGGGTTTGGGTGGACTCAGGGAGATAGTGATGGACAGGGAGGCCTGGCGTACCACTGTTCATGGGGTCACAAAGAGTCAGACATGACTGAGCAACTGAACTGAAATGAGAAGAAAAATTCAGTAAAGACTTTAAAAAACTAACCACATCAAAAACAAATAGGAACAGAGAAGAGATTTGCAATTGCTAGAGGTGGGGAAGGTGGTCAAAAAGTACAAACTTTCAGTTGTAAGATAACTGAGTCCTAGATAACTAAGTCCTTAGGAGGGCTTGGTGACTGTGGTTAACAGTATTGTGTTAACAGGAACTGTATATCTGAAAGTTACTTAGACAGTAGATCTTAAAAGTTTTCATCATTGGAAAAAGATTCATAACTGTGTGAGGTCATAGATGTTAGCTAAACTTATCATGGTGACCATTTCACAATAGAACATTGTACACGCTAACTTAATACAATGCTATGCATCAGTGACGGTAGTAAAACTGGGGAGGAAAGAGACTAGAAAACTTGAGCGGAAAAAACAGAGATAATGAGACTAGTAATCAAAAGTGCTTACGAATAATACAATGATTCTGAGTCAGTAACATATATACATATATATACAGGTATCTTGGAGACTTCCATGAGCTAGAAAATGAACAAAGTTTATTATCACATATTACCTTATTTAAGGGCTTCCCTTGTGGCTCAGCTGGTAAAGAATCTGAACGAAGTGTGGAGACCTAGGTTCGATCCCTGGGTTGGGAAGATCCCCTGGAGAAGGGAAAGGCTACCCACCCCAGTATTCTGGCCTGGAGAATTCCATGGACTGTATAGTAGGGCTTGCAAAGAGTCAGACACGACTGAGCAACTTTCACTTTCATCTTATTTAATTGCCTAAACAATGCTATGGTGTGGGTATTATTACAAATGAAGCTTCGGGCGGCTAGTTACCTGCATAAAGCACCCTGTGAACACTGGGCTCAGCACCTCCACACTATTCTGTATGACTTTTCTCTTTAGATAGGGGCAAGAACCACAGTTTATTCCAATTTTATTGCCTCTAGAGGACCCAGCACTGGAATACACATACAGTAGGTGCCCAATAAAAGATCGCAGCATGGCTTGTAGTGGAGGTCACTGGGGACCCAGGTGGACAGAAGGCAAAGTGGGGAGCAGGCTGTCAGCAGTTATTTGGACAAGCAACAGGCAAACTCTCCTTGCAAACTCAAGATCTTGCATCAAGGTCGTGGGTTTAATTTTGCACAGTAGATTATGCAGATTAAGTCCTGTCAAAACAGAAATGCATTGTAAGTAAGACATTCGGAGCCCAAGAGAATGACAAATATTGCTGGAGGAGTAGCCTAATCAAAAATACTCCAGGGCAGCTGAAGGACCTGCTGCTCCCACGGGAGAGATTGGCCGCTTCTTGCTTGTTCAGACACACCGAGTCATGTGCTCAACATGCAGGCTAAAAATCCATCTATGATTAGATCTGCCTAGAAATGAATAAAAGGCATTCCAGAAAAAGGTCTTCAACAGTATACCAGTAAAATGGCCATATGTTTAATTTGGCTTCAAGCTGCAAAATATCACAATGTTATATGCTATTAATGCTGTAAACGTATATGGGCTTTTCAACTGATCCAAAAGCTGAAGAGGAGAAAGTAAGTCAAATAAAAAGGCGGTGAAAGCTCAAGATAGATGAAAGGAAATACTCAGAATATTCACTTCTAAAAACAATGCAGGTGACTGCACTGCCCATATTGTGACTTTCCTGTTTACAAACATTGGGCTGGTTTTCAGAAAGCCATTAGCTTTTGATACACTTTAGGGCAAGTACAGACATCTGGTTGACAGAGCATCCAAGTATACATTCCTTCAACATTTTTAGTTTCGCAGTCGTTCTGTTTTCTTCCTGCAAAACTAATGGATAGAGAGCCCGATGGAGTGGAGAACAAAAGGCTTCTCACACATCAACAAGTTTATTTCTTTAATGAAATGCAGAGTGCAATGAGCAGGGACTCTCACCCACAGTCCTTTGATAGATGCCTCTACATCTATCCTGATTTTTAATACCTAATTGTCAATGACTATAGCATAAGTACATGTTTACTGGAGAAAATTTACCTAATAGTAATTTCCTCCTAATACTTCTCTTAATAGTATTAGGAGAAAAATACCTAATAGTATGAAAACATCCCAAAGTTCCACTTCCAGAAATGATAGGATAGGTCATTCCTGCCAACTTTTCAGCTGAGAAAAACTAGAAAAGCTGAACCAAAGAAATCTTTTGGAAGACATCAAATAGCTAACAAAGCAAAGAAACATTAAAAGGCAAAGATCCAGGAAAATAAAAAAACTTCAGCAAGCCCAGCTTTCCCCCAGAGCCATGTATCCATTCCAGATTTATTTTAAAAAGGAGTGAGAAGCTGAGCAGTGCTTTAGATTCATAGGAATAAGGGGGAAAATTAGAATCTGTCAAGGAGAGAGTTCCTGGGATATCTGAAGATTACAGAGAATGAGTGAACCAAAAATAGACAATTCTTGCATGGACAGCACTCAATTGCCCCTCAAATTCTGATCAGATTAAGGTCATCTGCGATTATCAAACTCTGTAGCCACCTTTCAGAAACAGATGTCAATTCCCTCTGGAGAAATCTAATATCATCCCATACCTCAATTGTCTCTACAATTCTCGGTACATCATATCTAGCACTTGGTGAAAAAATAACCAGTCTTATGAGAAGACAAGGAAAAAAATCAAAACCAAATAAGACAACAGACAAAGGAAATGAATCCCATGGGAATTCAGACAGTGGAGTTTTCAGACATACACTTTAAAATAATTATCCAGAGTATATTTAAATGAATAAAAGACAAGCAGGAAAATTTTCACAAAGAACTTAAATTTTTAAAGGTGGAGATTGTACAGGTGCTAAAATACAATCAACCCAAGAACACAGTGGAAAATTTAATGGATTAGATGCAGCTAAAGAAAAAATTAGAGGGTTTAAGAGCAGAAGAAAATATCTGAAATACAGAGAGGCAAATGGAGGGAGAAAGACAGAAGCAGGTAGCATTTGGTAATAAGATTTAAGATGCAGCTGGCTTCCAGGGAGGAAAGAGAGGAAATGTGTCAGAACTTCAGTAAGCACAGGATGTCCTGAACTGCACAAGATTTCTGTAGAGTTTGGAATGTAGACAATATTTTCAAAGACATCTTCAGAGCATTTAATCACACAGTCATGCCCAACTCTTTGCGACCCCATGGACTGTAGCCCACCAGGCTCCTCTGTTCATGGGATTTCCCAGGCAAGAGTACTGGAGTGGGTTGCCATTTTCTCCTCCAGGGGATCTTTCTGACTCAGGGATCAAACCCATGTCTCCAGCATCTCCTGCATTTGCAAGCGGGTTCTTTACTACTATGCCACCTGGGAAGCTTTGGCAAACCGACTAGTAGAGGCCTAAATAAGTAAAGGAGGATGGGACTAAGGACTTTATATGAAGGGATGTAACCTATAAACACAAATGTTATAAATACTTAAGTATAAAGTGAAAGTGGCTCAGTCATGTCTGACTCTTTGCGACCCCATGGACACAGTCCAGGGAATTCGCCGGGCCAGAATACTGGAGTGGGTAGCTTTTCCCTTCTCCAGGGGATCTTCCCTACCCAGGGATTAAACCCAGATCTCCTGCATTGCAAGTGGATTCTTTACCAGTTGAGCCACATAAATACAAATAGTATAAATACTTAAATATAAAGCCAGTCACAAAATTAAACGCAAAGTGCAAACTTGTCTAATTCCAAATAAATAACCAAAGCAAAAAGAAAAAATAAAATAGCATGGTACAAGAGCTCAAATAAATATATATATTATGGCAAAATACATTAAATAATGTGACTGAGTTGGAGAGTTCAGTCACAGCAATAAGTTAAAAGCCAAACTCACTAAATGGGCTTCCCAGGTGGCACAGAAGTAAAGAACCCACCTGCCAATGCAGGAGCTTCAGGAGACACTTGTTCAATCCTTGAGTCAGAAAGATCCTCTGGAGGAGGAAATGGCAACCCACTCCAGTATTCTTGCCCTGGAAATCCCATGGACAAAGGAGCCTGGTGAACTACAGTCCATGGGGTCACAAAGAGTTGAACACGACTGAAGCGATTGAGTACGCACACAACTCACTAATTAGCAGGAAAATGTATTAAGACTAATTCAAAAAGTCAAGTCCAAGTCCCTGCTGTGTGTAGAAGACATGCCCCAAATGAAGTGATTCCGAAAAGCTAAAAGTATAAGAGAACATGGCAACAGACAGAAAGCAGGATTTGTGCTCTTGATAGATGGCGAGGTAGGCTCTGGGTGAAAAAGCATTAAGTGAGATGAGAATGAGCGTGTACGGCGTTGAAAGCTATGATTCAGGATAAAAACTAAATGTTGATACCTATGTCCCAAATGATGTAACAGGGCTGGTAAACAGTCACTACAGGGAAGGCAAGAGAAAGAGAAACACCTAATAGTCGGAGGCATCAGCCCACGCTTCTCATACAAAGAGGGGTCCAGGGAGCAGCAGCAGTGAATCAATGGAGGACACACGGAGCCCTGATCTCCACCAGAGGAGGCCAGTCCATGCAAAGCATTCCTGAAAGCTCCCTGCATTTCAGGCCACAGAGGGAAAGCTCAGGAAATCCCAGAAAACAGAGTTAACACGAGGTGTTTTCTGTTTATGATGAAACAAAACTCAACATGAATTCCAAAAAGGCCCTTCTACCAGACAATTAGAAAAACCCGTCAATTAAACACTCATGGGTGAAAGGCTAAGAACAAATCTAAATTATAGAACTTCTTTCAAAAAGATGATAATGGAAACACTACAATGAAATCGATGGGATAAATTAAATTAGTGCTCAGAAGAAAGTTCACAGCGTAAGGCCTAAATTGCTGAAAAATAAAACAATGAAAATAGATAAATTAAACATTCTACCCAGTTAAGTCAGAAAAAGAAAGTAATCTAAAAGTAAGCAGGAAGAAGGAAATGATAAAGGTAAAAGCCAAAATTAATTATCAATAACTGGAAAAATAAAAAACAATGGAGCTAATAATGAAATGTCAGTTATTTGAGAAAAAAAGAAAACCACAAGTGAAACTAATCACAAAAAAGGAGGAAAATGCAAACACGCAAAGTAAGACATGACAAGGATGAAATAACCACGGAAATACAAGAATTTTTAAAAAACATGAAACTGCTGCAGAATTCTGTACAGACACATTTGAAAAGTTCAAAGTAGTGGTAACTTCCTAGGAAAAACATGATTTATCATAATTAACCCCTATAGAGACAGAAAGTTTATATCCATCATTCTACAAAATATTATCTAAGAACCAAACCCAGAGGGCACGAAGCCCATCCAGATGGTTTCTTGGGGAATTCCACCAAACTTTCAAAGGCTGGAGAATTCCTGTGCTACTTACATTGTTCCAGACACAGAAGAAGAAAACCAACTTTAAAACAATTTTTTTTTTATAAAATAGGGTGTTGATACTCACTAGTGAAATATATATGGTCAGCCCTCAAATCTAGCAATCTGCTTAATAGACAAATGTTGGGTGCATTTTCCCTAAAATCAGAGAAAACAGAAGAATGACCTCCAGCAGCATGGCAGCCTGGCAGGGTGTTAAAGTGGCAGGCAACATCGACATCGTCAGACTGAAAAAGCATTTAGAAGCTTAAGAAACCGGAAAGAAGTAATAAAACCATCTCTGTTTACAGATGATGAGAGTGCAGCCTGGAAAACTCCAGGGCGTTGATGATAAAATGAATACTAATAGCAAAAGATGACTCATCAAGGTATCGGGGAGAGTAATACACTGAGTAATACACAGAGTAATACACTGCTTATTCAGTTGTCTGACTCCTTGCAACCCCATGGACTGCAGCACACCAGGCTCCTCTGTCCTCCACTAGCTGCCTGAGTTTGCTCAAATTCAAATATGTCCATTGAGTCAGTGATGCTATCCCCAGCCTCAGGGTCTTTTCCAATGAGTTGGCCCTTCACATCAGGTGGCTAAAATATTGAAGCTTTAGCTTCAGCATCAGTCCTCCCAATGAATACACTTCTTCAGTTCAGTTCAGTTCAGTCGCTCATTCGTGTCCGACTCTTTGCAACCCCATGAATTGCAGCATGCCAGGCCTCCCTGTCCATCACCAACCCCCGGAGTTCACTCAAACTCATGTCCATCGAGTCGGTGATGCCATCCAGCCACCTCATCCTCTGTCGTCCCCTTCTCCTCCTACCCCTAATCCCCCCCAAGCATCAGAGTCTTTTCCAATGAGTCAACTCTTCACATGAGGTGGCCAAAGTACTGGAGTTTCAGCTTTAGCATCATTCCTTCCGAAGAACACCCAGGACCGATCTCCTTTAGAAGGGACTGGTTGGATCTCCTTGCAGTCCAAGGGACTCTCAAGAGTCTTCTCCAACACCACCTTACATACAGAGAAAAATCAGAAAAAAATGCAACAGAAGACTACAGTAATAATAAAAAATAAAATAATTAAAAAAATAAAATGCAAGGGATCATAATCATAATTTAAAAGGTAAAATACTTGGGAAAACATACCCAAAATGTTCAAAAATCTGTATGAGAAACACTTAAAGGTTCTCCTGAAAGACACAAGGTAGACTGGGAACAAATGGAAAGATTGATTGTTCTTGGCATAAACCATAAGGATAAAAAGAACCGCCATACCCTCGTCATCTTTTCAGTCATTATATTGTTACTGTTGGTATTGTTATGGCTAACATATAATCTTGATGTGTATTGTGAGCTGAAACAAAGACAGAGTATTGGTGGGAAGTGGGGGGCTTCCCAGGTGGTGCTGGGGGTAAAGTGCCTGCCTACCAACGCAGGAGACACAGAGAGTGAACGCAGCCTTTGACCTGGTCCATCCTTTCCCATCTCTCTCAGAAAGGAGGACCAGAGACAGGGTGCATTCATGTGGATGGACAACAGCATCATTGGAGATCTTGCCCAGTGGCTGGGTTACCTCTCTCACGCTCCATCATGTTGCAGCCGGAGATGGCTGGATCATGTGGTCATTCTGCAGACCATCACACTGGTCCCCCATCACCCACAGAGGCCTGCCAGCATCTCTTTTTCGGGGCTTAGACAGTGGTGGATCCATTGAGATGGATCCTGCCTTACCTCAACTCAGACTCGGGAATCCATTTCACTGCACAGGAGATGTGAGGACGGGTATGTGGTCAGGGGACATACCATCCGGGAGCTGCCAGCATGAGTGATGCAATGGCCCGTCGAAGGTCTGGCTCAGGGATTGTCTTGGTAACCTCCAGGATCCAGTGTGCATCCTAAGTGACATCCATTCCATGGAAGGATGGAAGGGAGCGGGGGAAGGAGACAGACTGGACAGAAACATAAACTATCTAATGTAGGCTAGGGCACAGGGTTGTTCAATATCTCATTCTCCCAACCTTCCCATAGATCTGACAGATTCCTCAAAGACATCGAGAATCAACAGCAATGGGAAAAGCACCAAAATGAGGCAACATGATCAGATTTGCATTTTGGAGAGAAGGCTCGACATGCCAGAGGAGGGGGATCCATCAGGGAGGATGGGTGGATGGTTGTGATGATGAAGGAGAAGGTGGAGTCTACATGTATCTAGACCAGAGGGAAGAGCCTCCTGTTGAGGGTGAAGGAGGGGAGTAAAAGAGCTGGCTTGAGACTAAATATTAAAAAAAACTAAGACCATGGCATCAGGCCCCATTACTGCATGGCAACAGCAGGGGAAAAGATGGAAGTAGTGACAGATTCCCTCTTCTTGGGCTCCAGAATCACTGTGGACGGTGACTGCAGCCATGAAACCAGAAGACGATGGCTTCTTGGCAGGAAAGCAATGACAGACCTAGACAGTGTGCTGAAAAGCAGAGACGTCACTCTGCTGACAAAGGTCCCTATAGTCAGGGCTGTGGTCTGCCCGGGTCAGGAACGGTTGTGAGAGCTGGACCGGAAAGAAGGCAGAACACCAAAGAATTGACACCTGTGCACTGTGGTGCTGGAGAAGACTCCTGAAAGTCCCTTGGATGGCAAGGAGATCAGACCAGTCAATCTTAAGGGAGATCAACCCTGACTATTCACTGCAAAGACTGATGATGAAGCTGAAGCTCCAGTATTTTGGTCATCTGATGAGAACAGATGACTCATTGGAAAAGTCCCTGATGCTGAGAAAGATTGAGGGCAGAAGGAGAAGAGCTGTCAGAGGATGAAATGGCTGGACGGCATCACCAATGCAGTGAACATGAACTTGGGCAAACTCGGAGTTGATGAGGGACAGGAATGCCTGGCGTGTTGCAGTCCGTGGGGTCACGAAGAGTCAGGCACAACTGGGCGACTGAATGACAAGATCAGTGTTTGTCCTTGTTGGTCTGGAGACCAGGGTCTCCAGAGAGAGCAAGGGTGTGACCGCTGCTACCTCCCCTCCC
The DNA here is from genome assembly GCF_029407905.1 of Bubalus kerabau. Classification (NCBI taxonomy): domain Eukaryota; kingdom Metazoa; phylum Chordata; class Mammalia; order Artiodactyla; family Bovidae; genus Bubalus; species Bubalus kerabau. Next base: position 118,574,275 of record NC_073629.1, on the reverse strand, counting down.
AGCAGGTCCCCTGAGTCCAGGCCACGGTGCCTGCACCAGGAGTTCTGCAGGGTACGGCTTCAGAACCAGTTCTGCCCTTCCCTTCTTTGCTGAGTTCTCCCGCAGCCAGCCGAGGGCCCAGACCCCCTGGGCTGTCCTCTGGGTTTGCCCGCGTGGCTCTTTGGTGGGAGGATGTCCACTGCCTGTGGGCACATATGAGGCTGAGGCATGGTGATCACAGAGGCCTTGAGGGCCGGGCTACCCATGTGGTCTCTGTCCTGCCAGCAGTGGGAAGTTTCCAGAATGTCTCAGCAGAAGGGAGGTTGCTAGGTGTTTCCTCGAAAGGTTATTTTGGAAGGAGGACTCTATAGGCAGCCGGGCCCTCGGCGATGGGTGAAAGGATGCTGCCGCTGAGCAAGGTGGCTGGAGGATGGGTGACAGACGGGGTGCCACCCAGGATGTGGGATGTGAAGGGCGCCAGGGACAGCAGCCAGGGCGGGGAGTGGGAGGAGAGACAAGACTTGCCCTCCTGCCAAAGAAGACTTTGCTCAGAGCGGATGATGAGCTGGGTGGTGAGCGGCCAGTCAGGGAAGACCCTGGGGACCCTCAGGGAGTCACCAGTAGGTCGCTGGTCACCGAGTCTGGATCCCAGGAACATGGTGGGCGGTGGAGGACTGTGTCCCCAGGGCTGCTGCCTTCTCAGGGGAGTGGTCTGCATGGGTCCGTCCACCCTGCTCTCCCGCGCCCCACCTGCCCTCATCTTTTCTGGGCCAAGATGCAGCCAAGGGCACATCTGTCTCCCCAGATGCTTCCTTCCTGGGAGACTTCCTCCCCTTAACCCCACCCCATGAGCTGTTTCTCATGCAGACCCCCCCGGAAGATTTTTTTTTTTTCTAAATTATTACGAATTTCTTTTCTTTTCACAGGAACAAGATCCAATTGAAACCAGACTTTGGAAAAAGTGTATAGGAGGCCTGCTCCACCTCTCTCTCACCCTCCCCAAACACGGGTTCTCCCAGGCCTCCCTGATTGTGGCACGGTCGGTCCCCAGGGGCACGGACCCCCAGCCCTCCAGCCAAGCCTGGTACGCCCTCGGATGGCGACCCTTGAGGGGGTGCGAATCCCTCAGAGCCTCACTGCCAGCTGCTTCACAGCTTCCCATGAAGTCCCCACCTCCAGACCTCCACTTTCCCATAGGGTTTCTGAGCCCAGGATGACTCACGGCATCCTGGAAAAGGAGCAGGAAATCGACACAGGGCACGTTGTTGCCTGGCTTGAGTGTCGCCCACTGCCTGTGTGTGGCAACGTTGCTGGTGTCGGCAGAGGCAGAAGGGACTTGGGTGGTCGGGGCTCCAGGACACGAATCTTAGGACACAGGAGCACGTCCAGGTGAGCGGGGCAAGGGTCACATGGTGAACGTGGCTGAGTGACGGTCGAACTTCAGCCTCTGTTACTCTTCACTGTGCAGACCCCCCACGCACCCAGCTGCCCCCAAGTCACTTGCTTAAGGTTCCAGCACAGCACTTCAGGTAAAATACAAAGAGCTGAAGATGCTTGTAAAGCCTTAAACATTTTTTTTCCCTCTATGACACATTTGGTGAAAAACTCCTGGGAGCCATGTTGACAGTTCAAGGGCAATGGGGGCGAGCCTGGGGAGGTCTGGGAAGGTACACATGCCCCTCCGCCTGCTCACCTGTGCAGGGTTGGAGACGGCGGGTGGCCACAGGTGGGATACCCTGTGGGCCAGAGGCTGGGGCAGCGCAGGAGAGGGTGGGGGCGGGGCCAGGCGTCCAGCCTGATGGGGAGAGCACGTGGCCCCCAGGGGGCTCTCTCCAGAGGGTTTCCCTTTGGTCACACTAGATGCAGCCTTGAGGCATGGTTCCCATCGGGACTGCATCAGGAAACATCCGCAGAGAGACACGCAGGATGCAGGATGGAGAGAAGCCTGGAGGCTGTAGCCTCAGGGAGCCACAGGGAGTCCCCAGGAGTCCCCAGGGAGCCCTGGGCACAAATCACCCTCCTCACAGCCTCTGTGCCCGGCTTATCCCACGAGGCAAGGGAGCTGGGACTTCAGCATCTGCACGTGAGCCAGTGCGGCATGGGGCATGCCAGCCTCGGGCACCTTGGTCCCCAAAGTTCAAGGGCTTCTCCAAGGATGAGAGATGGGTGTTGGCAGGTGGGGGCAGTAGCTGCAGAGGGAATCTGTGCAGAACATGCTGTGTCTGCTGTGTGAGTCCACATGCATGATACATGTGTGTTCCTTGTTCAGTTCAGTTCAGTCACTCAGTAGTGTCTGACTCTTTGTGACCCCATGAACTGCAGCATGCCAGGCCTCTCTGTCCATCACCAATTCCTGGAGTTTACTCAAACTCATGTCCATTGAGTCGGTGATGCCATCCAACCATCTCATCCTCTGTCGCCCCCTTCTCCTCCTGCCTTCAATCTTTCCCAGCATCAGGGTTTTTTCTAATGAGTCAGCTCTTCCCATCAGGTGGCCAAAGTATTGGAATTTCATCTTCAACATCAGTCTTTCCAATGAGTATTCAGGACTGATTTCCTTTATGATTGACTGGTTGGATCTCCTTGCAGTCCAAGGGACTCTCAAGAGTCTTCTCCAAGACCACAGTTCAAAAGCATCAATTCTTCGGTGCTCAGCTAACTTTATAGTCCAACTCTCACATCCATACCTGACTACAGGAAAGACCATAGCCTTGACTAGATGGACCTTTGTTGGCAAAGTAATATCTCTGCTTTTTAATACACTGTCTAGGTTGTTCATAACTTTTCTTCCAAGGAGCAAGCATCTTTGAATTTCATGGCTGCAGTCACCATCTGCAGTGATTTTGGAGCCCAAGAAAATAAAGTCTGTCACTGTTTCTGTTGTTTTCCCATCTATTTCCCAATGAAGTGATGGGACCAGATGCCATGATCTTAGTTTTCTGAATGTTGAGTTTAAGCCAACTTTTCCACTCTCTTCTTTCACTTTCATCAAGAGGCTCTTTAGTTCCTCTTCACTTTCTGCCAGAAGGGTGGTGTCATCTGCGTATCTGACGTTATTTCTCCCGGCAATCTGGATCCCAGCTTGTGCTTCATCCAACCCAGCGTTTCTCATGATGTACTCTGCATAGAAGTTAAATAAGCAGGGTGACAATATACAGCCTTGACATACTCCTTTTCCGATTTGGAACCAGTCTGCTGTTCCATGTCCAGTTCTAACTGTTGCTTCCTGATCTGCATTCAGATTTCTCAAGAGGCAGGTCAGCTGGTCTGGTATTCCCATCTCTTTCGGAATTTTCCACAGTTTGTTGTGATCCACACAGTCAAAGGCTGTGGTGCAGTCAATAAAGCAGAAGCAGATGTTCTCCTTGTACCTACACACACACAAAGGTTACACGTGTCTCGACACATATCCATGCACTTATATCTGCATGTGCACACTCCCTACCCTACATGTCCAGCGCACGGTGTGTGTGAGTGCATGTACACACGTGTTACATGTCTACATGTGCACCTGCTACGTGTGTTTGCACATGTGTTCCATTGTCCGTATGCACACGTGCATGCCTTATGTGTCTCTGTGTACACACGCACTGGTGCATGCTGCAGGTATGGTGTTGTGTGTGTCTCTGTGGACACACGCATGTGCACATACAGGCTACGGGTTTCTGGGATGCGGTAGAGCCGCAGGCTAGGGGGAGGGGACAGGAAGAGCAGGGCGGGTCCCCTGCAAGTTCTCCAGTCTCTCTCACTCTCGCGGCAACGCTGGCCCCTTCACGGGCTGTGTCCATGATCCTGAGAGGCCTGCCCAGCCCCCGCTTTTCTGACGCACAGACCTGGGTCCCGGTGCCCCTGGCCTTACAGCTGTTAGGAGCCGGGTGGGCGAGGAGCACAGCCCCCAGCTCCGTGGAGGCAGCTGGGCCTTGCACTCTTTACAGAGCTAACATCCAGGCGGCCTCCTGGTCCTGCTGCCGGTCTCAGGCCTGAGGGTCAGCAGGTGACCCTGCCTCAACCACGGGGCCCCCAAGACAAAGTCCGGCTAGATTCACGGTGCCGGGCAGGGGTGGGGCACTCAGCCGGGCCCAGTCCTGGTCTCGGGGCCTCGCCTCCCCGGCACACTCCACGCGTGGCTGCGTGCAGAACCTCCCTCGGCTGTGACCGTGACGGCACAGAACACATTTTATCCTAAGAAGGGTGGCCGTCAGCAGAAACACAAATCTGCTGCTGGACCCTCGAAGAGGAAAGCAAGCAATGCGCGCCATATAACGAGAGAGAAAAGCAAAGGAACAGCAAGGAAGCAGAGAAAACAATCACAACCGAAAACGTCTTAATTGACAGGCCAAGCCTCTCATGGGTGAAAAATAACGTCTGTCTCTCACAAGCACAAAATGGTCCTGAAATGTTAAAAAAGAGAAAAGACAGGTCTGTGCTCTGTCCAACACAGGCATAATAAATGAAGCATTGATACAAAGTGGTACCCAAGGTGACGAGCGGGATGGACAGCAAGCCCCTAGCTCCTTAAAGATGAAGCGGACGGGACAGCTCGCGTGGCTCTCAGACAGAGCGTGCGAGGCTCACTTCGGAGACAAGCGTGGTGCATCTGTCCAGGCTGCAGTGGGTGCTGGGGGCGCTGTGAGTCCTGGAACAGTGATTCCTCCTTCCTGGGTGGGCCACACCCTGAGGGGCCCCCTGGCCATTTTTCAAGGAGGGGACCCACCTGAGGCCCAGGAGCTGACATGAACATCAGAATCAAGCCGAGCCCCTGGGGAGAGTTTCCTGGGAGAGCGACTGTGCACGATTTCTGATTCACACACACAGTTCCACCCGTCCACTCCCCAGCCCCTCAGCTTTGGGCAGAGATACCAGCTGAAAGAGTGCAGCAGAAATCCTGCAGCATCTCTGTCAATGGGGCCCTGGACCAGACAGCAGGGCTATTCTGAAGAGAGGGCTGGGAACGTGGGCTCCACCAGCTCTCAGATGCCCGCTTTGAGGGGGCAGGTGCCAGCTGAGCCAGAACCTCAGGGAGAGCATAAATGCGGCTTGGAACTTTACGTGATGTGAGGTGCCCGGGGGTTGCTCAGCCTCGGATGCAGGCAGAGCTGATGAAAAGGACAGAGCAGGTTGGGTCCTCACTGCCCAGGTGGAGAAGCTGTCAGAGGGGAAGCCCAGGACCAGGGGCCAGAGGGGGGCATGGGTCAGCTCCGCTGAGAAGGAAGTTACACACACTGGCCAGGAAAGAAAGCAGAGCGACCCACCCACCAGGACCACCAAGGGGTGGAGGCGGTGGTGGGGCCAAGGGGATTATGAAAAGGCTGACGGGACTTCTAGAGTCAGAGGCAGAGAGAAGCTGTGACAAGCAAGACTAGTCAAGAAAAGTGATTATAAAGACATGTCCGCACCCTTGTAACACACACCCACATTCACACTGCCTCACGCTTCACACTGCTCGACGCCCACCTGTAACTCCGTGAGCTCTTCCTGGTCTTGATAATGTATTACAGCCCTGTGGTGTCCCCGGGGCGGGGAGGCCTGCGAGGAGGTCCAGAGACCCATGGACCCTCTCTGTGCTATTTTTGCAACTCCTTGTGAGTCTATAGGGCTTCCCTGGTGGCTCAGTTGGTAAAATCTGCCTGCACTGCAGGAGACCTGGGTTCAATTCCTGGATCAGGAAGATTCTCTGGACAAGGGCATGGCAGCCTACTCCAGTATTCTTGCCTGGAGAACTCCATGGACAGAGAGGCCTGGTGAGCTTCAGTCCATGGGGTCTCAAAGAGTCAGACACAACTGAGTGACTAACACTTTCACTTTCACTTCATGAATCTACAATTAGCCCAAATTAAATTTTTTTAAAATCCCCTAATTTCGCAAAGCATCTCACTGAACAATGCTAATGCCTGTGTGATTGTTAGGGATCCTGTTAGTCCTTTAAACCCTAGTATGAACTGACTTTAAAGATTATTTCCTCTCAGCACCTCTAATGACCAGGATCAGATTAGTCACCCATGAGACAAGCACCTTGGGGGCAAGGCTGAGAAATGAGGGCCCTCCTCCTCTGCCACTTCCACTCAGCCGAGACCCTGGGCAGAAGCCTTGTGGTGAGTCACACATATCTTCTGGGCCGTCTGGAACAACTGGACAAGACTACTGGGGCACCAAGCTGGGCTGCAGGCAGAGAGATCTTGTTTCCGCCAAACAACTTCTGCCAGCTCCCGTTGGGAGAAGCAGCCCCTGGTGGCGTGGATGGTTTCGAGTCTGGACTTCTTCATCTGGAGGTGGAGTGGCCTTGGGGCCTCAGCCACATCAAATTTTAGGGCCTCGGGAGACAGACCATCTCCTTCTGCTCACTGAGGAAAGAGGCTTCTTTTTAAAATTTATTTCAAATGTATCTAATAGTGGAGTTAAGCAAATTTTATTTCCCAGCTTTAGAGTACTCTTTAGAGTTTGAAACTACTTATCTGCATGAAGAATACATAACTTTATAATCCATTAAACATCTAAGAAAAAAAGCCAATTGGCAAAGTCCCAAATGTTGACCCTCTGAAAGGGCCGATGTCTCACCACGCGCCCCTGGGGGCCATTCACATTCTAGCAGAGTGGTCGGCAAAGACGAGGTGAGCTCCCAGGCCTGCTCTGCTGTGGTTACACACACAGCAACATGGCAGGAATCCGGCTTTTTCAAGTCAGATCCAGTGAAACAAGCGCCTCGGCTAATGTGGACGTTTGGCCGCCAACTGGCTCTGCCGCAAGGAGGCTGGCGAGCCAGCTCCCGGGGGCTGTGACTTGAGGACTCATCGCAAAATCAGCCAAGATGCGGCCTCTTTGGGTGCATTTCTGGTTCCAATAGACCACGGAGGAAGTGCTGCGTGCGTCCAAAAGCAGAAATAGCCTTCTTCCTAGAATTCCATTTCTGAACCGCAGGCCAGCATTTTAATGTAAATACCTTGGAAGGTAGGATTTATGAGCTCTGTTAAGTAGACGAGGTCAGATCTCATCCAAGACATGGATGAGGGCCCTAAAGCATCCTCCAGCCCAGCAGGGCTAACCCACCAGAGGTCAGCGCTGCGGTCTGTGTCCGGGGCGTCCACGCCACGGGGGTTTCTCTCTGCAGCTACTGTTCTGATCCCGACGTGCTCCAGCCCCCTTGAGTGAGGACTTAACTGCTCACGCCGGGAGGTCTATTTGGGGGTTGAGACACTAGATACTGGGGTGTGACTGTGTGGCTTTCAGCAAATACGTGGCCTTAACTATCAGGCATTAGTGTTTCTTAACCAGGACATCTTATGAAATGAAAAGCAAGCACAAGCAAGCCATCCCAACAGTGCTGTGGGGAAGAGATGCGTCCAGGATGGAAGCAGGTAGTCAGGAGATGAGTGGGAGAGGTGAGAGGAACTGAGGGTCCCTCTCCCCCGCCCCAGAAGCAGACATCGCCCAACCCCGGAAGCAAACACCGCCCAACCAGCCAGGGGAAGGAGGCTCCTCCAACACAGAGAAAAGTCGGTGGTGAGACTGCTGCCTGGACTGGTGAGAACTGAGGAAGTCAGGGGAGGATTAAGGTGTGTAACAAGTTGCCAAAACTGAGAAGTTCAAATTAAAGATGTTCTCAGGGCACAAGGGCCCTAAGACAGAGAGCAGAGGACTGTGGATGGAGCTCCTGCCGAGTGCTGTGTGCTGTGGGCAGGGTGCTATGGGCAAGCTGCTGTGTGGTGTGTAGGGTGCTGTGTGCTGAGTGCTGTGTGCTGTGTGCAGGGTATTGAGTGCTGTGTGCTGTGTGTAGGGTACTGAGTGCTCTGTGCAGGGTGCTGCATGCTCTGTGCAGGGTCTGTGTGTAGGGTGCTGAGTGCTGGGTGCAGGGTACTGAGTGCTGTGTGCTCTGTGTAGGGTTCTTTGTGCTCTGTGCAGGGTGCTGTGTGTAGGGTGCTGAGTGCTGGGTGCAGGATCTGTGTGTATGGTGCTGTGTGCAGGGACTGTGTGTAGGGTGCTGTGTTCTCTGTGCAGTATACTGAGTGCTGTGTGTAGGGTGCTAAGTGCTGGGTGCAGGGTACTGAGTGCTGTGTGCTGCGTGCAGGGTCCATGTGTAGGGTGCTGTGTGCTGTGTGTAGGGTGCTGTGTGCTTTGGGTGTGTTCAGCAGGTGGGAGGGCTCAGCTCTTCAGCTTAGGGAAGGGAGTGGGTGCTAGAGCCAGACCAGCAGGGGGTTTCCTCACCCCAGTTCTCTCTGCACGGACATATCACAGATCAACACATAGAAGGCATCTCTTGATTCAAAAGACACCTCCTCCGTCCTCAGGAAAGTGTGGGGGAGCCCCTTTGACCATAGCAAGAGCAGGGGAGCCCCAGCCCCTGGGCTCGCCCAACAAAGGAACACACGCAGTTAGCTTTGCTGCACGGCGCTCGCAGAAGAAAGGCTGGAAACACAACTGTTATTTGCAAAGCAGAAATAGACACACAGAAGAGGCTGTCAGCAGTGGGCGGCCCCCAGGGCCACCGTGGATGGCGTGCCTTCTGCTGGAGAGGCCACTCCAAGGCCGCAGAGTGGACAAAAGGGAGACTGAATTGTCTCAGTGCTATCTATATGATTTTTCTGTAAATTTACAACTGCTCTTTAAAATGTTTATTTTCTAAATCTCTGTCTTGTCCGAGCATCCCACCTTCTGTCTGGGTTTGTGGGCGTAAAGTGGACGCTGAGAGGACCCCCGGGCTGCAGGCACTGGGTTCTTAGGCCCGTCAGCTCCCTTTGTTAAGGAGCATCACTAGCTCCAGAACTCAGAATTTCCCAAATTTCTCCACCTGCAGAGTCATCCCGGAAGTGCCAGGGGTTACCATGTGCTTCCACTTGGGCCCGAGCACCCTCATGCGGGCGCCTGGGAGGAGAAGAACAGCGTCTCCATCTGAGGCCGGACGTGACCCCGCCTCGCCCACCGTCTGGCTTTTCTGGATCAGGACACATGAGTTTTGGGGCCGCAATCTCCTTTGCTGACACAGAGCTAAGACGCCGGGGCTGGAGATTTGCTGGACTGTGCGTTTCGCCTGTAGACTCCCAACTTCACTCTCCAGGGCTGTGGAGCCAGGCCCCCCAGATCCCCTCCCCACTGTGCTCGCGCCCGTTCCACTGTGCCAGGAGCCCCCCACGCCTCCCACTGTCCCCAGAGCTTCCTCCCGGGGCTCCAGCCGAGACTTTCCCTGCGCTTCCACCCACCACGTCCCCCCGGATCTGGGCTCCCACGGCCAGCTGGATGCAGACAGGCTGGTGCACCCACTGCGACAGTCAGCAGGCAGGACTGGCACCCGGGAGGGCTGGGGGCAGCTGGGCTGGGGGGCAGGGTCTGCAGATCTGACTTTAGAACATGTGGAAGGAAAAGCAAAGGGCGTGAGAGGGGGTCTGGGGGAAACATGGGAGAAGGAGACATCTGGGGAACTGGGGCTGCCACTCTGTCTCCCTGGGGGGCGTCTAGCCCTCTTGGCTGAGCCCTCACCATGGGCAGGGGCGATGGAGGGGCCAGGAGGGCCCGAGGGCCCATCTCTGCCCGACAGGGCTTCTCAGGGCTCAGTCTGCCCAGGAGAGGTGTGCAGACTCATGGCCGCCCCATTGTTCCGTCGTACTATCGCCCCAGCACAGCAGGAGCCGAGCTGCCATCCCCGCCGCCTCTCCTCCTGCCTCCCTTCCCTCCACTGAAGAGCTGAGAGGCTTCCTCAAACCCTCAACAGAGCAAAGACAGACTTTCGGCAGATGTTGGAGGCTTGTTCTGAGACCCCAGTGGCTGGACTTGATGCCCTGGAGAATCTGCATGCAGTGCAGGAGACCTGGGGTCGATCCCCGGGTTGGGAAGATCCCCTGGAAAAGGGCACAGCAACCCACTCCAGTGTTCTTGCCTGGAGAATCCCATGGACAGAGGAGCCTGGCAGGCTGCAGCCCAGGGGGTCGCACAGAGTCGGGCACGACTGAGCAGCTGACACTTTGACACTTGTGCCTTGTGACTTCCTCCCTGGAGTCAGGGGCTGTGCTGTTTCCCGGGATGTGCTTCCTGAGTCCCATTTTCCTGGTGCATGGGTCCCCGAGGCAAGGCCATCAATGGGGATGCGGACAGCCCAGCGCTGCTGTCTTTCACCACACATGGTCCCTACACTTCCAAGCCTGGCTCCTGAAGTAGTGATAAAACCCTCATGGTCATGAAATGACCATGGCATTCTTGTCCCCACTTTATGGAGGCAGAGACTGAGGCCATGCGTGAAGCAGCTGAGGCTGCCTGGCTGCTCCATCCATTCTGCCATCCAGACGCCTGGGCCTGCCCCCACCACTTCCTAACTTTTCATAACTTGGATACCTGACTGTTGTCTCCATGTCCAGATTGATGTACAGTGAATTCAAATTATTTTCCCCCTTGGATTAATTCACTCTTACTTCTGCTGATAGTGAATTAATCCACTGTTACTTCTGTTGATGGGGCTTCCCTTGTGGCTCAGCTGGTAAAGAATCCATCTGCCATGCGGGAGACCTGGGTTTGATCCCTGGATTGGGAAGATCCCCTGGAGAATGGCTACCCACTCCAATATTCTGGCCTAGAGAATTCCATGGACTGTATCGCCCATGGGGTCACGAAGAGTCAGACACGACTGAACGACTTTCACCTTCACTTTTCTGCTGATACTTCTGTGAAGATGCTTGCCATTTCCCACACTGATCTATTTGAGGTCTCGGGGCTCGGTCCCCTTCCCTGTGACATGTGGACAGTCCCAGCCCACCCTGCAGGGCCGCGTCAGCTGGAGGTGCAGCCATGTTGTCGTTCGTCACACAGACCAAGGCTCTGCCCCTGGATGTGCACAGTAAGCCAGGGCTTCACTTCCCTTCCACCTCCCGAATGTCAGCGTCACATGTTTAGAAAGAGCGATATAACTTTTCCAAATTCTTTTCTAGCTTCAGTATGCTTAGGAAAGCCCTTTCACCCCCAGAGTGCAAAAATATTCACCCATCTTTTCCTCAAATTCCTTTACCATTTCATTTGCTCTGTGCTTATCTCTTCAAACCATCTGGAATTTATTTTATCATGAGGTAAGACTCCAACCTCAATTTTTTTTTCTCCAAAATTGTAACCACCTATGCCAGCAACGTTTATTGCACAATCCATCTTTGCTACACAGACTTAATTCTCCCTTTTCATGTAAGAAATGCTAAGTTCTCTTGAGTCGTTTCTGGACAGTCCACTGGTTGCCATTATTCTATTTCTGTCTACATGAGTATTGTGCAGCTTTCATCATTATCTTAAGGTGTTCTGTTATTTCGTTCTCTGCGTCACTCCACATTGTTCTTTTTCAGAGCCTACTTGGTTATTCTTACACATTTTCCCAAAGGAGTTTCATATCATTTCGTTCCCCAATAGTCTTTGGGGATTTTGACAGGAATTTCATCCACAAGACATCAAAGGGCCTTCCCAGGAGAACAGACACATTTCTATATGAAATCTTCCCATGTGGGAACACGGATCTCACTCTGAAGACTCACACTTCTCATTCTTTCTAGTGCTGTATTCTCGATCGTTCTGTTATTCTTGCAATGAAGAGTGTTTTTCAATTGAGCCACGTTTTATTAACCTGAAGATGCTACGACAAACTAGACAGCGCGTTCAAAAGCAGAGACATCACTTTGCCGAAAAACATATTGATTTTGCTGATTGATATGCAGAACATGTAGACAAATTACAGACGCCTAAGCTTTCATCTTGCAAACAGCTACCTCTAAACTCATACTGTTTTCATCGTTTTTCGATAAATCAGACCATCTTCAAATCGTGGAGGAAAAAAATGCTGTCTTTGCCTGTGGCTTGTTTTTACTTGTCTTGTGAATGGTGACTTTGCCATCAGCCTCATTCATGGGTCTCTCTTCTCACTGAGCTTTTCCCACGAGTAGATGTCAGGATGGCATGGGCAGGTCCTCACCCACACCTGCTCAGGCTTGAATCTGGTCTCTGTGTCTCCTCCCACTCCCGGACCCCTTGCAGGAGCTCAGGAGGATAGCTGGCACTGGGTGGAAAGGCTTTATCAGGAGATCCTGGAGCCGTGGCTGGGAAAAGGACGGCCAGAGCAGAGGAGAAGGAGGGACACAGAACCACACAAACCACCCGATTCGGGGTTAGCCGAGCCAGCGGTCTCCGTTAAGTCTCAGGCTCTGCAACAGCAAGTCCGGCCCTCGGTGTGCCGGGTGGTGGGTGTAGGGGGCGAAGAAGGAACGCTGCTAATTGGTAAGGGCTGCTTAGAGTGTCTGGCTTCCACTTCGCTGGAAATTGCTAAATAGTTACGTGTGCTTTGAAATTAAACATCTGTCCCAAATATTATGTGGCAAGGAACAGTTTCCTCCAGTTTTTATGAGTTAGTGAAATTTCTGTTCTTTTAGTATAAAAATAGATAATGAATGAGTCTGACGATGCCCAGGAAAAGTCTCAGTTCTCTGGAAGGAAATGAGCTCGGCCGAGCCCGTATTTGGAAAGTTTTGAGAGAAGCCCCACCAGGGAATCTGTGCATTCCTGCCCTCCCAGGGACTCGGCAGTCCTTTGACCCCCAGGAGTGCCCGGGCAGGTAAGAATTACGCTGACCTTATGGACAGTGAGGCAACCCGGGATGGCTCTGGGCACCGTGCTTGACTCGAGACGACGTGACAGCCAAGACCCAGACAGAACCAAGGGCCCCACCAGGCAAGTCCCGTTCTCTCTGACGCGCTCCCCCGCCCCCGCCCCAGGGAGAGCCCTGCAGGAAATGCCACAGGTCACCTCCATTTTAAACCCATTCCGGGCCTGATGAAAAATCCACAAAATTCACAGGAACACATATTCACAGACCACCTGAGAAATGATAAATTATGTTTAGTAAGTATCTACTCATTCCTGAACGTATTTCTAGGTCATTGGTATTTTGCCTTCTCTGTATCTCTATAAAGAAGATTTCTTTTTTAAGATTTTTTTGGATGTGGACATTTTTAAAGTTTTTATTGAATTTATGACATTGTTCCTGTTTAATTTTTTTTTTTTTTTTTTGGCCAAGGCATGAGGGATCTAGCTTCCCAACCAGAGACTGAACCTGCACTCCTTGCATTGTCCTAACCACTGGACTACAAGGAAGTCTCTATTCAGAAGATTTCTGAGTCAGCCCAGTACTTTGGACAGAGAGCACCTTTCCCTCTTGGTCTCCAGAACCTCACACGTTCATCTTGACCCTTGTCTCCCCCACGTCAAAGCCACTGTGGAGAACAGAGCTACCAGAGCAGCTTCTGAGGTTGTTCAGGGGGTCACGGAGAAAGAGGCCCTGCAGCGTCCCCGCCGCCATCTTGGTACTTTCTTGAGGATGGACCAGGCCCCCTGCCTCCATCTTCACTAAATGAACAGAGGCAGGGGTGGCCTGGACCATAGCACAGATGGCCAGTCTCAGCTCTTTGCCAGGAGAAAGAGGGCCTCCTCCAAGTCTCTGCTGCCTCAGGACCCCAAGAGAGAGCAGGCTGGAGCCAGAAGCCAATCTCATCGATGGTTCCCAAGGACCTCGGGCACCTCTGGGGCTCAGCCTGTGTGTTTGGAGGTCAGCCAGGGGAGTAGCACCCAGCTCTGGGGTGGGGGAGAGTTGGGGGCTCGGGGAGGAAGAGACCCTTAGGAACACAAGCTTGGGGGCTGGGGTTGGGGTGCACACTGGTGGAGTTGCCTTTGTCAAGGAGGAGGTCCCTTTTCTGGTTCACACAGCACGGCTTCTGACTTCTAGGTCAGAAATTAATTCTGGATCCCACAGATTCAGGTCTCCCTGTGGACCTGGGAGAATGAGCCAACTGAAATGGTAGAAACAAAGTCCTCCTGTCACCCTCGAACCTCTTATGAAATGCAAGGCCATTGCGCTCAACTTATGACCTTGAGGGGGTGCTTCCAGTCCGTATCCTTTGTAATTAATCCTACTTAACTTCTGCAAAGCAATGACAACAGAGCTTAGTTTATGATCTCATTCATCACTCTCCCTGTCCTTAAAATACGAGATGCAAATGCCCCTCCCAAATATCTGAAGAAAAGCCAATGGATGCAAAGTATAAATTCCTCCCCCAATGCCCCTGGCTTGTGGGCTTCCCGTTATGGGGGTGCTGAGTGTGCTGGCCCCCCTTCATTTCATCTGGGATTTGCTTATGGAGCAAGATAGGAATTAGACTAATTTTGTCTCGGAAATCCATCTTCTTCTAAGCCAAATTAAATGCATTGTATCCCATTAATATGTGGTAAGAGATTAAGATGATGATAGAGTTGGCCAGTCCAGCGTCTTTTAGAACAAAAATGGCAATTGTTTGCTTGTGGGAAAGAGGCATTTGTGAGTTTAGAAAATCTGAAAATGAGCATAAACATTCCATGACTCGTGAATTAGTCATTCAGTGCTACAATTTTCCCCATCTCCCTGGAGCAGCTGAACCAGTCAAGGTGCTTGAAGGCTAAGTGGACCGTATTCCACCCTCCCCACTGACATGCACACAGAGCTGGCTTCCCCTTAGCTACACCCACACGAGCAGCTTTCCAGCTGTTCTAAGAAATGACCACCGTAGAAGAGCAAAGAGGATGGGGCAGAGATGCCTAGTTATGCAACTTAGGGCCGTGCCCCAGTGTACGTAAGAAGACAGACTGGCGTTTCTGGGTCACTGGCCAAACTCGTCCGGAAAATATGGCTTGATCCTTTTCTTTTCCAGGAGGCAGACCTAGAACAAAGTGTGGAAGCTTGAAGGAGCACTATATGGGCTCAGTGAAAAGGATTTTCTAACCAGGCTGCCCCGCCACGGCTCAGTCCACCCTGAATTCTCCCACTGTGGAAGTATTTTCAGTAGCCCCTGGGCCCCTGTCAGCTGGGGCCACGCTCAGGAGGCGGACTCAAGCAGCCATGCTGGTGTCCTTCCCTTATTCCTCCTCTTCCACCCCAGCCTAAAACTGACAATACCTGAGCAGCTCTCTCTCAAGCCTGCTTTTGTAGCAGAAACAGGCCAGGGTGTCAAGGAGTTAAGGGCCCCCAGGGGCAGCATTCCACCTGTGATGGAAAAGAGGTGGTGGATAAATATCCCAGCTCTCGCATCCCTCCGGGTGGACCACTTTTGAGTCATGATCCACACTTGGCCAGAGGTCCCCAAGGGGAAGGGGCCCAGCTGCCTCGCATCACTGCCGCACTCACCCATGCTCTTCCTGTGGGCTTCCTCCCATGTCCCATTCTGTGTTCACCGTCTAGGGCTTCCTATACCCACCTCCAGGATAAAATACTTGTGTTCAAATCCTCATCTCCGCACCTGCTATTGAAGAAGCCCAACCTAATTACGGATGTTTATGCATTGGACTCATTAGACTGCAGGGAAAGGAAAACTCTCTGACCCTCTGGAACCTCACAATCAAAACCTGGAGAAAAGTTAAAAGAAGAGAGTTGATAGTGGTTTGATGATGAAGAGGCTGAAGCCAGGGCTAATTCAGGGACCACTGCCAGCACCCTGAGGACCAGGGAGAACCAGCTCCTGTGTTCTGTGACTCTCAGAGATAAATCTTGCCCATCCCCAGAGGAGATGACAGCCCAGTTGGAAGACACATTCTGAGTCTGAGATGATTGTCTGCTTATTAGCCCTCTGACTCAAGCTGGTTCTGTAACCTGGTTCAAGGTTCCGTTTTGTGTGTGTGTGTGTGTGTGTGTAAATATCCAATAAATACACAAAAATGATGACATTTCAAATCAATGTGGGGAAAATGGAATTGAGAAGAAGGGGAGACAGAGGATGAGATAGTTGGATGGCATCACCAACTCAATGGACATGAGTTTGAGCAAACTCTGGGAAATGGTGAAGGACAGGGAAGCCTGGCATGCTACAGTCCAGGAGGTCGCAGAGTCAGACGTGACTTAGCAACGGAACAACAACAACATTCATAAATTCATAAAGTTAAACACTGCTTTGTCTTAAACTAAACTAATTGCAGTTGTGACTAAAATATTAAACATCAGAAAAAAATGAAATTATGAAAGTTTAAAAAAACATGACCGGTGAATATTTATATAGCCATAAAATGGGTTAGGGAATTTCAAGAGTAATCCCAAAGCAAAAACTATAAAGGTAAAAACAAATGAATCAGTTACACAAAAATCTAAAACTCCTTTACATCAACAGTAAAATGAAAAGGAAAATACAAAATGGAAACAGCATTTCCAGTACACAAGATAAATGGTCAATAATCTTGATACACAGAAAGCACTGAAAAAACAAACAATGGAATATTAGTGGGCGAAGGCTGACTATAAATGCCACCTAAATTGTGGGGAAATTTAATCTCCCTAGTAACTAAAGAAAAATACCAAGCTTTTCTATTGAAAACGTCTATCAGATGTCTATGTCCCATGTTGGTAGAAATGTGAGGAGACAGAAAAATACCATCCTGCAGTCTAGGGAGAAGTGAAAATTTATCTGAACTAGAAATAGTTCATACATGTGGAGAATAGAAGCTCCAAAAATAGGTAGGCCCTCTTATCCATGAATTTTATTTCCAGAAATTTAATAATCCTCTTTTCCAAATGTAAACTATGTCCAAAAATGATCTTTAAAACAATTCATTACAAAACAGTGTCTCTAAGTGGCAAATATTAGAATGGGAACAACTTAGAGGCTTCCCTGGTAGCTCAGCTGGTAAAGAATCTGCCTGCAATGCAGAAGACCCTGGTTCAATCCCCGGGTCAGGAAGATCCCCTGGAAGAAGGGCATGGCAACCACCTCTAGTATTCTTGCTTGGAGAATCCCACAGACAGAGGAGCCTGGCGGGCTACAGTCCATGGGGTCACAAAGAGTTGGGCACACCTGAAGCGACTGAGCACAAGCCATCCAAAAATATAAATGTGATTAAATAAAGTATGGTACATCTACACAATCAGATATTGTGTGGCCATTAAAATTATGTTGAAGCAATGCACATATTGACATAGAAATGTTCACAAAATGTTAGGTGAGATCAGAAGTTATGAAACTTTGGCAGGAGAAACTACACACAAAAACGATCTGAAAGCCACTAACAGTTGTTTCTTAGTGAGCAGGATTATCATGATTTTGTTCCACTGTATTTTCTGACTTTAATAAAAATCTATTACCTTGGGGGTAAGAAAAAAATCAGTATCTGAAATTTCATTTTGGATAAAAACAATAAACATCAATCATCTCTGCACTTAACTAAAAGCAGCTAGGAAGCGGACAAAATATTTTAAGTAAAAATGTAAGAAGGAGGAAATCATAAGGAATAAAAGATAAATGAAGGCATTATGAAGGAGAAGAGTGCCATTGATAAATAAAACCATGTGTTTTTTGAGAAAGCAATAAATAGACCAGAAAAAAGCAGAATAAAAATGTGCATATGCACTATGATCTCAACTATGTTTAAAAGCATAAAAAATATTCAGAAGTAAATATGCCAAGATGTTAATACTAGCCGCATCTGGGCATTTTGTTCATTATTTTCCTAGTGTTCTAGTCTTTCATTCAGCTTCCAAATAACTTATAATGAATATGAATTCATTTTACAACCCTAAAAAATGTATACTGGAAATAAGTATAAAGAGAAAAATAGCAAGTAGAGTTTTAAATGAAAATGTTGAAAGTAGAAAAGACAGATGGTTAAAATAAGCTATGGTAAAAATTTGAATTCTGCACTGGCAGGCCCTCAGACTTAGATAAAGCAGATGCCTGCTCTGTCTTGGGCCCTTGACTCTCAAGATCTAGGCATCTCTAGGGCCCCTCATGCTGTCCGGGGAGAAATGGTACAAGAAGAAGGGGATGGCAGAGGGCAGGGCTATAAGGGAGTGTAGGCTGTACCCAGGAGGACAGGAGGAAACCCAGAGTGCAGAAACCAGTGGAAAGAGCAGAAGGGACCAGTCCCGATTCCCAAATGCAGGGTGATTATGGGCCCTGCTGAGGAAAGGATTAAGTTCCCAGGTGATAATCATTAGCAGCTGCAAGGAGAAGCTCTAAAGAGTCAACAGTAAGGTATGAGGATTTAGTAAACCAAACAAGTTCAGTAGCTCAGTTGTGTCCGACTCTTTGTGACCCCATGGACTGCAGCACGCCAGGCCTCCCTGTCCATCACCAACTCCCAGAGTTTACCCAAACTCATGTCCATTGAGTCGGTGACACCATCCAACCATCTCATACTCTGTCGTCCCCTTCTCCTCCTGCCTTCGATCTTTCCCAGCATCAGGGTCTTTTCCAATGAGTCAGTTCTTCCCATCATGTGGCCAAAGTATTGGAGTTTCAGTTTCAGCATCAGTCCTTCCAATGAACACTCAGGACTGATCTCCTTTAGGATAGACTGGTTGGATCTCCTTGCAATCCAAGGGACTCTCATCCAACACCCCAATTCAAAAGCATCAATTCTTTGGCGCTCAGCTTTGAATTATAGTCCAACTCTTACATCCATACATGACTACTGGAAAAACCATAGCCTTGACTAAACAGACCTTTGTTGGCAAAGTAATATCTCTGCTTTTTCATATGCTGTCTAGGTCGGTCATAACTTTTCTTCCAAGGAGCAAGCATCTTTTCATCTCATGGCTGCAGTCACCATCTGCCGTGATTTCAGAGCCCCCAAAAATAAAAGTCTGTCACTCTTTCCATTGTTTCCCCATCTATTTGCCATGAAGTGATGGGACCAGATACCATGATTTTAGTTTTCTGAATGTTGAGTTTTAAGCCAACTTTTTCACTCTACTCTTTCACTTTCATCAAGAGGCTCTTTAGGACAGTCACAAAACAGGCAGTGTGCTCTAAGGGATTTGGCTGCCACCAGTAGAAATGGGGATTGTATATCATTATTTGAGGTGTTTTTATAAACTTAGGTGCTTCAACTCCCTTTCCTTTCAATCAACTTGCTAATTTCTACAGCTCAGTACTTACTCAAGTCAGAAGTTATTTGTGTATTAAAAGGTTATGGGCATGATAGAATCAATATTCCAGGTTTTTTCAAAGCACAATGATCAAACCATTGGATTTAAAAATATATTGAGTTTTCAGAAGTTTGAGGGTATATTTTTGGCAAGGTTGTGGGAAAACAGTCACCCTCACACACTGCAGATATTAATAAAAAATGCACATCCCCCTGTGGATGGAAATTCAAAATAGTAAAATTGCCTATTCATTTACCTTTGGACCAGTATTTTCCCCTCTAGAAACATACCCAAAAGATACACTGGGAGAAACACACAAACATGTGCCTAAGACTAACATTGTGAGACTTGTTATAATTGCAAGAGACTGGGAGCAACCCAAAGGCCTGTCAAGTGGGGACAAATTAAATAAAATATGGTGTATGTATACAATGGAGTATTATACAACCACAAACAGAAATGAAAAATATTTCCATAGACTGCTGCGGTTTGGCATTTAGGACATATTGTTAAATGAAAACCCCAAGATGGATAACTGTATAGTATGTTACTATGTACTGGAAAAATATCTACAATATGAAAATATGCAAGTGTTTGCTTATATTTTAAATGGAAAGATAAAATATACATTTTTGCAAAATTGCCTACGGGAGAATAGAGGGGTAAGCTGATGAGGACAGACACAGCAGCTGGCCTTCTCTGAACCTACATTGCCTTATAGGTCTGTCTTAGGATCCATGTAAATAAAAACACACAAAGAAATCAACTAGAAAGCAACTGCTAAAAATCTAAAGCAAATGAAGCAAATTGTGTATCATAGTGGTGCTAGATCATCATAAAAAAAGAAAAAAGATAAAAAGTTTAATCTGATCAAAACTGTAAATAAGAATATCAGCAAATGGGATCCAGCAATATACAGGAAGGACAATATGTCAGGACCAAGTTGTTTTCCTTCCAAGAATTCACCACAAACATTAAAGACAGAAAAAATCTAAAATCATCTCATAAATGCTTTAAAAGAACTTATAAATTTAATACTAATTCATAATAAAAATTTTATTACAAAATATTTTATTAACATCACAAAGATATTTTATCACAAAAATTTTACTAGTAAACTGGTAATAGAAGACAACATCTACAAAAAAGCTATATCAAACATTACAGTTAACAGTGAAATGCTGAAAGGTTTGCAATATTGAAAACATGGGAAAAAGAAAAAGATGCTTGCTATCACCACTTTTGCTCAACACTGTGCTGACGGTCCAAGTCTTAACCCATTAAATATGCAAGAATATATTCTCACTGAGAATAAAACAAAAAATAATAGGTATGATGTTTGGAAATAGAGAAATTAAACTCTTACAACTTGCAGATGGCTGGTGTATATGTAGGGAAAAAATATCCTGCGAACTCTAAACAATCAGAATCAATGGGCAAATTTAGCAAAATCACTAAGTGCACTAAATCACTAAATAAACAAAATATACAAGCAACTAGAATTTTAAATAAAGACAATATGATTTACAGTAGCATTCAAATTCTACAACACCTGGAAAGAACTTTGTGAAAGTAGTTAAAGAAAGCCTAAATAGGTGGAAAGATACACCATGTTCCTTGATTAAAAGACTCAATATTGTGAAGAAGTCAGTTCTTTGATCTATAGATTCAGCATAATCCTAGTCAAACCCCCAACATGATTTTGGTGAGAAACTTAAGATGATTTTTTAATGTATGTGGATATGCAAAGTGCCATGAATAATCAAGAAAATACTGAACAATAAAATTGGAGGACTTAGTGGTTCAGCTGGTAAAGAATCCACCTGCAATTCAGGAGACCTGGCTTTGACCCCTGGGTTGGGAAGATCCCCTGGAGAAGGGAAGGGCTACCCACTCCAGTATTCTGGCCTGGAGAGTTCCATGGACTGTATAGTCCACGTGGTCGCAAAGAGTCGGACACGACAGTGACTTTCACTTTCACTAGATGTATTACTGTGTTAGTCACTCAGTTGTGCCCAACTCTGTGCGACCCCATGAACTGTATTCTGCCAGACTCCTCTGTCCACGGGATTTTCTAGGCAAGACTACTGGAGTGGGTTGGGCATTTCCTACTACCAGATACAATGAAGCTCTAGTGTTTAATGCAGTTGTATTGGCACTGCTGCTGCTGCTGCTAAGTCGCCTCAGGCGTGTCTGACTCTGTGCGACCCCATAGACGGCAGCCCGCCAGGCTCCCCCGTCCCTGGGATTCTCCAGGCAAGAACCCTGGAGTGGGTTGCCATTTCCTTCTCCAATGCATGAAAGTGAAACGTTAAAGTGAAGCCGCTCAGTCATGTCCGACTCTTAGCGACCCCATGGACTGCAGCCCACCAGGCTCGTCTGTCCATGGGAGTTTCCAGGCAAGAATACTGGAGTGGGGTGCCATTGCCTTCTCGGTGTATTGGCACAAGGAAGGGGAAAAAAAGAGCAGTGGACATAACAGAGAGTCCAGGAGGAGACTGGTGCATACACACAGCCTTGATTTAGGATACAGGTCATTCCACATAGCAATGGCAAAGGCTTCTCTTTTAAATAAAGCTGGTCAGTTAGATATTCATATAGAGAAAGAGTAATCTGGACCTACACCTCACACCATACAAAGGCATGAATTCTGAGTAGACTGTAGGTCAAAATGTGAAGTCAGAAAATCCTTTAGACAATGTCATACGGAAATGTGTTCATATATTTGTAATAGACAAATACTTCCTACACAACACACAGAGTATACTAAGCAGAGAAGATCGATTGATTGAACAATGTTAAAACTGTTTTTGTTCATCAAAAAGAAAAATTAAGAATAAAAAGCCAAATTGCACAATATGAGGGAAAATATTTAAATATAAATTATTGATGAAGGTCTTGAATCCAGGAAACATTTTTTTAAGCTCCTATAAATCAGTAAGATAGAGACAACCCAATTTTTTAAATGGGAAGAGACTTGATGAGACACATCCCAAAAGAGGAAAGCCAACGGTCCAGTAAGGATTCCACTGTGGCTCAGACAGTAAAGAATCTGCCTACAAAGTGGGAGACCTGGGTTCTGTTCCTGGGTCAGGAAGATCCCCTGGGGGAGGGAACAGCCACGCACTCCAATATTCTTGCCTGGGAAATCCCATGGACAGAGTTGGGATTGTGAGGTCGCCAAGAGTCAGACATAACTGAGCAACTTCACTTTCACTTCCAAGGGTCCAGTAAGCATAAGAACAGGTGCTCATTTCCTTCAATTATCAGGGATATAAACATTGATATACCAATAGGATAACACAAAATAGTCACCAGAATCCCTAAATCTGAAAGAAGGAGAAAACAAGGTGTCGGTGAAGACGGGGAAAGACTGGAGCTCTCACCCACTGCTGGGGAGGAGCATAAACGGAGCAGTCCTCTTGCAATACTACTTGGCATTATCTGCTATACACTTCAGACTTCCCAGGTGGCTCAGCGGTAAAGGATCCACCTGCCAATGCAGGAGACGTGGGTTTGATCCCTGGGTTGGGAAGATCCCCTGGAGAAGGAAATGGCAACCCACCCCAGTATTCTTGCCTGGAGAATCCCCTGGACAGAGGAGCCTGGTGTGTTGGACACACAAAAGAGTCGGACACAGCTTAACAACAACATTATACACTTATTCTACACCTAGCAACCCTACTCGAGGTGTACACCCAACCGAAATGAATGCATATAGCCACAGGAAGGTATATAAAAATGTTTATAACAGATTTATTCCAAATAGCCCCAAAGCAGTGAAGTGAAGTGAAGTCGCTCAGTCGTGTCCGACTCTTTGCGACCCCGTGGACTGTAGCCCGCCCGGCTTCTCTGTCCATGGGGTTCTCCAGGCAGGAATACTGGAGTGGGTTGCCATTTCCTTCTCCAAACTGAAAGCAAATCAAAGCTCCATCACATCATTGAACCAATCAATAAATGGAGATATTTCTATACAGTGGAATATCCACTACCCAGCAAAGGGTATGACTGAACCACTGCTTCCTGTAACAACATGCACAGAGCTCACAAAGTTGGGCAAAGAAGCCAGGTGTGAGAAGTAGGGATGGTAGGATTCCACTCTTCCTGACCCAGGGATTGAACCTGGGTCTCCTGCGTTGCAGGCAGATTCTTTACCATCTAAGCCTCCAGGGAAGCCCCTACAACACTAAATATGGACGTAACTAAAAGCGGCCTTAGAAGTCAGGATGACAGTCACCTCTGGGGAGGGAAATGGCAGAAATGAGTGGGAGGTGCCTGAGGGGCTTCCTGGATGCTGGGGTGTCCTGTGTGCTCATCTGGGGGCTGTCACATGGATACGTTCATCTTGAAAACAGCCTTTGAACTGTATACAGAAGAATCATGCACTTTGTAAAAAATGTTTGATCAGAACAAAGAGGAGCACACCTACATTTACAGCTGTATTATTCACAGTAGCTGAAACAGGGAGCTGCCCAAATTGACAAGCAAAATGCGGTCCATCCCTACAATGGAATATTATTCAGTCTTTAAAAGGAAGGAAATTCTGACACAGGCTGCAACATAGATGAACCTCGAGGATGTGATGTTCAATGAAATAAGCTATCACCAAGAGACAAATACTGTATGGTTTCACTTACATGAGTACCTAGACGAGTCAAACTCATAGACACGGAAGGTCAAATGGTAGTTGCCAGGGCCCGGGGGAGGGCAGAGGGGAGCTCTTGTTTAACAGGTGCAAGGTTTCAGCTTCCCTAGATGAAGATAGCCCTGGAGATGGATGGTGGTGATAGTCAGACAACAATGAGTGTACTTAATATTCAGCAACATGGAACTGAACGTTGCTTCCCATACAAAGTTAAAGCACACTGTATTTCCTTCCTGACCTCGTGCCCAGTCCCCATCCCTTTGAGAGAGAAAAGCTTCATCTGAATTATTTCATCTGACTGATCATTGTCATTTATAACTTTATTGCTACTTCTGCCTCAGGTTATCCTCTGGAAAGATGTATGGATTCATTGTATATGCTAATGTATTGCCTATAGATTGTAAGATAAAGTCAAGCATGTATCTTCTGATAGTTTCTAAGTTGACCTGCCTTTATACTTAGAAATGTCTCTTAATAGTAGGCTTCCCTGGTGGCTCAGATGGTAAAGAATCTGCCTGCAATTCAGGAGACCCATGTTCAATTCCTGGGTTGGGAAGATCCCATGGAGAAGGAAATGGCAGCCCCTTCCAGTACTCTTGCCTGAAGAATTCCACGGACAGAGGAGCCTGGCAGGCTATAGTCCATGGGGTCGCAAAGAGTCAGACACGACTGAGCAACCATTACTCACATTAATGTTACTGATCCCTACACTTAAAATGATTAAGATGGGAAATGTTATGCTGTGTATTTTATAACAATAAAAAGATTGATGGAAAGCTACAATAACAAAAGGGAAACCATCTGTATGTCTAGCAATGATGGAAGCATTACATGATTCTCATCATAACTGAACTACTTCTGCTTGACCAGGAAGGGTTCCTATACAAAGCGCATCTGAGGGTGGCGTGGGGGAAGCCAGGTCACAGAGCTCCTTCTCCTCACTCGACTGTAGAATGATCACCTGGGACAGCTGAAAGGATCAGCAGATCGGGTTTGAATGATTGCATCTGGCTCTCCTGTACAAGCTGTTTCAGATCCTGCTCCTTTCGTTTCTCCTGACTTAGGCATGTTCTCAGAGGCTGTTTGTCGTTTCTCCTGACTTAGGCATGTTCTCAGAGGCTGTTTTGAAGCTTTCAGAACATCGAGGGCACAACTGGCTTATGCTCAATACCCGGCCAGCACATGCGGATGCCGCTGCCAGCCCCTTTGCTCCAGGTGCTCAGGCGCAGAGCCAGCAGCCCCCTTGGGAGGAGGGGTGTGAGCGATCACACACCTCGGCAGAGTCTGTGAGCCTCTGAGACGTTAGGTGGCCTCTGATTCACTCACAGATGATTGAACCACGGCTCCAGCCCCAGAGGAAAGCGACTTGCTCAAATGCCACCAAGCGGTTTCAAAGCAGAAAACAGCAGATTCCATGTCCTCTGACCTCTAATTCAGGGCCCTCCCCCCACTTTCAAGGCAGAGTGGATTCACACTGTGCTGCAGAGGACAGAAGTCAGCTGTCAGGACTCGCTGGCCCTGAGATGCTCAGATGCCTGTAAGGGGATGGCGTCCGCGTGAGCAGAGGTGTTTCTACTGCCACCACTTGTATTCATTCAGCCTGCCGTTTTAGTTTTATTGACATGTAGCAAATCACCCCAGATCTGTCAGCTCAGAACACTCCTATTGGCTGTTGTTCAGTCGCTCAGTCGTGTCCGACTCTGCCACCCCACGGACTGCAGCACGCCAGGTTTCCCCGTCCTTCACCATCTCCCAGAGTTTGCTCAAACTCATGTCCATCGAGTTGGTGATGCCATCCAACCATCTCATCCTCTGCCACCACCTTCTCCTCCTGCCCTCAATCTTTCCCACCATCAGGGACTTTTCCAATGAGTTGGCTCTTCGCATCAGGTGGCCAAAGTATTGGAGCTTCAGCATCAGTCCTTCCAGTGAATTTTCAGGGTTGATTTCCTTTAAGATTAACTGGTTTGATCTCCTTGCAGTCAAGGGACTCTCACGAGTCTTCTTCAGCACCACAGTTCAAAAGCATCAATTCTTTGGTGCTCAGCCTTCTTTAGGGTCCAGCTATCACATCTGTACATGACTGCTGGAAAAACCATAGCTTTGATTAGATGGACCTTTGTTGGCAAAATGATGTCTCTGCTTTTTAATACGCTGTCTAGGTTTGTTATAGCTTTCCTTCCAAGGAGCAAGAATCTTTTAATTTCCAGGCTATAGTCACCATCAGTAGTGATTCTGGAGACCAAGGAAAGAAAATCTGTCACTCCTTCCACTTTTCTTCCATCTATTTGCCATGAGGTGATGGGACCAAATGCCATGATCTTAGTTTTTTGAATGCTGAGTTTTAAGCCAGCTTTTTCACTCTCCTCTTTCACTTTCATCAAGAGGCTCTTTACTTCCTCTTTGATTTCTGACTTTCTAATGGGGTATCATCTGCATATCTGAGGCTGTTGACATTTCTCTTGGCAATCTTGATTCCAGCTTGTGATTCATCCAGCCTGGCATTTCCCATGCTGTACTCTGCATAGAAGTTAAATAAGCAGGGTCACAATATACAGCCTTGTTATACTCCTTTCCCAATTTGGAACCAGTCTGTTGTTCCATGTCCAGTTCTAACTGTTGCTTCTTGACCTGCATACAGGTTTCTCAGGAGACAGGTAAGGTGTCTGGTACTCCCATCTCTTTAAGAACTTTGATAGTTTGTTGTGATCCACAAACTTCTGTTTACTAGCTCCCATTCTGTACATGAGAGACAGAGAGGTCCAGACACACTGTGACTGGGAATCCAGGCACTGGCTGGGCTGTGTTCTCATCTGGAGGCTCTATGGGGGAAGAATCCACTTAGCTCGTTCAGGCTGCTGGCTGAATTCAGCTCCTTGTGGCTGTGGGTTGAGGTCCCTGCTTTCTCACTGGCTGTCAGCCAGGAGCAGCTGGCCCTCCTGGAGGCAGACCACACCCTTTGCCAGGTGGTGCCTTCCAGGATATATGGAATTCCTCTCATGCGCCAATGTTCTGACTTGTGTCCCTACCTCTAGAAACTTCAGAGTCATGTGGTTAGGTCAGGTCCACACAGTACTCCCTCCTTAAAGTCAACTGTGCCTTTAGCAGCCTAATCATGGGAGTGAAGCCCTTTATATTCATACATTACAAAAAGGAGATCCAACCAGTCCATCCTAAAGGAAATCAATCCTGAGTATTCATTGGAAGGACTGATGCTGAAGCTGAAGCACCAATACTTAGGCCACCTAACATGAAGAGCCAGTTCATTGGAAAAGACCCTGATGCTGGGAAAGATTGAAGGCAGAAGGAGAAGAGGGTGACAGAGGATGAGATAGTAGGATGGCATCACTGGCTCAATGGACATGAACTTGGGCAAACTCCTGGAGATGGTGAGGGACAGGGTCTCAAAGAGTCAGACAAGACTTGAGAGATTGAACAACAACACCATTACACAGGGTGTGTACATCAGGATGCAATTCAGGGGCTATCTTAGATGTCCACCTAAGGTGTTGTCCCAAAGCCCCAGAAAGCCAAAACACTAGTCCATGGGTATCACACCTCATAGCTACAGACATTGTTAGTTGGGAAAGGTCTGGGAAGTCAGACCTGAGGCCAGCCCTACAGGGCTCCCCATCATGGTGAGTCTGACCCTGAATCTAGCTGAGGAAGGCAGCTCAGTTTAGTCAAAGCATAACCAACTCCCTGCTCTGCCTTCTTGGTTGGACTCAATTTTTTAGCATTTCAGCTTTTTCCTCCACCTGCATGAACCCTGTGGAAATTATTCCTAATGGTCCATGAAAAGATCAAGGACCAACCAGACTCAGATGTCTTCAGTTGCCATGTTCTAATTTATTGGCAATATGTTCACTAATGCTTTCCTGATTATTTCCTGGGTAGGCTGCTTTACCAGATGAAAAATGGCCAAAGACAGTTATTAATTAAAGGAAAATGCAGCAACCAAATGTGAAGATCTCAAACTCTTCTATTTTAAAGTATCTTTTTTCAAAAGAAGCACTGGGTAGAAGAAAAAATTGTCATACCTTTTAGCTTATAAATTTAGGTTCAACATCCATATGCAACTAACTTCTGGTTTCATTTCCTATCAAACGAATCTTTGAACTTGTTTTCCTTCTAAAATCATCCCAGATAAACTTGAATTAACTAGTGAGTCAGGCTGCTTTTGTTAAAGAAACACTGTGGAAAGAAAATTGAGTCCATTTTCAAAGTTGAAGAGGAAACAGTGGTGAAAGAATAATTTATAAAGTGCGTGGCGCTGCTAAATTGCTGAGCTCATCTTGTCTTTTTAAGACAATGCTTTGTAGAGGCATAAAGAGACCAGAGGATGTTATGATACAACCTCTTTGTCTTGCAGATAAAGAAACTGAGAAAGCAGGCTGAAGTGACCTTCTCAAAGTCCCACAGATGGCTAGTGGCTAGCCTCAAGAGTCGAGTCTCAGAGGCTCTTCCTATGGCTAGGTCATCTCTCTGATTCCTGAAACAGGGCCAAGGAGCCACCTTAACATGTCTCCAACACACTTATGGTTTCATGCAGAGGATGTTGCTAACGGAAATGCAAAATGACGTAAATTAGGCAGATTCTCATGTGTTACTGTTTTGAACAAAGACAGAACATCTGTCTTCACTTTGCCCCTTGCAGGAGAATCTTCTGCGTGAGCTGCTTTGGATCCATCCTGATGGTCCTTTGCGGGGTGGGCCAGGCAGTGAGAGTGGGGGATGAAGCAACCCATCTCACAGTTAGCAGCCAGCTCCTAGAGCCCTCACTCCAGAGTCCGATGGCCATCACTTTGGGGAAGGTCTGATGGATGTCCAAAATGACTTCCCACTTCATTTCATGCCATTTCATTCCTTTTATCCTTAAAACTTGCAATCTCTCTTATCAAAGATTCAGTAGTAGTTTAATAAGTTATTCAAAGCTATTTTTGGACATTTTGAAGTTTAAAGATGATCTGCAAAAAATCCATTTAAGTGTGATGGATATATTGGCATAAAGCACAGATAGTACTTTTATGTACAAAAAAATTTGAAAAACGATTTTAAAAGCTTATGAGTTTTGGAATCAAGAACTTTTTACATTGAAGTATAGTTAATTTACAATGCGTTAGCTTCAAGTGCACAGTAAAGTGATTCACACACACACACACAAACATGTGACCAACCTAGACAGCATATTGAAAAGCAGAGACATTAATTGCCAACAAAGGTCCGTCTAGTCAAGGTTATGGTTTTTCCAGTGGTCATGTATGGATGTGAGAGTTGGACTGTGAAGAAAGCTGAGTGCCAAAGAACTGATGCTTTTGAACTGTGGTGTTGGAGAAGACTCTTGAGAGTCCCCTGGACTGCAAGGAGATCCAATCAGTCCATTCTGAAGGAGATCAGTCCTGGGTGTTCATTGGAAGGACTGATGCTAAAGCTGAAGCTCCAATACTTTGGCCACCTCGTGCGAAGAGTTGACTCATTGGAAAAGACTCTGATGCTGGGAGGGATTGGGGGCAGGAGGAGAAGGGGACGACAGAGGATGAGATGATTGGATGGCATCACTGACTCCATGGACGTGAGTTTGAGTGAACTCCGGGAGTTGGTGATGGCCAGGGAGGCCTGGCGTGCTGTGATTCATGGGGTCGCAGAGAGTCAGACACAAGTGGGTGACTGAACTGAACTGATACATATATATTTACATATTCTTTTCCAGATTATTTTATATTATGGGTTACTACAAGATATTGAGTATAGTTCCCTGTGCTATGGTAGGTCCTTGCTGGAAATAAGAACTTTAAATACAGAGCCTGCCAATCTTGGCACCACTGACATTTGAAGCCAGATAGCTTTGCGTGTCTGCCTGTCTTATGCCCTGGACAAAGTTTGGCATCTTCCCTGGCCTCCACCCACTAGAGGCCAGTGGCACACTCTCTCTCCCTAGTTGGGACAACCAACAATGTTTCCAGATATTGCCAAATGTCCCTTGGGAGCCAAAATGGTCACTATCTAGTAGGACATTGGAGTGCATTTCAGATTTGAGTGGGCATGGCACCTGTTCTACAGACTCAGGAAGCCCTCAAAGCTAGTTTTACAATAAAATCAATATTCAATATCACCAACACATGGCTAAGTTCAATTTAAAGAACTTTTAACAGGCAGTGCTGCCCAAGGAAATCAAGCATCACTGGTCAATAGAGTATCAGCAATGGAAGAGGATCAGGAAACTCTGGTCCAGACTGATGCGGAGAGAGGTTGCTGAGAGCAGACGGAAGCAGGCCAGGAGGGCACTCAGCCATCTCAGCTCAGTAGATAGGCATCAGCATGTTTAAAAAAGGTACTCATCTGTAAAACGTTTACTTCTTCAAGCTCAACTTTCCATCACTAAACTTTTTTAGATTGATTAAAGTGGTAACGTCACATTGTGGAAAATTTGGAAAGCATATATAAAGTACAAAGAGACACAAAGCAATCGCCCTCAATCTGACCAAAAGGAACTGCTCTTAGCACACATGGGTGTTTCTGTCCAGATGGTATTCTATGCATATTTTTTCATTTTTGAACTCACTTGTTTTGCTTTAAAATGCTATATGCAGGAGTTTTCCTCCTACCAAGAAAAGTCTTTGGAAGAAAATATATCATAATTTAATTAACTATCCTCCCATTGTTGGGATTTTATAAACATCACTAAATAAAGCAATTTTTACTCTTGATAAGTGTGTCTCACATTTGTCACATAACTAGCTCAACACTTAGCTTAATTCATGGTAAGTGCTCAGGGAACAAGCCCTTGTTACTGCATTGTTAAGCTGCTTTCGTGAAAAGTTAAACTCTCACCAGCAGCGTCTCAGAAAAGCTTCACCAGCATTAAATATTACCGTCTCTTCATTTTTCTGCAATTTATTTGGTGAAAATTAAACTCCTCGTTATCTTAGCTTGCACTTCCTGATTACCAATGAGGTTGAATACTTAGGTTGTTTATTAAACATTTTCATATTAGATGATATGCTTATGATCTTTTTTTGAATTTAGTTCTTATTTACTTGCATGAGCCCTTCTCTTAATAAGGATTTTAGACATTAAGCTTTGACTTTTACAGATAACTATTTCCTTATTTTTTTTATTACACAATTAGACCCAAAGTTGCATGAGGGGAAACTCCCAGGTTAGGTGAACTTTTTAATAAAAAGAATAAAACTTTTGACAATATCTACTGCCATAAGACACAGTTGTCAGAACCAAATGATGGCAGAATTCAGACCTAATGAAATGAGGAAATGAAACAATTTGAAAAGGACTTTAAAATTATATTGTTAAAACTGTTAAGTTTTTATAATTTACAGAAATAGAAAGAATAACAACTGTTAAGTGAGAATAGAAATCTCAGGATTCAGAAGGATCCATTTGGAAACCATGGAACTGAAAAACATTGAAATTAAAGTCA
Organism: Bubalus kerabau; assembly: GCF_029407905.1. NCBI lineage: Eukaryota > Metazoa > Chordata > Mammalia > Artiodactyla > Bovidae > Bubalus > Bubalus kerabau. The sequence goes on along the minus strand of NC_073629.1, from coordinate 118,543,327 downwards.
CTAAATGGCTTACATTAAAAGATAGAACAAAACAGAGGGTCAGTGACTTAGAAAACAGAACTAAGGATACCGTTCAGAATGAAGTACAGAGAAATAAAAAGTCAAATCAGAGGTAGGAAGCGCTGGTTAAATCAAAGTTAACCTGGAGTGGGTATTCCCACTCTCCTTCTCCAGGGCATCCTCCCAACCCAGGGATCGAACCCAGGTCTCCTGCATTGCAGGTTAAATCAAATCAAATCTCCTGTGGTTAAATCAAAGTTACATCTAACAGAAGTTCCAGAAGCAGAAAAAGAACACTGATGGATCAAACACTTCAGCAGGTAACAGCACAGAATTATCCATAATTGAAGACACATATGAGTCCTCAAATTGAGGTTCACTGAGAGATGAGGATTAAATGTTTACAAAGGAGTCCAGTCACAGACATGTATGAGAAACATCAGGGAAAAATAAAATACTTAAGATATCAGAAAAAAATGACAGATGAGCAGCAGAGTTTTCATCAACATAAACAGGCGTGAGAGCCTTGAAGTACTAGTTTCAAGGGCTAAGGAAAAATAAGCACCAACCTAGAATTCAAAGAAACTGTACAGATATATTCAGACACAACCATTATTATACTTGGCTTCCCTGGTAGCTCAGCTGGTAAAGAATCCGTTTGCTTGCAGGAGACCCCGGTTAAATTTCTGGGTATTGTAAGTATTATTATACTTATACCAATTATAACAATTATACCAAATATACCAATTATACTTATAACAACTGTTAAGTGAGAATAGAAATCTCAGGATTCGGAAGGCTCCATTTGGAAACCATGGAACTGAAAAACATTGAAATTAAAGTCACTAAATGGCTTACATGAAAAGATAGAACAAAACAGAGGGTAAGTGACTTAGAAAACAGAACTAAGGATACTGTTCAGAATGAAGTACAGAGAAATAAAAAGTCAAATCAGAGGTTTGACTTTTGGAAACCATACCAATGGTTTCCAAGTTTGTCTGCATATTGGAATCACCTTGGAAGTTCCATAGACGCTTACGTCCATGTCCCACTTCTAGCAATTATGATTTAGTTGAGCTAAGGTTTGGCCTGGGTGTGGGGATTGTTCTAATGTGCATGTTTTTCTAACGTGCCAAGCGATTGTCAAACTCTGAAAATCACTGGTATAGACTCTTGAATTAAGTACTGAAGTATGAACTTTAACAAAAGTGAACCCAAAAAACAATCAAAAGTGTAATAAAATACAGTCGGCAAAGAAATCAGCAAAATGTGATAGCCAGTTAAATAATACAGTAAATAATCCAAGGGCTTCCCAGATGGTAACGAATCTGCCTGCAATGCAGGAGACCTGGGTTCGATCCCTGGGTTGGGAGAATCCCCTGGAGAAGGAGAGTGGGAATACCCACTCCAGTATTCTGGCCTGGAGAATTCCATGGACAGAGTAACCTGGCAGACTACAGTCCAAGGGGTAGCAAAGAGTCGGACATGACTGAGCAACTTTCACTTAAACAGTCCAGATTGGATTTTCATTATAAAATATAGTAGTAATAGTGAAAGTCATATTTATTTGAAAAATACCAGGAACTAAAATTCTAAGTAATAAGTGGAAAAGAAAGTAGCCAGTTCAGAGGGAAGTTAATGTGTTTCTAGATTCTCATCTTCTTTGTGAAGAGGGTTTAGAATTAATTATCAAATTCATTTGAAAATATAAAGCTAAATCACTTGTTTCAAAGTTCCAGGTAACAATTTAAAGAACAGACACAATATGTTTTAACTTTCAAATGGTGGAACAGGGAAATAAAGAAAATGTTCAGTTTCACAAAATCACTCAAGAGGGAAAAAAAAACAAGGAAAATAATGTTAAATAACAAGCAGAACAACAATTCTGGAAAGAATTTCAAATGAATCAGTAACCATAATAAATGCAAGTAAATTAGAAATCACTTTTCTAAAAACAGATTTTTTTTAACCAGATAGACCCTAAAATTGAAGTTTTGAGTAGATACCAAGATAGGATGTGAAAATCCTAAATAAAGCGACAGACTCACAAAGGAAATGTCTGGGGACCAGTCCCCTGCCTTTAGTTCACACACCCTCAGGAATATCCTGAGAACTGGATGATCAAGAGAGCTGGATTTGCGGAGCGCGGTGTTGGTGAAAGTGGTGCTCACACCTCGAGCCTTCCTGAACCCGTAGCATGGGCTCGACTGTAGCCCGATGCTACGGGAGAGCCTGATGCATATGCGATGCTGTGAGCAGACACCCTGGACCAGGGGCAGCCTCCTGGCCCAGAGGTTCTGGTCAGCTGCTTCAGCAGGTGCGTGTAGAGAGGGCCACTATGTGGTGACCGCGTATACAGCCACATGTCGCTAGGAGAAAGCGTTCCCCTGTGCCCGCTGTGGGCCATGCAAAACGGGGGGGCTGTGATAGGGGGAGACAGACCGGAAACAGACACGGATACACATGTGTGCACATATGCACACACAGAGAAGTTCAGGTTCTTCCCCAGGGGACCACCTGAAGCATCTGAGGACCTTGAGCCGCAGACGCCCTAAGTGCAGCACGAGAGCACCAGTGAGGGTGTGAGCAACCCAGAAGAACCCCTGAAGGTCCACCAGAGCCCATGCAAAACCTCTGCTAGACCCTCTGCAAGGCAGACAGGCTCCCCTCACTCCTCTCTGTCCACACGCTCCAGCTGCTCCAAGGGTGGTGCCTGCCTAAGGGCCGGCGCTCACCAGCCACGAGACTTAGCTGGGCGAGGGGCAGTAAGTGAATACGAACGTCCTGATGGACAGCTCAGCCTCACTTGGTTGATTTCTGAGTTGAGAGGCGACGCAGGACCTCAGGTGGCAACCTGGAAGTCAGAGGTGAGGCAGGAGCTGCCCAAGCCCACAGCTGTATAAGAGGGTCACCAGTGAACACACTTTTAAAGAGACAGGGAACAAAAATAAAGTCTTGCTTTAATCACAGCATAATTTGTGTTTGTTCTACACAGTAGTCACACAATATTTAGCTACATATGCCCCATGAAGAAACTCCAAACTCAAGGAAACAGAGAAGCTGCATATAAAGAGACAGGAAATGACAAACAGTTGCCAAACAAAAGGAAACTTGAATGGCTTTATGACTATTAGGCGAAAGATCCTAAGAAAAAAACCTTATCATGGACTAAAATGTCATTTTTAATAATAAAAGCAATAAATTTCTAAGATTGGTAATCATCAACACATATACACACACACATCTCATAAGATAGCCTCAGCATACACAAAACAAAATTGACAGAAATATAAGAAGTCGACAAATCTAAAATTGAAGACTTTATGATCTTCAATAAACAGAAGACACTTGCCATTGTGTCTTAGCACAATACACACTTCTCTCACTAACAAATAAATTAAACTTTCAAAATATCAGCAAAAATAGAAAACATTAAAATACCATAATTGACGGTATCAATATTATAAATTAGAGTATTTTATCTATGAGATATAGATAGAGAAATAGAAATGGAGAGAGAAAGACAGAGAGGGGCAGAGAGGGAGAGGTCTCCCAGAACCCAGACAAAAACAGGCTACACATTCTTTTCAAAAACATAAAATATGTTTTTAAAATTTGGATACATACATAATGGATCACAAAGGAAGTCTTGAAAAATACCAAAGATCTGAAAACATGTGGTCCACAACAAGTTTAGAAATAAAATTTTAAAGTCAGTTAAAATGCACCCATACATTTGGAAATAAATAACACTTTCAACTAATTCATGGGTCTGGAAGAAATTGTAATGGAGATTATGAATACTGAGGACTGAATGACGACAAAAGAACTACACACAAAAATCTGTGGAAAGTAGATGAAAGGGGATGTTAGGAAGAATTCATAATATTAGAAAACAAGAGAGATTTTAATTAATGAGCTAGAAATGCAATGGGAGGATTCAGATAATACAGGGTAAAAACCAATGTAAAACCAAAAGATAAATAATAAAGATCAAAATTATGAAAATAGTAAATAAAGAAACAGTGGGGAGAAACTAATCAAAAGATTCTTTTAAAGGACTAATCAAAATATAAATTTTTTCTTGACAATTAATTAATCAAGACAATGAGGGAGGAGAGTGAAAAAGTTGGCTTAAAGCTCAACAGTCAGAAAACTAAGACCATGTCATCCAGTCCTATCACTTCATGGCAAATAGATGGGGAAACAGTGGAAACAGTTGCAGACTTTATTTTGGGGGACTCCAAAATCACTGCAGATGGTGACTGCAGCCTTGAAATTAAAAAACACTTACTCCTTGGCAGGAAAGTTATGACCAACCTAGACAGCATATTAAAAAGCAGAGACATTACTTTACCAACAAAGGTCCATCTAGTCAAGGCTATGGTTTTTCCACTAGTCATGTATGGATGTGAGAGTTGGACTATAAAGAAAGCTGAGTGTTGAAGAATTGATGCTTCTGAACTGTGGTGTTGGAGAAGACTCTTGAGAGTCCCCTGGACTGCAAGGAGATCCAACCAGTCCATCCTAAAGCAAATCAGTCCTGGGTGTTCATTGGAAGGACTGATGTTGAAGCTGAAACTCCAGTACTTTGGCCACCTGATGCGAAGAACTGACTCATTTGAAAAGACCCTGATGCTGGGAAAGATTGAAGGCAGGAGAAGGGGATGACAGAGGATGAGATGGTTGGATGGCATCACTGGCTCAATGGACATGACTTTGAGCAAACTCCGGGAGTTGGTGATGGACAAGGAGGCCTGGTGTGCTGCAGTCCATGCCGTCTCAAAGAGTTGGACAGGACTGAGTGACTGAACTGAACTGATGTGGTAGACAATTTTCCTTAAAAATTAAATTACTGAGGCTTCTATTTTAACTGATAATTACTCTAGTCCAAAGTCTAGAAAGGAGCAAAGACTCTCTTTTTATAAGGCAAGGATCCCTTTGGTAACGAAACAAGATAAGGCAGGAAAAAAGAGAAAATTATGAAAAATTCTCTGCACAGCAAAGATAATAGTCAACAAAATGAAAAGACAACCTACAGAATGAAAGAGAATATTTGTAAACCACACATATGATAATGGGTTAATATATGCATCCCCTGAAAAATGTATTAGGAACTCAAATAACCCAATAGCAAAAAATCAAATAATCCAACTGACAGATGGGCAGAAGACCTGAGTAAACATTTTTCCAAAGCAGACATACAAATGGCTGACAGATACATGAAAAGGTGCTCAGCATCACTAATCAACAGAGAAATGCAAACCAAAACCACAGTGCGATACCACGTGGCACCTGTTAGAACGGTATTTATCAAAAAGATGACAAGTGTCCACAGGGGTGTGGAGAAAAAGGAACCCTTGCTCACTGTAGGTGCAAATGTGAATTGGTGCAGCCGCTATGGAAAACCATATGCTGCTGCTGCTGCTGCTAAGTCGCTTCTGTCGTGTCCGACTGTGTGGCCCCATAGACGGCAGCCCACCAGGCTCCCCCGTCCCTGGGATTCTCCAGGAAAGAATACTGGAGTGGGTTGCCATTTCCTTCTCCAATGCATGAAAGTAAAAAGTGAAAGTGAAGTCGCTCAGTTGTGTCCGACTCTTCGTGACCCCATGTACTGCAGCCTTGAAGTTTCCTCAAAAGATTAAAAATAAAACTACCATATCATCCAGCTATTTCATTCCTGGGCATATCCAAAGGAAACCAAATCAGTATGTCAAAGAGATATGTGTATTCCCAGGTTTATTGCAGCGTTATGCGCATTAGCCAAGATACAGAAACACCCTAAGTCCTAAGTGTCCTTTGATGGATTAACGGATAAAGAAGATGTGATGATAGATAGACAGACAGATAGATAGATAATGGATTATTATTCATCCAAGAGAAAGAAGAAAACCCTGCCATTTGTGACAACATGGATGGACTTGGAAGACCTTCTGCTAAGTGAAGTAAGTCAGCTAAAGAGAGGAACTGTAAGATCTCACTTATATGTGGAATCTAAGAAAAAAAAAGTTGGACTCATAGAAACAGAGAGTAGAATAGTTGTTCCCAAGGGCAAGAGGTAGGGGAAATGAAGAGCTGTTCATCCTTCAGAGGGTATAAGCATTCGGTTAAAGATGAGCAAGTTCTGGGAATCTAAAGCTCTTGACACCTCGAAGGTCCAACATCAGAGATGCCTTGGCAACCGCACCACTCAGAGGGGAGGTCACTGAGGGGAATGCCTGCCTCTCGTGTGGCCCTCTAAGCCCCCTGGGCCTGGGCCCTCTCCCGGAGGGGCTTTGTTCAGGTGCTAGGAATCTGTGCTCTCAGTGAGGAGAATCCTACATGACAAGACATTCGGAAAATGGAAATTTCAGAAGCCCCGAGAAAACGGTGAGAGATTTGGCAAATACTTGGGAGGTTCCAGCTGAGTTGGCTGAATGCTGGAAGATGGAGAGACACGTTTGTTTCTTCCAAACTGTTGAGACCAAAGGGCTTTATTCTCCAGCAACAAACTCCTTCCTGGGAAAGCCCCAGATCTCCATGGCACACATGGGATTCCTGTTCACAGTCATTGTCATTGCCTGGGGAGATGGTTCCTGTTAAACTTTAATCTCCCGCATGTGGTCTCCTACTTGGCCAAATTTCCAGCTAAAAATAAGATCTGCCTATCGACAAATATTTTAGTATTGACTTTGCTGCCTGCGTCCATGCTGGTTACCAGATTAGGTAACCATGTCTAACAGAACTCCATTTGCAACCAAGTGTTAAATCAAATGGCACTCAGTAACATGCGCATCTCTGGAGCTTTTATTTTTTTTTAAGTATGTAAAACGTAATGAACATTCCATTGTGAAGCATCTGCATCACGAACGGAGACCAGGGCTGTCCTGAGCTGGAAATGAGGGACCTCCTTGCTTCTCCGCCCCAGCTGGTGCCTCACCCAGACCACAGAATGCTACGTCCCGGTAGCCGCCCCTCCCTGGGAGCCCCCGATGTAGTGGCCAGCATGACCCACTGCAGAAACGGCTCCATGCCAGGGACAGACAGTACAGCTCACTGGACAAGGACGCGCAGGGGCCAGTGGCCTGCCTCCCTCAGTGGTGCCAAGCTCACCCTGTGCCCTTCGCTGAGCTTCTGCACTTCTTGAGATTCTCACGGGGGTCCCGTCTGGATGGATCTGGAGTTTCTCAACAGCACTTGCTTTAGACGGCCCCACAGGCCGGGTATCTAGAATAACTACAGCTGAGGTTCCATCAGCGCCTACTCAATTTCTCTTATGACTCCGTGCTTAGGCTTTTGAGTCACTCCTTAGAAAAATAACTAGGTGAGGAAACCCTTTCCAAGAAATGGTTTTCCCTCAAACGGTTTTACCTTTCGGTCGCCAAAAATCAGACTCAAAAATCTGCATTTGCTTGCTCATGTGATTTGTCATCTCTGAAGGCCGAGAGTTGGAACGTTCCCTGTCTGCCAGGGGCGGCCAAGTCGATGACCTCCAGGGAATGGGCGTGCATGCGTGCTCAGTCACTCAGTCGTGTCCGACTCTTTGTGACCCCCTGGACTGCAGCCCGCCAGTCCATGGAATTTTCCAGGCAAGAATACTGGGAGTTCCCCCGAAAATGCTTAGTGAACGAAACCTGGGTGTCCACACAGTTTCTTGTTGCACTGACTTGGTTTTCTAGAGGTAAGGAAATGAACGCGGTTCAGTTCAACCGTTTCTCTGCCACAGTGAAGCTCCAGGTAGGGACTCAAAAGCGTACGCACAGGGTTGTCAGCTAGTAGCGGAGCTCTGTTGGTGGGAGTCTCCTCCTGCAGGAGGGACGGGGGGAGGACAGAAGCCCTGGGGAGGGCAGAACAGAGGCGCTGCTGTGAGGCTAAGGAGGGTGCGGAGGGATCAGTCAGGGTGCCGAGCCGGGGCAGTCTCGTTTGGTTGTCTGAGGTTTTAGTAAAGTACCTGTTGATTACTTTAGACCAAAAGAACAAGACATAGGGGATGTGAGGAGAAATAAAGACACTGGAGCGGTGCAGTGACACAGATGGGGCAGGTGCCAGAGTCCCTCCACCGCCCTCCGTCCCTCGGCCTGAGCCGCGCCACACCGCGCAGCTGTGCGCCATCCCGGTGAGCATGAGCTGGGGCCACCTGCCGTCACCGCCTGGCCGAGCTCAGAGCAGAGGCAAGGGCTGGAGACCCAGCTGGGACCATGCACCCAACCCCTCACCCAAAGGACTGGCTCCTCGGCTCATGGGGTGTCCTCTGGGCTCACCCCCTAGAGGTCTTTCCTGCCCAGTCTGTTTCCTAGAGAGTGACTCCGCAGGTCTGCAGCTCGCCATGACCACGGCTCCCACCAACAGAATGCATCCCTCTGCCCCACCTCAGCCCTTCGGCCCTGGCGTGTTGATGGCACCCACTGCTGCCAGGCTAGGAGGCCACCCACCCCAGGGTCCATCATCAGAGTGTCCTTGTTTGATTCCTTGGTGATGACTTCTGATTTCTTCTGGGAACCTGGTCAGAGGACCTAGGAAGAGACCTGGGGAATAGGATCCAGGGCCAGAGGGCTCACACAACTGACAGATGCACAGACCACCCTTCACTGGGGAAAACGTGACCCAGGGAACTCGCCCTAGACAGCAGGGGCCACGGTCAGCCAAGCGATCATTGGATGGAGGCAGCTGGAGATGCAGGGTGGAAGAGAGCAAGGATGCCCTGACAGTGTGATGACCACAGGTCCCAAACTCGAGGTCGCTCTGCTCCTGGATGGCAGGGGAGCACACTTATCGTTGGTGGAGGAGGGGCAGGGACCCTGGGAGTGGTCTGCTCGGGTGCAGAGCCCGTAGCGGAGCTCTGTTGGTGGAGGATTTTAAACTGATAACTCTACTAAGTCCGTCTGCTTTGGCAATCACTATGCACCAGCCGTTCTAAATAAGTCAGGGAGGAAGTGTTCCTCCCGCAGAGCCGGCTCCCCTGTGCACGCAGGTGTGGCACAGATGCCAGCCAAGGCTGCAGGGACAGAGGCAGGCCACTGGGGCCAGGAGTGCGGGGCACAGGCTCACAGGAAGTTAGGATTATGACCAGCTGCAGAGCAGGGACCACGGCAGCTGTGCATGGCTTCAGTTACTTTTTTCTCTTTCATCCTCTGCCTCGCCTACAGCCCACATGCAGGGCATCATGGCTCCAGAGGTCAGGTACAGGGAGGGGGATGACCAAGTGACCTCATCCTGCAAGGACAGCGGCTGATGAGACTCAGCTCCCCGGGAGGGGGCGGAGGTTTCTTCATCCGAACAGAGGGTGAGGATGACGCTGGGCAGGTAACGGGACACAGACCTGGCTGGCCACTCTCCAGCTGACGCCCCGCCCATCAGCCTCCCCACTGCCTCTGCTGACTGCCCCTCCCGTATCCCTGGGGGCTGTTCCCCCAGCTGCCCTGGTTAAGCCAGTGGAGGAGGGTTGAGAGCGAGTGCCCTCCCCACTTTGGTGACGCACCTGCCTCCCTCCATGGCCCAGTCAGCCCTTGCGGGGGGCGTGTAACAGCTCCCCACTGGGGTTTCTGGCTGCCCAGACTTCCCTGGGACTCCCTCCCTACACTGCAGTCCTCCTGGGTTGAGTCCTGCTTCCTGCCAGGCCCTCGCCTGGCACTGTTCTTCCCAAAAGCCCAGGTGTCGGCTCAGGGCATCTCCTGGAGCCCCAGCCAGCCCGGTGATGCCCGCAGGTGCACCGTGGCCTCTGCTGCCCCATCCCAGGGTGGGAAGCCCCAGCTCCTCACTGGGGAGGCACCTGCCTTCTCTCTGGAGCCTATCCTGCCCGCCCCCCACCCTCCAGGCACAAGCACCCCCTCACCACACCTGTGCCATCCCTCCCTGACTTGTGGTCACCCTGGATGCCTCTGTCTCCGTGACTAGAAAGGGTCCCTAGGCCAGGGTCGAAGTGCAGTGTAGACATCAAGCTGGATCTGCAGGTCCAGGAGCCCCTCGGTCCTTCCCCCTCAGTGCTTCTGCTGGAGGAGCCTGGGACCTCTTGTTAGGTTCTACCCGCAACAAAACAGGAAGAACACTGTCCATGGGGGCGGACTTCAGGTATGTCTGTGTTTGCAGAGCCACGCGATGCCTTGACACCCACATGTTTTCAGTAGAAGTTTTTAATTAGGCAGGGGAGTTTTTTGTCATGAAGTTCAAAGGACATGGATAGGACATCAGAGGGCTCCCCTCTTCAGAAACTGGTTGGCACAAGAGAAAAGACACACTCATCCTGACATAGGGGAGAATCAGCTCCCCATCACCCCACCGTGATGGGGTGATTCTGGAAATCAGTCCTGAATATTCATTGGAAGGACTGACACTGAAGCTGAAGCTCCAATCCTTTGGCCACCTGATGTGAAGAGCTGACTCATTTGAAAAGACCCTGATGCTGGGAAAGATTGAGGGAAGGCAGGAGGAGAAGGGGACGACAGAGGATGAGATGGTTGGATGGCATCACCGACTCAATGGACATGAGTTGGAGTAAACGCCGGGAGTTGGTGAAGGACAGGGAGGCCTGGCGTGCTGCAGTCCATGGGGTCGCAAAGAGTCAGACACAACTGAGTGACTGAACTGAACCGAACCTGAACATGAAAGGTGGAAACCAAAACCGATAAAAGAAACCCAGAAAAAATACATAAAGCAAAAAGGCATAATGAGATTTAAAGAAACATAACTAATAACCTCAGAGCGATAAGACGATTCAGCACCTATGAAACAAGGGCACAATACTACAGAAAAGGAACTTTCCAAAGCTCCTCAGTGAAACACGATGACTGTGCTTTACAGTTTCAAGGCAAATAAACAGCGAAGAGGAATCCCCATGAGGCCCCCACGAGTCACGCCTCCTGATGGACGCAAGAGAGCCGGGTGGCTAGGCTGATTCTGAGCAGTTTGGAACCTTCTCTTCCTTCTCTTTTGACACGCCTCTCCTTTAGAAAATTGAAAGAAAAATCCAACAGATACCCTTTGTCCTCAACAGCAACTCAGTCCTAGCCAAGGCAGTGGTTTTGGAGTGGCCTACGTAGAGAGGGAAAAAATGGGGGAAAGGGGGGCGTGATGGACAAGGTATCCCAGTTTGGCTTCAGAAAGCACTTTGAAATTGTCAACCAAGGTTGACAAGGATTGATGAGCTGGACATCTGAACCTGCAGTGGATTCTAAACCGGGGTTTACCACCTCCTAAGCATGTTACCTTGGAGCTTAGGGGAGGGCATCATGGAACCTCTCCAAGACTTGGTGTCTCATCCCTAAAACAGAGATGCTGTGGTCCTCACCCACCTCTTGGGGATGTTGTAAGGAGGCAATGCCATAACAGACACATGGGCAGAACCCTCTGCACCCCCCAGGCACCAGCCCGGGAGGCTGTCAGGCTTAATGCCTTGCAGCTGGGCTGCCTGTCGCCCTGGCCTCCACCCGCCTCCCCCTTCCCATCACCTTCACTCCCTGCCTCCTTCCTCTCCTCTCCCTCGATTGCAGGATGAGGTAGTTACACTTTCCTTCCTTCCAAAGGCAGTTGCAAACTTTAAAGCCCCATTATTTTAAATTATTGAAGATGCTTACGTTTGAAGTTGAAGTTTAAGCCTGTCAGGAAATTTCACCTTCAAAGTCCCTGAGCTGGTTCAAAAATCCCTCACATGTAATGTTTCCTTGATGGGGTTTCCAAGGCCCTCGGAGCCTGTCTGAAGTGAAACGGTCCACACTGGAGCCCTTCTGGAGGAAATGATGGAGCCCTCGAAACTGTCGGCATCGTCAGTTTGAACCAGGGCGTCACACACCCTCGTCTGAAACATCTGTGTGCTTTTCTGAGGAGTCATTGTGAATGCTGAGCTCACAGTTAGCATCGTAAAGTCAAGAATGCAGAGGTTTCCTGCGAGAGCGAAGAGCAGGCAGTGTGGCTTCCCGGGGCAGACATTGGGCACCCCACGGCCTTTCCGGGGCTCCGGGCCTCTGCCCTCCAGGCTCTGACAGCCCGGAATCCAGCCAACGCTGGGGGGGCCACAGCTAGGGAAGGCTGCCCAGAAATCCCATGACTCTTGGACAGCAGCAGAACACTTGCCTCGACAGAGGTTGGAAGGGAGTCATGATTAGTTTCCAAAACTTCTTTACAAAAGGAAAGTTAAATTTTTCACTTAGAAGAAAGGCATGTCAAGTGAACGCAGGTTGGTGGTTGCCAGGGGCTGTGAGAAGCGGGAGGGGAGAAGCTGCTTAATACAGACTGGGTTTTCCTTTAGAAAGATGGAAATATTTCTGAACTAGAGACAGGGGCCGAGTGCACAGCACTGAATTTTCCCCATGCCACTAAGTTGCTCACTTGAAAATGGTTGCTTTTACATTGTGAAAATTTCACCCAATAAACTGTTTTAAAAGTCATTTCACAGTTCTCTGCCCTCTGACTTGCCAGGCTCATCAGCCCTGGGTCAGGGTGGTAGAAGTGTCTGGTTTTCGATGCAGCAAGCAGAGCTCGAATCTGGCACCTTCCAGACTGGGGTCCCCTTCCCACCTCTGCTCTGAAGTCGTTGGATGACCCAGGCGGGTGTCTTCCAATGCTGCTTGGTCCAATGAGGCCACAGAATTATTTTTTGATAGTTCATAAGTTTTTCTGGTTTCTAAGGCCATGTAACATAAATATAGTATGTATAATACATAATAAAGACACTTAAAATCGTAATTTCACTATTTAAAGATGGCATTTTATATTTTGATATATAGCCTTCTATGCCTTTCACATTTATATGTTAAGGTGCTTTTGGATCTCCATACTTTTTTTTTAACAAATCCCTCCTTTTTCGCCTCTTGTGGATGAAGTCCTGCAGAAGCTTCCAGATGCCCCTTTCCCTCGCTCTTAAGATGTGCGCCCCCAGGTGGGTGTGAGAAATAGGAAAGGTTTCTGCGTTGCCTACCATTCAGCCTTGCTCTTTTACATCTCTGCCTTTTCCCACTCCTTCCTTTGTCTTCACAGTTTTGATTGAAACAATACCAGTGTTCAACCTCCTCGGAGGCATCTGTTTATTTTCTCTCCTTTGACTTTCAGAAAGCTTAGCGCATGACTCATCTGTATGTGGTGTGTGTGCGTGCGTGTGTGACTCATCTGTATGTGGTATGTGTGTATGTGTGTGTGTGTGTGTGTTAAACAAAGCAGAGTAAAAAGGAAGTGAAGCCTGGAATAATTATCTGTACTTGATTCTCCCACAAATATTTCAGTAAGAAATAAATCTTGTTTCCCTTGACAGGAATTTGCATCTTTGCTCACAAGAGTGTGAATCTGTCCAGAACAACTTCCAGGACAACTCGCAGCTCCGGGGGGGGGCAGGGGGCATGAATTGCAGACCTGCCGGGACCCAGGCCTCCTCCCGCGGTGCACACAGAGTGGGCCAGCCCTGCCAGCAGGTGCTGTGGAGGGACACTCTCGGTTCCCCTCTTCCAGCCCCTCCCTGCGGCTTGCCGCTGCCTCCTGGCCCACTTTGACCTGAGTAAGGCCATTCGTGGTCCACAGTAACCAAAAAGCCAGCTGATGGGCACGGTCCCACCCAGTGAGAGACTAAGGTCCACTTCTCTCTGGGGCTGGATATCAGAATGCCTGAAACAAAAGGGTGGTGAACGGTGGAGCCTAGGCTTCCGGGGAGAGGTCCTGCGCTGGCCACAGGGAGCAGCGCTGGGGTGGGGGCTTCTTGTTCTCCGCACCTGATGAGGGAGGGGCTGCCAGGTAGAGGCCGTAGGAAACCCTCTCCAAAAAGAAAGCCCTCTTCAAAGAGACCTAGAAGCTCCACCTGCGGAGCTCACGTGGACTATCCCATATCTGCCCCGGGGGTCTTCATCTGCAGTTCCCCATCACTTTAGAGTTTACTGAAACAGCTCAACGAGCAAGTAAGCATCCTCATTGTCTTCTGAGCTCCCCCCGCCCAAACCCCAGTGTTGCTTTTCCTTCTGCTTGGAATAAAAGCCCCACTCTCTGGTGTTGGAGAAGGCTCTTGAGAGTTCTCTGGAGTGCAAGGAGATCCAACCAGTCCATCCTAAAGGAAATCAGTCCTGAATATTCATTGGAAGGACTGATGCTGAAGCTGAAGCTCCAATCCTTTGGCCACCTGATGCGAAGAGCTGACTCATTGGAAAAGACCCTGATGCTGGGAAAGATTGAAGGTGGGAGGAGAAAGGGGAAGACAGGATGAGATGGTTGGATGGTATCACCGACTCAATGGACATGAGTTTGAGTAAACTCCGGGAGTTGGTGATGGACAGGGAGGCCTGGCATGCTGCAGTCCATGGGGTCGCAAAGAATCAGACACAACTGAGCCCCTGAACTGAACTGAACTGAACCGAGACGCAGGGCTCATCTGACTTGCCCGCACTTGCCCCCACTGCCTCACGGTGGTGCTCCACCTGAGCTCCAGCTCTCGGAGAGACCAGCAAGGAGCAGGAGCTGAGCTCGGTGAGGTCCAGCCTGGTGTCAGCATGGCTTTAGTAAAGTTCTGCCAGAGCACGTGCCTGGGGCAGAGCCTGCAACAGAGGGGCTGCCTCTAAACCCCAATCTGAGCCCTGGTCTTCACACTCCCCTGCACAGGACGTGCTCAGCTGGGGACATCTTCATGCCCCTCACCAGCAGTGTCCCTCTCCGACTGGTAGAGCCACCCCTTCCGGAACCCGGCCTGGCCTTCAGGGTGCCTCTCAGCACCTCCATGCCCAACAGTGAAGGTCAACATAAAATTACAGCCACCAAAGAAAAGACAACACGATCAAGGATTCAGACACTTCCTGGATGAGTGTATATATAGGTGGCTCCGTTAGCTAAGGAAGCCCACCCGCTGAGGTTCTAGCCACAGCTGCAGAAGTACTGAATGGGTCATTGGAGAAGGAAGTCACAGATATAGATTCATGGCCAGTTACATCCCTGCAGGCTTTAGTGCCTGCGTGCGTGCTAAGCCACTTCAGTCGTGTCCAACTCTGTGACCCCATGGACTGCAGCCTGCCAGGCTCCTCCGCCCATGGGATGCTCCAGGCAAGAATACTGGAGTGGGTTGCCATGCCCTCCTCCAGGGGATCTTCCAGACCCAGGGATCAAATTGTGTCTCCTGCCTTGGCAGGCAGAGTCTTTAGCACCAGCACTACCTGGAAAGCCCCGAGGGCTTTAGTAGCTTTGCACATTTTCTGTTTTCAGGTTGTGTGTGCGCCTTTTCAGAGGTGCTGGCCATCTTCTTCTCTCTTCTCATTACCGCTGTTATTTTATAGACAGGTTTTCACAGGTTAATTTTACAATTTGGTCTTTAGGGAACATGATATCCATTGGGAGAGTGCCACCTACTTTCCAAGAAGGTCGTAATGAAAAGCATCCTTTTTCTCCAGCTGTTTCTTCACCCGTTGCTCTGCCTCAGCACCAGAGGTAGTGTTTGCTCCCTAATCCGGCTGTGTTCTGTGCAGCATCGTCTTGCTCCCTGAGCAGTTAACCTCTATTCCTAGTCAGAATTCTTTGTATCAGTGACAGACTTTATTTTCTTGAGCTCCAAAATCACTGCAGATGGTGACTGCAGCCTTGAAATTAAAAGACACTTGCTCCTTGGAAGAAAAGCTATGACCAACCTAGACAGCATATTAAAAAACAGAGACATTACTTTGCCAACAAAGGTCCGTCTAGTCAAGGCTATGGTTTTTCCAGTGGTCATGTATGGATGTGAGAGTTGGACTGTGAAGAAGGCTGAGTGCCGAAGAATTGATGCTTTTGAACTGTGGTGTTGGAGAAGATTCTTGCGAGTCCCTTGGACTGCAAGGAGATCCAACCAGTCCGTCCTAAAGGAGATCAGTCCTGAATGTTCATTCAAAGGACTGATGTTGAAGCTGAAACTCCAATACTTTGGCCACCTAATGTGAAGAGCTGACTCACTGGAAAAGACCCTGATGCTGGGAAAGATTGAAGATGTGAGGAGAAGAGGGTGACAGAGGATGAGGTGATTGGATGGCATTACCCACTCAATGGACATGAGTTTGAGTGAGCTCTGGGAGTTGTTGATGGACTGGGAAGCCTGTTGTGCTGCAGTCCATGAGGCTGCAAAGAGTCAGACAGGACTGAGCGACTGAACTGAATTGATATCAAGTGTTCCTTGATAACATAACTGGTGTGTTTCTGTCTCATGACTAGATACTGAATGGCATAATTGGCATTATATGAAGGTCTTAGTCTAAAGGAGAACTTTAAAATGTATATAAAATTCCCCCAGTACAAAAATATAGATGCCAAAAAATAGAAATAAAACAAATAAAATAGACTGCATGGGGAAAGGGAATCTACAGAGACAGTCTGGTGGAGCTGGGGGCACACATTAACCATATTAAATAAATGTAAGCTGGCTTAACTTGTCCCTTAAAAGGGAAGATTTTGAGCTTGAACAATAAAGCAAAACCCAACACTGTGTATACAAGAGGCACATTTAAACCAAAGAAATTCAGAAAAAGTAAAAATGAGGACAAAGATGTACCAAAGGCATAGAGGATCTCAATCTTGGCATCTGACAAGATAGAATTCAGGCAAACCCAAATCAAAAGAGACAGCATAGCACAATTTATAAGACTAATGGCCTTCCCTGGTGGTCCAGTGATTGAGAATCCACCTTACAATGCAGGAAACAGGGGTTTGATCCCTGGTCGGCGAACTGAGGTCCCACCCGCTGCAGGGCAACTGAAGCAGCAGGTCACAACTAGGGAACTCGTGCGCCACAACTTCGCTGCCGAAACTAGGACCAGACACAGCCAAATAAGTGCATACTATTTTTAAAAATGGAAAGCCTACAACTTGCCGTGAAGATATACAGGCATACTTCCTTTTGTTATGCTTCACTTTCACTGCATCTCACTGACGCTGAGGTTTTGCAAATGGAAGGCTTGTGGCAGCCACGCCTGCTGGTGCCCTTTTCCCACAGTGTTGCTCACTGTGTGTCCGTGTCACAGCGTGCTGACCCTTGGCAAGTGTTTCATTATTACTGTATTTGTTGTGATGAGATGTGATTTTTGATGTTGCTACAATGACTTGCTGAAGGCTCAAATGATGGTTGGCACTTTTAACAATAAAATATTTTAATTAATGTATATGTGTATGTTTAGTCACAAACTGTGTCATTGCGACCCCATGGACTGTGGCCCCCCAGGCCCTCTGTTCACGGCATTCCCCAGACAAGAATGCTGGAATGGGAGGCCATTTCCTTCTCCAGGGCATCTTCCCGACCCAGGGATAGAACCCCCACACGGCAGGGGGATTCTTTTACGGCTGAGCCACTATGTACGTTTTTGAGACATAAAGCTATTGCACACTGTGCTGCAATCATAATTTTACATACACTGAGAAACCAAAAAAAGTGTGTGATCCACTTTATTGTTATATTTGTGCTGTGTGCTAAGTTGCTTCAGTCGTGTCTGACTCTGTGCAGCCCTAGTAACTGTAGCCTGCCAGGCTCCTCTGTCCATGGGATTCTCCAGGCAAGAACACTGGACTGGGTTGCCATTCCCCTCTCCAGGGGATGTTCCCGACTCAGGGAGTGACTGGCATGTCTTCCATCGAACCCGCGTTGGCGGGCGGGTTCTTTACCACTAGCACCACCTGGGAAGCCTGTTGTTAGATTTGCTTTAGTGCAGTGGTCGGGAGCCAAACCTGAAATATCTCCAAAGAATGCCTGTACACAGCAACTTAAATACAAACTTAATTAGGTGCAAGAAGAGATAAACAGAAATACATTTATAGAAGAATTTAATCCACATCTCTCAACAAAGATAGGCCAAGTAGAAAAAAGTACAGATATAGATGACCTAAACAACATAATCAATAGACAATAAGTAGATTTTATACTTATAGAACCCTAAACTCCAATATTGCAGAATATACATTTTTTCAAGTGTACATAAAATGTTACAAACAAAAAGTTCAATACATTCCAAAGAATAAAATTATAAAAATGGGCATTTTCTGACTGGTATCAGTAAAAATATAAATTAATAACAAAATAAAAAAACAAATAGCCCCTTCTATCTAGAATGCTATTTTAAAACTTATGGATCTAATAGAAAAAGCAAGAGAGTTCCAGAAAAACATCTATTTCTGCTTTATTGACTATGCCAAAGCCTTTGACTGTGTGGATCACAATAAACTGTGGAAAATTCTGAAAGAGATAGGAATACCAGACCACCTGACCTGCCTCTTGAGAAACCTATATCAGGTCAGGAAGCAACAGTTAGAACTGGACATGGAACTACAGACTGATTCCAAATAGAAAAAGGAGTACGTCAAGGCTGTATATTGTCACCCTGCTTATTTAACTTATATGCAGAGTACATCATGAAAAACGCTGGGCTGGAAGAAGCACAAGCTGGAATCCAGATTGCCAGAAGAAATATCAATAACCTCATATATGCAGATAACACCACCTTATGGCAGAAAGTGAAGAGGAACTCAAAAGCCTCTTGATGAAAGTGAAAGAGGAGAGTGAAAAAGTTGGCTTAAAGCTCAACATTCAGAAAATGAAGATCATGGCATCTGGTCGCATCACTTCATGGGAAATAGATGGGGAAACAGTGGAAACAGTGTCAGACTTTATTTTGGGGGGCTCCAAAATCACTGCAGATGGTGATTGCAGCCATGAAATTAAAAGGCGCTTACTCCTTGGAAGGAAAGTTATGACCAACCTAGATAGCATATTGAAAAGCAGAGAGACATTACTCTGCCAACAAAGTCCATCTAGTCAAGGCTATGGTTTTTCCTGTGGTCATGTATGGATGTGAGAGTTGGACTGTGAAGAAAGCTGAGTGCCAAAGAATTGATGCTTTTGAACTGTGGTGTTGGAGAAGACTCTTGAGAGTCCCTTGGACTGCAAGGAGATCCAGCCAAGTCCATTCTAAAGGAGATCAGTTGTGGGTGTTCATTGGAAGGTCTGATGCTAAAGCTGAAACTCCAGTACTTTGGCCACCTCATGTGTAGAGTTGACTCATTGGAAAAGACCCTGATGCTGGGAGGGATTGGGGGCAGGAGGAGAAGGGGACGACAGAGGATGAGATGGCTGGATGGCATCACTGAGTCGATGGACATGAGTTTGAGTGAACTCCGGGAGTTGGTGATGGACAGGGAGGCCTGGAGTGCTGCGATTCATGGGGTGGCAAAGAGTTCGACACGACTGAGCGACTGAACTGAACTGAACTGAACTGGATCTAATAGAAAACACCGAACACACTGTAGGTTTTCTGGGGAATAATAATGAAAACTTGACATGTGTGAATTTATGGTATATAGCTAAAACAATTTTCAACAAAAAAATTCATAGTATTAAATATATATAAGGTATATGTATGTGTGTGTATATATATATATATATATGAGTAAATGGTGCACTGAGATGACCCTGAGGGATGGGATGGGGAGGGAGGTGGGAGGTGGGGTTCAGGATAGGGAACACATGTACACCCATGGCTGATTCATGTCAACGTATGGCAAAAACCACTACAATATTGTAAAGTAATTAGCCTCCAATTAAAATAAACAAATTAATTTTTTTAATAGAGTAAATGAAGTAAAGACCCAATTCAAAAACTTAGAAAGAAAAAAAGAAGGATAAAATAATCCAAAAAGGCAGAAGACAGAAATTAATGGTGATAAAGGCAAAAATTAACAAGCTGGGGTGGGGGAAGCAGTGAACTAATGAATATACCTGAAAATTCAACAAAATAGACAACTCACTAGCAATTTGAATTAAGAAAAAATGAGAGACACGGAGCAAAAATTTTCAATTCCATCCAAATATATTTGAAAACCCAGATGACATTTTCTGGAAAAAAAAATATATATACCAGCAATGACCCTGATAGAGCCAGAAGCTTAACCAAGCCAATTATGATAGAAGAACTAGAAACAGTGTTTCCTTCAAAAACACTGTAAAAAGATGGTTTCTCAGAAAAATTCTATAAAATATTTAAAGACTAGAAAATCCCACCGCTAAATAAGCTATTCTAGATCCGCAAAAGAGAAGAAAACTCCCAAAGTCTTTCCGTTAAGCTAGTATAGTATTAATTCCCAAATCTGATAAAGAATACCTGTAAAAAGCAAACTGTAGAAGCATCTCTTTTGTGAGTATCAATGTCCTGAATATGATGTTTGCAAAGAGGAATCTAAGATCAATCTGAGAGCCCTTGGACACTTGGATCAAACCAGTCAATCCCAAGGAAAATCAACCCTGAATGCTCGTTGGAAGGACTGATGCTGAAGCTGAAGCTCTAATACTTTGGCCACCTGATGCAAAGAGCCAACTCATTGGAAAAGACCTTGATGCTGGGAAAGATTGAAGGCAGGAGGAAAAAGGGACAACAGAGGATGAGATGGTTGGATGGCATCACTGACTCAGTGGACCTGAATTTGAGCAAGCTCTGGGAGATAGTGAAGGACAGGGGAAGCTGGTGTGCTTCAGCACATGGGGTCACAAAGAGTCGGACATGGCTAAGCAACTGAACAACAATAACAAATTTGTCTTGAATTTAAACTGGAAATAACAAGCACATGATTCATTTTATCTTTGTTATTGTTGCTCAGTCATGTATGACTCTTAAAAAAAAAAAATTATTAGCCTGTTTGCTGAAAATCCCTAGACACAAAGACCGCCCAGGAGCCCTGAATACCGCAAGGCTCCATACCATTTCCCACTAAATGAAACCAGGGTTACTCAGAGAAGTAGCTGATTCTGGGTCTGGAGCCAGGAAATGTATAGGATGAACCTGAAACACCTTCTCACAGCCAGAAGGAAGGAAGCACTCTAACCACTGGAAAGAAAGTGAAAGTGTTAGTCGCTCAGTCATGTCCAACTCTTTGCGACCCCATGGACTGTAGCCCACCAGGCTCCTCTGTCCGTGGAATTCTCTAGGCAAGAATACTGGAGTGGGTAGCCATTCCCTTCTCCAGGGGATCTTCCCGACCCAGGGTTTGAAAGTGGGTCTCCTGAATTACAGGCAGATTCTTTACCATCTGAGCCACCAAGGAAGCCCCACCCTAGACCACTGGAGTGGGGTCCACAGCAGTCAGGAGAGCCCCTCCCTGTCCAAAGATGAGACAGTTAGAGAATCAACAAAGGAAAGCTGCAATGATTGGAATCCACCGAGAGTATCTGAATCTCTGAGTTTACAAAGACACTTTTAAAAACACTTATTGGGAGCTGGGGTTTTCTGAGCAGGTACCACCTATTCTCCTTGGTTGGCCCTGTAGTAAACCTATCTCTGCTCCAAAAAAAAAATAAAGAAAAATTTAAAAATAAAAGCACTCATTGGTCACCTTTGCAGGATGCCAATAGATCAAGGCATTACTTTGCAAACTAAAAAAAGAGAGAGAGAGAGAAAGCATCAAGTGTTTATCCTGCTTTTCCTGTACAGACTTCCTCAGTACAGCTGAAAGGAAGCTTCTCTTTCTGGAGATACTCCTGCTAATTAACTAAAAGGATGATAGAGATACGATCATTTACCACGAAAAGGCATGTCATAAGAATGAAATAACACACGATCATCCACATCCGCTACCATCATAGAGAGACAAGCAGATAGTGTGGGCCCGTGATGGAAAAAGGCACACTCATCTACGGAGTATTTCTGTCAGAAGCTCACATCTGAAGCCCGATAGTCTGTCTGTATTTTTCAGTGCCATACCTAGTGGTTATTGGTCACTGGCCATGATGGACTCAGGGAGAAGGGCGATCTTTTATTTTCCTCCTTCTTCTTCCCTTTCTGGTTTGAGAGAGTTTAGGATATTGTTAAGATCCTGGATGCAGTGCAGCCACAGTTGAAAGAAATAAGTTGCATGGTTGGATTTCAGAGTGCAGTAACTCAGGAGACAGAGATCCCTTTGAAGCCTTTTACAGAAGAAAATGACTTCCCTAAAGGCTACAGCTAGTTCGCTGCAGACCCAAGAGTCAAACCAGAACGCTTTTGATATTCAAATACTGGAGCTTGCCCCATACCTTCAGTTTCCTCAATGACGAGGGGCGCTTAGGATTTTTAAGCTCACCATAAATACCATAATCTCAAGTGTTCTTTTCATTGCAATGGGAACAATCATGAAATCAAAAAGAACATATCTTCAAAAAATGTTTGTGAATTTACATTTTATTTATAGATATTTTTAATCCTATGTCTCTCACGGATAAGCCATGTTTGTCTTGAAAAGCCTGGCTTTGTAGGAGAAACAAACAAAACAAAACAAAATCTTTGAAACATGTGTGCTGCCCTTAAAAACAAACAGAATCACTGCTTCTGCAGTCATGGAAACTCTGAATGTCTTCACCGACGCAGAATTCAAACACATCTGAATACGCTTCATTTCAAGATTTCCCCCAAAGTTGTCTCCTAGTGACTGATATCTTCAACATGTCCATTTGTTTGAATCTTAGCAATTGGCTCTCCGTGTTATATAAGAATGGGAGGAGGAAGATTGGAGGTGAATTCATGAGTTCTCTGCGCTCTTCCATGTCTCCCTTTTTTCTGGGAATTTCTTTAAGTGGTGTATGTGTTGACAAACCGCTTGCCTTTTTTTCTTTTTACTTAGCATGATTTTGCCTTTTTTTCTTTTTACTTACCATGATCTGACCTATGAGAATCAGGACGGTCATGAAGAACAAGACAAGCTTCTCAACTCTCCAGAAGTGTCCATCTTTCACAGTGTTTTTTCAGGGTGGTGGAATCTAAAGGCAGTCAGATGGGGTTGGTTCCTAGGAATCCACTGTCCCCTTCCCCAGTACCCTGCTCCCATAAGGATCCTAAGGACCCCATCCTTCCTCAGCACCAAAGCTGACTGGAACTGTGGTGTTGGAGAAGACTCTTGACAGCCTCTTGGACTGCAAGGAGATCAAACCAGCGATCCTAAAGGAAATCAACCATGAATATTCATTGGAAGGACTGATGCTGAAGAAGCTCCAATACTTTGGCCACCTGATGAGAAGAGCCGACTCATTGGAAAAGACCCTGATGCTGGGGATAATTGAAGGCAGGAGGGGAAGGGGGCAACAGAGGATGAGATGGTTGGATGGCCTCACTGACTCAGTGGACACGAGTTTGAGGAAGCTCTGGGAGATAGTGAAGGACAGGGAAGACTGGAGGGCTGCAGTCTGTGGGGTCACAAACAGTCAGACACGACTGAGCGACTGAACAGCAACAACAGCGTAAGAAAAGCGAAAGTGTTCTGCTCCTTCCTTAGATTCACAGCCGCGAGCTGACCGCAAAAGTGCGGAGGTCAGCCCAGACTTCACCATGCCAGAAATCGCAGTGCGAGGGGACACGCAGGTGACAGCTCGATCTGGATTGCTAGACTCCTCCGGGAAAGTGTAGCTACCCAGGGACTTCCCTGGTGGTCCAGCAGTTAAGAATCCTCCTTGCAATGCAGGGCACTCGGGTTCCATCCCTGGTTGGGGAACCAAGATCCCACATGCTGTGGAGCAACTAAGCTTCTACAACACAACTACTGAGCCCATGCACCGTAACCAGAGACTCATGCATCACCACAAAAGACCCCTCGTGACGCAGAAAGGATCCCTCATGCCGCGACTGAGACCCGACACAGCCAAATAAATTGATACTTCTCAAAGTGGAGTGACCCAGAATACTCTTCTTTTCAACTTTCTCATTTAAACTGTTTTAGTTTGCTTCTCTGTCTTAATTTGTACAGGAAAGAAAGGTCACTGGGCCTTTATGTGATAATCACATTGTGAGTGAGCCCCCAGGAACAGGGAACGGACAGTGCCCAGCACCAAGTGGGCAGCCACAGAAAGAGTAGATGTCAGTCTCAACGGGGTAATTTCTTTTAAACAAATCCTCAAGGTAAGTTCCATCCCTCACACGTTTCCTATTTCTCTTGAAAACTAAAATGTGCTATTTTTTCCCTACTTCTTTGAAGGCTTCTCACATTTGAATTCAAATAGTTTCAAGATCTTTTGCTGATGGACCGAGTTCTAAACGTTGGCTCAGATGAATCGTTCCGCAAACATTAGGTTCAAGGTGAGATGGACCAGGAAATTCTATTTCAACACGCGCCGAAACGTTGGGAAAAGTTGGTCCTCAGAACTCAGGCTGTCAAGGGCTGTCTGAGGCAAATCTTTCAATGATGAAAAGACGCCTTGCTTTTCTTCTCAATAACATCCAGCAGCTGAGTGCATCTCATTCAGACTCCCCAGAAAATTGAAGAAAATCCACATTTCAAGGAGATCAAGCAGAGAAAATTTTAATCTCAAAGGGGAGATTTGCTAAAGTTCTTGGGCAAGGAAAACCAGGTAATTCAAAAGCAGCTCTGAACTGTTCAGAAGCTCATGTGTTTGTGTTCAGTCAACCCCATGGACTGTAGTCTGCCAGGCTCCTCTGCCCATGGGATTCTCCAGGCAAGAATACTGGAGCGGGTTGCCATTTCCTCCTCCAGGGGATCTTCCCAGACCAGGGGTTGAAGCCGTGTCTCCTGCACTGCAGGCAGATTCTTTACCACCGAGCCACCTGGGGAGCCCCATTCAGAAGTTCAGTTTCCCTAAAAGGAGCCTGAGGAAACTGTCCTGTCTGTGGGGGTGGACACGGCATTTTCCCTGCCCTGGTCACCTGCATCTTGGTCTCCCCGGGCCTCTCCCCCGCCCCTGTAAGGAGAGCGTCTTGGTCAGGCTGTCCTCCCACGGGAGCTCGTAGAGGTGTGTGTGTCTGAGGCCTGAGGTGGCTGGACACCCTCCTCAAGTGTGAGAAACAGCATCTACCCCTGGGTGGCCACGAACCCGTCCACCGTGCTGTGTGGACGCTAAGTGCTGCACCTGCCCCGGGTCTCTCGTGGCGGGCGCCGTCCCCTTGGTCTTTGACAGCAGGTCCCACTTCTCAGATGCGCGCGAGTCAACCCAAAGGAAGGCGGCCTGCGAGGCAGGTGCTCCGGCCCCTCCCACAGGTGGAAGTGCGTCCTGTAAAGTCCCACCTGGCTGAACCCAGCTCTCCTGAGAAACGGGGCTTTGCTCAGCCGTGTGGCGGATACGGCACAGAAGCTGCCTCGGAGGACCGCACCAACCACCCCGCTCCCCTCAGAGGCTCGGCTCCCTGGGGACCCCAGGAGCCACGTCACCTGATATCTCACAGGGCTGCACGTCAGCACAGGTCAGCGCTCTGCAGACAGAAGATTGTCAAAGGCCCTGACGCGGGGAGGGCAAGCTGCAGACAATTTAGCCCATCAGTCAAACTCGGGCCTGGATCACATCCACTTATATCCAAACATGACTGTTACACGTCCAGATGACAGTTGTCAGGACAAAAGAAAGGGCACAGGGAGCAGATTCCCGAAGCCCTGCGCTGTCGGGCGTGATACCTCTGTGCCATGTGTGAGGATGCCCAGTGGATGGGCTCCACCAGAGGGCGGTGCACAGGCCCACCCTCTGATTAGACTCGGGCACTGAAGCTCAGGAGAGTAAGAGGGCCCATGAGGCTGCTAGATCCCACTGGAGTCGAGGCCGGGATGAAATCAGGACACCTTTTCTACTGCGTCATCTAGGATGCCGTGTCTCCACCACCTCTAAGTACTATTTGCTTCTGGTCATTGAGACCAGCAAGAAGACAAAGCCAGTCAATCCTAAGGGAAATCAACCCTGAGTATTCGTTGGAAGGACTGATGCTGAAGCTCCAATACTTGGGCCACTTGATGTGAATAGCCAACTCATTGGAAAAGACACTGATGCTGGGAAAAATTGAAGGCAGGAGGAGAAGGGGCGACAGAGGATGAGATGGTTGGATGGCATCACTGACTCAATGGACATGAGTTTGAGCAAGCTCCAGGAGACGGTGAAGGACAGAGAAGCCTGATGTGCCGCGGTCCATGGGGTTGTGAAGAGTCGGACACGACTGAGCGACTGAACAACAACCGAGATCAGCCAACAGTATCCAGTGTTTCAAGTTAGCTGCACACTTGGTCCTGTCTTGCCACGGAATACCACTGGCCTCGAGGTCCTGGTACCTGCTTCCAGGAAGATCTAAACAGTTACAGACCTTCCTGAGGACCGGACTGCTGTTGCCCCTTCTCTGGCTCTGTCCACAGGGACAGTGGCCAGCATGGGGCCCTCAGCCGCAGTCCTTGGGGGGGGGGGTCGCCTTACAAGGGAGCAATGCAAGATGGGGAAACCTAAAGAGGAAATATCAGCTCCTTTGGGCTCCTGTGATCGTTTGACCGTTCCTCTGACACATCTGAGGTCTGTGTGAAGGCGGGGAAGGTTGCGAACACGTGAAGAATGTGAGTCCAGAACGCTATGCTCGGCCTCCGTTGGGAGCAGAGATCCCCGCCTCGGCGGCCCCCGCGTGGGGCCGGCCGTGCGCGCGGCTCCCAGGACAGCAGCTCGCCTGCAGGCCCCAGCACAGTAAGGACAAATGCACACACGCAGGAACAAGCCAGCGGGGGCGGCTCAGAACCGGGATGTTGTCTGTGCAAAAGGGCAGCGGGGACTCCATGCACATGGCTGGAAGGTTCTGTGAGCCGCCGGCCTGGCCCCCTATTCAAGCCGGCCAGGGTCGGACGGCGTTCCCCTTCTACCTCCTTCTGGTTTTTCCAGGAAAACAGGTTGAGGAGCCCCAAGGAAGCATTTGGGAGACAGAAACTCCCCTCTGAGATGAGGACTCAAAAAAAAACCTTTATAGAGACCCACCTCAAGCACCCAGTAAGATGTACTTGAATTAAAGTAACCCTGGCTGTCCCACTCCACATCACACAAAGCAAGAACCTCATAAAGAACCTTCTGCAACTTCTAACCCACATTCAGTGCCCCCCACCCCCTTCCTGGGACATCTGTTTGTGAAAGCGGATTGCATTCAGCTGATGTATTCACCAGATGAGTGGGACGTGCCCCTCGGCTTAGAACTGTTGAGTGTGTGCTGCTGGGGGGCGGTGGGGCGGGGGGGCGGTGGGGGGACACAGATGTCAAGCAAACCTTCTTAGCACACAGAACCTCTGACGCACAAGCATCGGCTGATGTTAATTCAGGCCGGCATCTCTCCCCATGAGTCACCGGTGGGTGGACGCGAGAGCCGCCTGCTGACCTCTGGGGCCATTTGGGCCCTTCAGAGTGTGAAATTTCAATTTCTACATCAGAGTTTTGCATGTCAGCCCCGAAAAAATGCTTCATATGAGAGCAACGTTGATGCTTGCCAGGCCGGCGTCCCGGCTGGGGAGAGCAGGCGAGAAGAAAGGGGAATAATTCCTACCAGGCACACATCAAGTCTGCAACCATGTTTAGTAAACACGGCATCTTCCCAGGGGCCCCAAGTCCAGAAGGACCCAGCTCCCCAGGCCTCTGTGAGATCCATAGGCTGCGTCCAAGTCTGGGGGTTCCACTGGACTTCAACTCAGGGTACCCTGTTCTGCCCTGTCTGCACCCAGACATGAGATGGCCCCAGTCCAAGGCAGAGCAGAGACCAGGAAAGCTGAGCTGGCCCTCCTGGCCCACAGGGAGGCAGGGGCTTGCTGGAGGCTTCGCCTGAGACCCCAGCCCCGCAGGCCCCCAAAAACCACATCTCCCTGCAAGCCACATCCGCTGATTCACAAGACCCCCTTCCTGCTGGGAACTCCACGGTGCCAACTCTGACGGCCTCGGGGTCCCCTGTGTGTCCCAGGAGTCCAGGGGCCTCCTTGCCTCCTGAATGCTCCCAGTCTTCTCTGAGCAGGCAGAGAGGGCCCAGGCATGACTAGTCTACTCCCCAGGGAGCACTTTTTAAGCAGTCTATCCTGGCCATGGTGGTGGGTTCCCCGTATGGGAGTGCAGATGTCTGCAAGCAGGGTGTGACAGGGCAAAGGGACTTGCCTGAAGAATACAGAGGAAGTAAATTCCTCGGGACTCAGCATCCAGGTGGACAGAGTGAACGAGGGAGGAGAAAGACCTGGGGTCACTCTGGATGTCGGTCTCCGGCACGCGGGCCACGACAGCCTCAGCTGCAGAAGAGAAAGGCCGGCGGGTGTCTGTGGTGGTCGAGGTGGCCCTCCCGGGAGCCCCGGAGCCTCTGTGATGGCCAGCCTCCTAACGGCTGGGGGACTGGTCAGAGCAGAAGGTCCGAGCTGATATGCGTCAGCCATCGGGGTAGAAAGGTTCTGCTGGGCTTTTTACAGAGTCTTATTACATGAGGTGTCGGGACAGAGAGACGCATATCTGCATTTGACTCAAGTGTCTTTACTGCTGGCTGAGAGGCGACAATTCAGTGCACATGCTGCTAAGGGGACACAATCAAGGGTGACGATATGGGACAAGCCACGTTCCTGGGCTCACAGTCCCCGAACAAGAAGTGACAGCCTGAGGGCGCACGATGACTCCCCGGGGTTAAGGGGGAATATTGGATTTTTGAAACAAGAAATTAAGTTTTACCAATATCTAAAAGTCACATGGGCTGGTATGTGTGTAAAACGACTAAAGTGGGTGCTGGTCAGGGCTCGCCGTCACAACAGCGCGAAAGAGAGAAACAGCTGGTTTGAAAAGCAAGCCCCGGGCAGGGGCCACCGCGCCGGCCGCGGTCCCGAGCCCCAGGGAAAGCCCCCCGGCCGCTCCCCTGAGACACTCAGAAGACGGGTCTACGCGAGAGCCACTCCACGCGGCCTGGGGCCAGAGCTTCCACGGCTCCTCAACACACCCTCACCACACGCCACACACCACACACACAGCACACACACACATCATACACAAAACACATGCAGCACACAGCACACACAAAACACCATACACACACACACACACACACACACACTACACATACCACACACACAGCACACAGCACACTCACACCACACACACCATACACCCCACATACAGCACACACAAAACACCACACACACACCACACACGCATCATACACAAAACACATACAGCACACACCACACACAAAACACCACACACACATCATACACAAAACACATGCAGCACACACCACACACAAAACACCACACACACACACCACACACACCATACACCCCACATACAGCACACACACAGCACACACAAAACACCACACACACACACTATACACACAGCACACACACCACACACACACACCACACACACATCATACACAAAACACATACAGCACACACCACACACAAAACACCACACACACACCACACACACACCACACACACACCACACACACACCATACACAAAACACATACAGCACACAGCACACAAAAAAGCCACACACACCACACAAACACACACCACACACAAAACACCACACACACACCACACACACCATACACAAAACACATACAGCACACAGCACACACAAAACACCACACACACACCACACACCACACATACAACACACACACAACACACACACAACACAAACAGCACAATACCACACATACACCATACACAAAATACATACAGCACACACCACACACAAAACACACCACATACAAAACACACCACACACATACCATACACACATACACAAAACACCACACACACAAAAAACACACACACACCACACTCGAAACACACCACACACAGAAAATACCACACACACACCACACAGAAAACACACCACCCAAAACACACTACACACAAAACACCACACTCTCACACACAAAAACACACACACACCACACCACACAAACACATACACTCACTGCACACCACACACACACAACACACAGAAAACACACCACACACACACAACACACACACACAAAACAGATAAAGCACACACCACACATAAAACACACCACATGAAACACACCACACACACCACACACAAAACACACAAAACACACACCATACAAAACACATCATACACACACATCCCACATACACCACACACAAAACACCACATACACACCACACACAAAACACACACCATACAAAACACACCACACAAAAAACACATCACACAGAAAACACCATACACACACACACACACCACACACACATACACTCACAACACACACAACACACACCACACACAAAACACCATACACACACACAAACCCCACATACAGCACACACAACACACACAAAACACACCATACAAAACATACCACAAACAAAACACCACACATACACAACACACACAAAACACACTACACACATACACACCCCACACAGACACACACCATACAAAACACACCACACACACCCCACACACAAAACACACACCATACAAAACACACCACACACAAAACACACCATGCACAAAACACATCACAAACAAAACAAGCAAAACACACCACACAGACACATACACTCACTGCACACAACACATACACAACACACACAAAGCGCACCACACACACACAACACACACACAAAACACATCACACAGAAAACACACCACACACTAAACACACCACATACAAAACAGGCTACACACAAAACCGTACACACACACACCACAGACCAGATACATTCACCCTTACATACATACACATCACACACACACACACCCCACCACACACACACACACACCTGGTCAGGGAATGAAGAACCAGTCTAGGTGTGTGGGCTTCAGTAACAACTCAGGTGTGAAGCAAAGGCTTCTACCTAAGATCCCACGTGAGAAGGTGGCCTTTGGCCACATAAAGTGGGTACCCTCTAGTCTGGAGATGGTGTCCCAAAGAGCTAGACCACCTGCCCTGCCCGCTGTGAGGGCGCACACCAGCCAGTCCGTGTCAGGAAGGGCTCGGCCCACCCCTCTCCGGCATCCTCTGAGGTCCAGCTCGGCCCCTTCCCAGAAAGCCCTCCCTGGTCAGCTGGCAGCTCCCACCCGAGCACCCTGGGCTCCTCAGGATGGCCCTGATGTCTGCACCGCTGTCCCGGAAGGCCCACCCCGACCCGTGGTTTAGGGCGGGGCCTCGGCCGCAGCGAAGCCCACCCCCAGCCCAGAGATGCCAGCCGTCTGGTCCAGGCTCCACGCCTCCGCCTGTACGGTGCGGAGTCCCCGCCTGGTACAAGAGCTGAGCTCAGGCCCGAAAATACGTCCCAAACCAAAAACAGCAGCCGTCTCAGTCCTGTGGACACTGTCAATCTCACCCAGCCCGGGCAGTGTCTGAACACTGAGAAGTCACCTACAAAGGAAACCGGGCCCAGGACCCTTCCTAAGCCGCCGGCTGACCCCAGCCTGGCCTCCAGCGGGGCAGCGGCAGAGAGGAAGCGGGGCTCCAGCCAGCCTTTCCGCCTTTTCCCAAGCCGCCGCAGGCCCCGGGTTCTGCTGCGCCTCCCTCACGCCTGCCTCTGAGCCCTGTTCCCCGTCGGCCCTGATCACATCCAGGAGCCTATCCCCAGCTGCAGGAAGAGGTCTGGACCCACCTGAGACAGCAAGGCCTTCCTCTGGGCCAGGACCCACGTTTGATCAGTTAACTTGGGGGTGGGATGGGGAATGAGGGCAGCAGCGGCTGGGGCCCAGGCCACACGCCGCTCCAGCCGCAGCATCAGGATGCAGTGTCTCCAGGAGCCCACCCGCCCTGCGTGTCTGGGTGCCGCCATCGCGTCTTCCCAGCACCTCTGCCAGGCAGGAATTACAGCCACCACTTTGCATCCCCAGGAACTCACAGCCTCACCCCATCTCTCCTTGGGGGATCCTGTTCAAACCCGGGTCTGTCTGGCTTTAAGTTACCTTCTCAAACACGGAGACCTGCTGACGTCGTGTACTTCAATTCAACCAATTTGCATGCCAGGCTGGTGCAGAGATGTCGAGGGAGCGGGAGTGGGCAGCCTGCCTAACCCCAAGGCCCAGGTGGGGGCAGCAGTAAGGCACATTGCCCCCGGTCCGGTCAAGGGCTCCTTACCGCAGAGTTAGGGTTAGCACGAGGTCCCTTCGAATCAGCCCCAGGTGGCCTATCAGCCGCTATTTCGCACTCTGGGATCTCACGGTGGAAGGGAGCCCCGACCTCAGTACAAAGGATCCGGTCAGAATCAGCTCCATCCTGAGTTCGTGCTGTTTGCAGAAGGCTCAGAGCATCTGCCTAACAAACACATCCCATGAGCCTCTCCTCTGCAACACCTTCCCCAGCACAAACCTCCAAGGGGCAGAACCTCTATGCGCCAGGAGCTAGTTTCTGACAGATTAACAGATGAGCTTATTTCTTTAAGCAATAAAATCGATATTGCCTGCTTCCCTGTGAAATAGCAAGGATGTATTTTTTTTTTTTTAATGAATCAGGAGCATAAAAGAGTAAGGAATACATTATTTAAAGAACAGTGAACACATTTTCAAATTATGAAATGCCAGGTTCCTTCAGGCTGTCACCTGATGGGACCTCATGTCACTTGGCAAGGCGAGACTAGCTTCCTGGGGAGGAGTGATTGTTTTTAAGACACAGGAGTAGTGTATGGGTTGCATTCCAACAGACTTCCCAAACTGAGGTCTTTAGAAAAGCAGAGGTTTATAACGATGCTAAGGGGAAAAAAGTACTCTGGCCCTGCCGATTGAGAAATCTTGTTTGACGCAAAGTGAAACACTCTTCTTTTCACTGCAGGACTTATCAGAGGCTTTAGTATGCTAACGAGCACAGTAAAGCTCCAGGATGGAAACAGGATAGAGTGTTTTCAGACTTATTTGATCCCCAGGATCCTTTGGGTGTGATGGTGGTGGTGGTGGTGGTGGTGGTGGATCCCATTAAGACCGTTCATTCAACAGAACCAAGTTTAGGAATTTGCACAATTCTGCATTCTGCTACAGACAGTTCCAGAGAGTATCCAAACAAAGCTGTCTCCCGGGATCAGTGGGTGCGCTCTTCCCAAGTTTGCTAGAAGATTCCAACTCCTGTCTCTTCCTGGACCTTGCCTGGAGCTGGCCCTGCAGTTTCCCTGGAAAGAACAACTCCGTCTCTTAAACCACGGTCAGATTTCGGCACAGTTCCATCTGCCTGCTGCAACCACATGAGTTCTGCTCATCTGTTTATTTAGAGGTCGTGATTATTTCCTTCCCTCATCATCCACCATGGAGAAGGGCGACCAACATGGCCTTCACCAACAGCCCAGACTCCCACTTCAACCTCACTGCTCACTCTGCAGGATTTGGGTGCATGTTTGCAGGTTTGGGGTGTAAGGACGCCGCACCCTGCTGCCTCTCTTAGGGCTCGTGGCTGCACCTGCTCAGGGCCTCCAAGTGGACCATAGAATCTGGGACCTTAAGACATACATTAGGATGCTTTGCTTTGTCTGTGGCTCTTCTACTAAAAAGAAGAAAACAATTCAAGGCCATCCTGCCATGAATTACTTGTGTGGCCAATAATGAGCTGCTTAAATTCTCTGACTCTCCCTACCCTCCTCCCAACAGTGACTTCTATAAACCCAATATAACATCCCACAACTTCACAACTTCTTGAGCACAAAGGATAGATCATATTAAGAATAAATTCGATAAAATTGGCTATATCTCTCTTCTTTAACAGCTTTCAGACAGATTTTCCACTCCCAGGACATCTGTCATCTACAGAGTGGTTCCTAAGACCTGGACCCCAGGCCTAAACACTTGAAATCCTTCCTGAATGCCCCCAACAGCTCTACCAGGCTGGCCATGTCAGCCTCAGAGCATTCATCTCAATGCAGCCTTCATCTTCACACAGCCAAGGCACTGTGTGAATTGCATCCTGCCAACTCATATGGAACAGAATTGCAGGGCTGTGTTGGGCACACTGGGCCGTGTCACCTCATCTCCACACCCCCCCCCCCGAACCCAGATGCTGGGGGTCCTCAGACTGAAATTTGCAAAGGGTCACACACTTGTGAGGGGACAATAAGGGACACAGAGCTGCACCGTGCCGGAGGCCAGAAAGGTGTTAGGATCTGCAGACATTTAAAAACTGCACAATTGAAATCATCTGCAATGAGTGTGTTTTAAATAAGTCATGTAGTCACTGAAAATTTTTTTCCTAAATGCAAAACAGATTCCGGTATCTTGTGTGTCACTGGTCCGAGAGCCCTCGTGCAGAACTGTTCGTGAGGTCCAAGTGGGTGTCGAGTCGGTGTCGCCCATCCCCTGGGATTGGAACTCCCTCCCCCTTCTCGGCCCCAGGAGCTCTGTTTCCAGAAGAGCTTGGACAGCAGAGCCCAGTGCTGGCCACGTCTGCTCACTCAGCTGGATAACTGAATGGAAACTGATTAACTACTTCTTCAGAACTTAGGCACAACGTATATTCAACGGGGGAATTTCGTATTTAGAGCCTCCTTAGTATGGTAGTCACGCCATCACATTCTCACGAGATGGAGTCAGAACGGGGCCAAGCTTTCCATTAGCATGGAATCCCGGAGTCCGGGTTTCGGAGCTGGGAGGGGCGTCAGCGTTCACTTCTCAGATGGGTCCCTTTACAGATGGCGAGACAGCAGCTACGTGGAGGGTTCATCTCATCTACGGCCACCGGGGCTGGTTCCAGTCTCGGGTGGTGGCTCCCGGCGTTCAGACCTCAGACCCAGTTCCTAATGTCTGGAGGTCACATAAACACGGTCTTCAGGCCACAAAACAATGTTTAAAAGTGCCTCCAGTGTGTCTTCTGTTGCTTCACAAAAGCAGAGTGTTTACGGAAAATCACCTCCTCAAAAACTTTATTTTTTTATCCATCCTCATCTGTTTGTGGAAAAACATAGCTCTGTGGTAAACAACAGAATAAAAGCTCCGGAGCAAACGAGAGTTCTTTGTTTGGGTTTCTTTTGCTGTGTACAGAGGATTTCCATTCTTGCCACCCTTGTTTACTGTGTAGCTTAACACTTTATCCCCAGCTGCTAGGCTCTGAGCTAAAGATAACTATCGTTTCATGCTGGGCATAGAGCAGATGTGAGAAACTTTCTCTGTCAAGTGCCAGATAGGAAATAATTTGCGCTTGAGGGCCATCTGGTCTCTGCTGCACCTACTCAACTCTGCTCTTCTAGAATGAAAGTAGACAATGTACAAACAAATGGGTGTGGCTGTGTGCTAATAAAGCTTTATTTAGAAAGCAGGCAGAGGGCCAGATTTGGCCTGCATGTCCAAGTTTCCCAACCTCTGTTTTACACGACACCAATGTATTTGAACGGAAAGTTCCATGAATCTGTGTAGTATCAGTGGACGTAATTTGAAATTTTACAAGCATTAATTAAGAAATTTAACAAATTACTGATCTTTCAACATTTTGCCTGAGCTTGCTGTCACTGTGCCTCATAATCACTGTCACCTTTGAGAAAGCTTTCCAAGGTTCAGTGTTGTGAAGTGCTATAGGAATACCAACATTCAGGACTTTCAAGATAAAGGGTCAGGAATGAGTGAGCCATGAATATCTTTTCTAGATGTTCCCAACTGCAAATCGGCTCTTGCCATTGGCACTGGCCATCTACCTCTACAAAGATTAAATTAGGAGCCACTGAAGCTGCTGACCTTCAGCACCCCCTGAAAGGAGTTCCGGGTGGAGAACAGAAATGAGGTGCTCCAAAGAAACTGGCAGAACAGGTCTTCAGATAGTTAGGTATTTTCAAGAACTGATTTTAGGAGCCCAATTCTTACATCTCCTCCTCCTTACCAAAGTTCTTCATGGTGGTGTCTGCCTCTTGTGACTAACAGTAACCCTCAGAAGACCTTCTGCAAAAATATGTGTTTGATTGTGTGTGCTCCCCCTTTCTCAAAATCATGTGTATACTCACCTCCCCCTGCCTCTTTGGAGCAGCTTCTCAGAGTTTTCTGAAATGCTGTCTCCCAGACCACAGTCCTCATTTTGCCCCCAAATAGAATTTAATTTGAAACTCTCATGTTGTGCCCTTTCTTTTAAGTCAGCAATGTTCCGTAAAGCTAAGAAGCATTCACAAACGCACCAATAACAGCAAAGGTCCAGGGCCATGAGTTTTTTTTTTTTTTTGTCTCTCGTGACCAGTTTGTGGAATAACCCTAAGTACTGAGAGTATTTCCAGGGACCCCATGGAAAGCCTTGGGCTTCCCTGATGGCTCTGTGGGTAAAGAATCTTCCTGCAATGCGGGAGCTTCAGGAGACACGGGGTTGATTTCTGGATCAGGAAGATCCCCTGGGGTAAGAAACCGAAACCCACGCTGGTATTCTTGCCTGGGAAATGCCATGGACAAAGAGCCTGGTGGGTTACTGTCCATGGGGTCACAAAGAGTCGGACACGACTGAGCACACGAGCTGGAAATCCTTGCCTCTGGATTGCCACTGTGTGGACTGCAGAACATTCATGTGATTATGCAGCATAAAGCCAGCCATTTGACAGACAGCATGTTAGGGGAGATTCCCACCACAGCCTTCTTCAAAAAAATGCACCTTCCGTGAAACATGCCACCTGCTCCTTACAGATGTGGCGGCATCAGGGCGAGGCCTTGTTCCCCTGGGAGCCCTGGGAACAACAGGAGAGAAAGCCCATAGTGTCCGGAGCTGCAGCCCACCGTGGACATCCAGCCTCTGCTAAATCGGGTAAGTCACCTTTCTGCATCTCCACTCCGTCCTCTGCAGGTGGGGGTGAGAACCTTCACCCCACCTCATCTCCCAGGGTCACAGGGCAGTGCAGTGAAGGTACATGTAAACATCAGTCCTTGCTGCAGAGAAGTTGTATCTAAATT
The DNA here is from genome assembly GCF_029407905.1 of Bubalus kerabau. Lineage (NCBI taxonomy): Eukaryota > Metazoa > Chordata > Mammalia > Artiodactyla > Bovidae > Bubalus > Bubalus kerabau. The sequence continues at coordinate 118,506,829 of NC_073629.1, read as the reverse complement.
ATGGAAAGATGGAGAAGACAGAAAACTCTCGCAGTGAAGCAAATGTTACATGTCAAAAAAAAAAGTTTATTGAGAGAATGAATACACAAACAGACAATGTCCAGATCATGTGTGACACTTGAACTCTGACCCACAAGCCCTGCAGTGACCATCCCGGAAGCCAGAGCACCAACTGGGCCAGAACAGCCAGGACTGGGCAATGACCGCCCCTTCTCTTCTTTGCCCTCATTTTTGCTCCCACTTCCAATTCAGGACCTCCCAGTGAAAGCCAGACATGGTCCCCAGTCAGTAGGATGGCCCAGCCAGAGGGAGCCCTCCTCCATTCTCCCCACACCAACACCTCCCGTGTCCCCACCTGCCTACCAGTGAGTCACTGTGTGGCTGAGCCCCCAGATCTAGTCAATCTGAGTAAGCAGCCTCTGTCCGGCTGGGATGGTCTCCGTCGATTTCCCCATCACCAAGTAGTTATTCTCAGCTCCTCTCTGGTCACCAGCCAGCCTCTCACAGATGGCAAAGGCTCGGGTCATCATGCCCCAATCACCAAGAACTGGCCCCATGCTCCACCCACGTCACCAGAAGATTCTTGCCTAGCTTTCCAGCAGCTGACCTCAAAGCCCAGACCCGGTGCCTGGGGGGCTGCCTCCCGTGTCCCTGCCTGCGTCCTTCCCACGCTCATGACTTCCAGTGCCTCCGAACTCAACCTTCACCTGCTCACTAACCAACAAGAGCCTTCCCTGCCAGCCTGAGACCCAGAGTCTGTCTGTGTCCCCCTAGAACCATCTAGAACCAGCCCTACCAGCCTCTATCCAGGTACACACCCAGAGGCATTTAACCCAGACCTGGTCTCCCCTGTGCCTCCCTTAGCAACTACAGACGCCGTGACATGGATCTCACTTATCCCTAGCTGAAACTAAAGGTTCTGTCCTTTCACTCCAGTGAGTTTTTAATCCACTTACTTGTCTCCATCCAGGGCCCTCTCCCATCTCTGCCATCTCTAGCACTCAGCTAAAGAAGTTTTCCTAATGGACTGGCATCCTTGGGGGAAGTGGTTTGAGCTGAAGGAAAGCTGTGTGGGGATTAACCAGGTGAGAAGACAGGGGACAAAGCTCCAAGCACAGAAAACCAAGGCAGAATCCCCATGGCTGGCTGAGGATCCAGCTCCCCATGGATGTACCCTGATCAGAGGAAGCCTAGAAGGGGACGCCCCAGGCCAACAGGAAACCAGAGAAGCCAAGAGGCCGTGATCATATCACACAAAGTTGACTCAGACCAAAATCACATCACGGACAGAGACTGTAGCAACAGAATGACAGTGTGTGAGTCACCACAAAGATAATAATTGTAACCTTGTATAAACCTGGGAAAATGGCGTCAAAATCTGAGACAAATTCACAATTATTCTGGGAGTAATACCACCATCTCAATTAATAGGCCAAGCGCAAAACAGATGTTGGTCAAAACATAGATCAGAACATAGCTAACAAGCTTAATTTAATAAACTTAAATTAAATTAATAAACAGCAGTTAAGAAGATACACTCATTCTAAAATAACTGTAAATTAAACTTTTACCAAAAAAATGTTTATGACTACACTGTAGGTCACAAGCAAGACCTGAAAAATTTCAGGGACAATCATTTGCTGTGTGATGGGGGAGTTCAACTCGGGACTCTGCGACAACCCGGGCAGGTGGGACAGCAGGGAGTGGGGAGGGAGGTTCTAGAGGGAGGAGACGTATGTACACCTATGGCTGATACATGTTGACGCGTGGCAGAAATCAAACCAATATTGTAAAGCAATTATCCTTCAATTAAAAATAAATAAATTAAAAAAAAACTATCATTATGCAGACCATGTCATTGCGACACAATGAAATTGAGTGAGAAACAGGTATTTCTTTACAGCCCATATACTTGGAAAAAAAATTTTTAAACTCATATCAAATAATAAATCATTTTGGAAGCTTATACATGCAGCACTGATGAAATAATTAAACGAAAATACAATTAGCTGCAGCTAAGTAGCTCTCCATTGGAAAGTTATAGAAATGACAGATTGAAAATTAATGAACTTGGTGTCCAACTGATGTTAGATTTTTAAAATGGAATAAATTCAAAGAAAATAAAGAGAAGGCAATATACAAGATAAAGATTGCTTACAAAAATAAAGAGATGATAAATATGCCGCAGAAAGGACAGATAAAATCAGAATTGCAAAATAAACATAAATGTCCAGCTAGGTGAGATAGAGAGAAAATAGAAATAAGAGGAATATAAAAAGAAATATAAATAAGCGTGGAGCATAACAACTGTAAACAACTTATGCAAATAATTTTAGTTATGAAGAGTTTCTTTACTAATCTCTGAAAAATAACATTTTTCTATCAGTCAATTTCATCTATTTTTTATCTTATAGGACCAATGCAACTTTGATATTGAAATTAAGACAAGGACAATATGAGAAATGGATATTGGGGTTTATAGAATCTGCACTTATGAACATAATAGAAAAACAAAAAATATCAACAGCCAAAGGCAAAAATGCTTAAAAAAGATAAAACACTGTAACTAGGTGTATCTGTTAGACATGTATACAGAAATCATTTAATTTTATCTTTTAACTCAATACACATTTTAAGGAGAATTTTAGGTTGTTTATATTCCTTGTAATGAAGATGCCAAATAATTTTCTACACTTTGTATTATGTCTCCTTTTGGGGTTTTCCGTCTCTTCCCTTTGCTTTCTCACCACATGGGTTAGTATTTTATTATTCTAATTACCTAGAATTATTTTGAAGAATATGCATCCTATTTTAAAATCTACTTTAAAAGTATTTATTTACACATTTACTTCTTTAACTACCGAAAGAGAACTTTGACTCTCTGCTAGATGCACAATATGGAATTTGACATACCTGTTATTTCCTCCCCCCACAACTTCAGTAACTGTTCTAGAATTATGCTTATTACACAAACCTGGAAGTTTTCCCTTCTTAACTCACTTATCTATGTGTACTACAATTATATAACCTAAATGCTAAATGTTTAACTGGCAGTGTTGCTTGCTGCTTACATTTTTATGTTAAGTCTACTATTTCTTGACTTTTCTCCCAGTTAGCTGGCTTCCCAGGTGGCTCAGTGGTAAAGAATCCGCCTGCCAGTGCAGGAGATGCAGGTTCAGTCCCTGAGTCGGAAGATCCCCTGGAGTAGGAAATGGCAACCCGCTCCAGAATTCTTGTCTGGAAAATCCCATGGACAGAGGAACCTGGTGGGCTCTAGTCCATGGGTCCCAAAGAGTCAACAGACTGACTAAACGAAACTGAGTTAGCTGGAGTGTGTCTCTGAGGAATGTTTCGGGGAAGGTGTTTTAGCGTTCAGTCTTGCCAACCCTTGTCCGCCCTGAACCTCCTTCTGCTGCCCTCACCTTGGACCAAAGGGCTGCTGTGGGCATCTAAGCAAACAAGCCCCTCTTCCAGCACTCAGGGCTGATACCTAGTGCGTGCCTGGCCTCCCAGGCATCCTGCCCTCAGCTCTGCTGAATTCTGTCTGCACAGAGTCTGAACTTATGTAGAGGAGCTGAAACAGATGTGAGGGTCTGGGATCCAGTGATGGCATCCTAAGGAGGTGATCACCTCTCTGCTTTCCAGATCAGAAAAGTTCTCAACCCCAAGACAGAGTCAGAAAATAGGAGTGAGGGAGCCCAGAAGGTCCCTGACCATCCCTGTGGTCATCCCTGTGCTATGATTCAAAGAAAGGAGAGGTGCTCTAAAGAATGAGGAGTGTGAGAAAGCATGTGCTTAAGATGAAAATCAATAACCAAAAAATAGGCATCAAATAAAAATGGAGATGACCAAAAAAAAGAGAGTCCACACAAAAGGAAATCCCATGGACAGAGGAGCCTGGAGGGCTAAGTCCATGGGGTTGCAAGAGTCGGGCACGACTTTGCCACTAAACAAGACAACACATAAGGTAGAATATCGTGTGTGTGTGCATGTGTGCTCAGTCGTGTCTGACTCTCTGCGACCCCATGGACTGTAGCCCACCAAGCTCCTCTGTCCATGGGATTCTCCAGGCAGGAATACTGGAGGGCGTTGCCATTTCCTTCTCCATTCTAAGTATGCAGATGAATTATAAGTGCGATCATAAAAATATAATCAGATGTCAGAGGAAGGACCAAAATTGTATATTATATAAATTATAATTGATGAATGTTAGAAGGCAAAATAAAGATATGATTATTTCGGGCTTCCCTGGGGGCTCAGACAGTAAAGAATCCACCTGCAGTGCAGGAGACCAGGGTTCAATCCCTGCGTTGGAAAAAGTCTCCTGGAAAAGGGAATGGCTACCCAATCTAGTATTCTTGCCTGGAGAATTCCAAGGACCGAGGAGCCTGGCAGTCTACAGTCCACAGGGTTGCAAAGAGTTGGACACGACTAACACCACTTTCTTTCACTTTTTTCACTATTTCAAGGCCATATAACATAACATTAAAATATTCAAAGTGTAGACTCTTCATAACACAAGGAGAAACTGACAAAACATGGTTGTAATGGAAGACATTACTAAGCATCTTACAAGTCAAAATCAAATCTTCAATAAGGATACTGAGGATTTAAATGGGGATATAAACAAGAATGTTGGTTTAATAGATTAGTAAACAGACTGGGAGGAGGGAGGAAATGAAACCCAGAGCTTGGAGCCCCGTATTAGTCTAGGAGGGAAATGGACTTGCAGATGTCCTCCTCCCACCCCCAGCCCAGGGGTGGTGAGCAATAGAGGAATAGGGGTCACCCAGACTCCCCGACCTGGCGTGGAGCCCCTGAGAGGAGGCTGCCCTCTCTCGGGCAGTTTGGGCAAAACAATGAAGAACAAAGAAACCGAGACGAGAGGAAGGTAAAAATCTTACCTCAAAAACGGAAGATGGTCTCACTGCAAAATTAAGTCAAGTTGCAAATCACACATAACTCCTATGTTAAACCGTACTTCAGAATATAGTAGAAAAATAAATAAATAAAGTTAAAATAGGTAGAAATGTTTACAATTCATTTTAGAAGCAAGCATAATTCTTTCTCTAGATTTCTCTTAGGAACATACATACCGAATTCATATATAAAGAACTAGAAAAGGAAACCCCAGTGGTCTAGGGAGGAAAAAAGTACACTATCACCAAGTAGAGATTATTCCAGGAATGCAATGTAAGAAATCCATGAGTATAAATCATGTCCATTGGGAAAGGATAGAAACCATATGATAATCTCAAGAGAAGCCAAAAAGGCTTTTGATAAAAGTTAATATGCACTCTTCACTTTAAGTCTACACACACACACACACACACACACACACACTCCCCAAAACTGGGGTTACCTATAAGCAGAGAAGACTGCATCTTATTTCCTGGTTAGCCTACTTTTAGAATATGAGGGTCTGGTCTGTTCATATCTGAAAGGAGAAACAGCCTGGAGAGAGATGGCCGTGAGAAAGAGGCGTGGAGAGGAGCGTTGCAGAGAAAACACGAACCCCCCAAACCGAGCACCACCTTACCAGCAGGACACCCAGAGGGGAGCCTGCTGATGAGAGGGGGTGAAAGAGGTAGCATTGCCAGAGGAAACACAGGCTGCTGCTGCTAAGCCGCTTCCATCGCCTCCAACTCTGTGTGACCCCACAGACGGTAGCCCACCAGGCTCCTCTGTCCCTGGGAAAACACAGGACATCCAGTTAAATTTGAATTTTAGTAAACAAATAATTGTTTATGTCCCAAACATTCCATGGGACATACTTACACTAAAAAATAATAATTTGTCTGGAATTAACATTTAACTGGGTGTTTTATATTTCATTTACTAAATCTAGCAAGCTTACTAAGAGCCAGAGAACCGTCATGTCAGAGAACCACCCAGCACAGCAGGCCAGAGGGCGCCCAAGAACTCAAAAATACTAAGCAAGGCAGAAAAGCCAGCATTTTTTTCACCTGCCCCATGGGATGGATGTCAGTGACATGCTCAGCCTAAAGGGTAGCAGTTAGATCTCTAGGTATTCCCCCACTGTCCTGAAAGCATAGAATTCAAGCTGTTCCATGAACACTCCAAGGAGGAAGGGGAGTGGGACCCAGAGTAAGTCAGGCCATACCCTGCCTCACTTTAAGGCCTTCAGATCACAGCGTGAAGGGTGGAGGGAACCTTTAAAGGCGATTTGGGATTGGATGGAGTTTATTAACTAAAACTAACCAGGAAGTTGTAGAATTTGCCCAAGATATTGTTGAAATATATGCTACCATTCAACTTGTGAGCGGAGAAACATTAAGTCTTCTCATCATTTAGCCCAACAGCCAATGTCTTGATTAATGATAAAATACTTGAGCTATTTCAGTGCGGAGTTCCTTAAAAAAATGGAAATAGAACTGCCATACGACCCAGCAATCCCACTGCTGGGCATACACACCGAGGAAACCAGAATCGAAAGAGACACGTGTACCCCAATGTTCATCGCAGCACTGTTTATAATAGCCAGGACATGGAAGCAACCTAGATGTCCATCAGCAGATGAATGGATAAGAAAGCTGTGGTACATATACACAATGGAGTATTACTCAGCCATTAAAAAGAATACATTTGAATCAGTTCTAATGAGGTGGATGAAACTGGAGACTATTATACAGAGTGAAATGAGCCAGAGAGAAAAACACCAATACAGTATATGAATGCATATATATGGAATTTAGAAAGATGGTAATGACAACCCTGTATGCGGGACAGAAAAAGAGACACAGATGTATAGAACAGTCTTTTGGACTCTGTGGGAGAGGGAGGAGGGGATGATTTGGGAGAATGGCGTTAAAACATGTATAATATCATATAAGAAATGAATCGCCAGTCCAGGTTCCATGTAGGATGCAGGAAGCTTGGGGCTGGTGCACTGGGATACCCAGAGGAATGGTACGGGGAGGGAGGTGGCAGGGGGTTCAGGATGGGGAACACGTGTACACCCGTGGCTGATGCATGTTGATGTATGGCAAAACCAATACAATATTCTAAAGTAAAAAAATAATAATAATAATAAATAAATAAATACTTGAGCTATTTCCATTGCAATAAAAAATAAAAAATGAGCTACCCCGTGTCCGAGGTCAGGGGCAGCTGCCGGGAGGAGCTACCCCACGCCCCCAAGCTGGAGGCCAGGGGCGGAGGCCGGGAGGACCAACCTCACATCCAAGGAGCCGTGGCTGTGTGGGCGCAGGAGGGCCTAGAGGAGCTATCCCATGTTGAAGGTCAGGAAGGGCGGCGGTGAGGAGATACCCCTCGTCCAAGGTAAGGAGCAATGGCTGTGTTTTGCTGGAGCAGCCATGAAGAGATACCCACGCCCAAGGTAAGAGAAACCCAAGTAAGACGGTAGGAGTTGCAAGAGGGCATCAGAGGGCAGACACACTGAAACCATACTCACAGAAAACTAGTCAATCTAATCACACTAGGACCACAGCCTTGTCTGACTCAGTGAAACTAAGCCATGCCCGTGGGGCCACCCAAGATGGGCGGGTCATGGTGGAGAGATCTGACAGAATGTGGTCCACTGGAGAAGGGAATAGCAAACCACTTCAGTATTCTTGCCTTGAGAACCCCATGAACAGTATGAAAAGGCAAAATGATAGGATACTTAAAGAGGAACTCCCCAGGTCAGTGGGGGCCCGATATGCTACTAGAGATCAGTGGAGAAATAACTCCAGAAAGAAAGAAGGGATGGAGCCAAAGCAAAAACAATACCCAGCTGTGGATGTGACTGGTGATAGAAGCAAGGTCCGATGCTGTAAAGAGCAATATTGCATAGGAACCTGGAATGTCAGGTCCATGAATCAAGGCAAATTGGAAGTGGTTAAACAAGAGATGGCAAGAGTGAATGTCGACATTCTAGGAATCAGCGAACTAAAATTGACTGGAATGGGTGAATTTAACTCAGATGACCATTATATCTACTACTGTGGGCAGGAATCCCTTAGAAGAAATGGAGTAGCCATCATGGTCAACAAAAGAGTCCAAAATGCAGTACTTGGATGCAATCTCAAAAACGACAGAATGATCTCTGTTCGTTTCCAAGGCAAACCATTCAATATCACAGTAATCCAAGTCTATGCCCCAACCAGTAACGCTGAAGAAGCTGAAGTTGAACGGTTCTATGAAGACCTACAAGACCTTTTAGAACCAACACCCAAAAAAGATGTCCTTTTCATTATAGGGGACTGGAATGCAAAAGCAGGAAGTCAAGAAACACCTGGAGTAACAGGCAAATTTGGCCTTGGAATACAGAATGAAGCAGGGCAAAGACTAATAGCGTTTTGCCAAGAAAATGCACTGGTCATGGCAAACACCCTCTTCCAACAACACAAGAGAAGACTCTACACATGGACATCACCAGATGGTCAACACCGAAATCAGATTGATTATATTCTTTGCAGCCAAAGATGGAGAAGCTCTATACAGTCAATAAAAACAAGACCAGGAGCTGACTGTGGCTCAGATCATGAACTCCTTATTGCCAAAATCAGACTTAAATTGAAGAAAGTAGGGAAAACCACTAGACCATTCAGGTATGACCTAAATCAAATCCCTTATGATTGTACAGTGGAAGTGAGAAATAGATTTAAGGGCCTAGATCTGATAGATAGAGTGCCTGATGAACTATGGACTGAGGTTTGTGACATTGTCCAGGAGACAGGGATCAAGACCATCCCCATGGAAAAGAAAGGCAAAAAAGCAAAATGGCTGTCTGGGGAGGCCTTACAAATAGCTGTGAAAAGAAGAGAAGCAAAAAGCGAAGGAGAAAAGGAAAGATATAAGCATCTGAATGCAGAATTCCAAAGAATAGCAAGAAGAGATAAGAAAGCCTTCTTCAGCAATCAATGCAAAGAAATAGAGGAAAACAACAGAATGGGAAAGACTAGAGATCTCTTCAAGAAAATTAGAGATACCAAGGGAACATTTCATGCAAAGATGGATTCAATAAAGGACAGAAATGGTATGGACCTAACAGAAGCAGAAGATATTAAGAAGAGATGGCAAGAATACACAGAACTGTACAAAAAAAGATCTTCATGACCCAGATAATCACGATGGTGTGATCACTGACCTAGAGCCAGACATTGTGGATTGTGAAGTCAAGTGGACCTTAGAAAGCATCACTACGAACAAAGCTAGTGGAGGTGATGGAATTCCAGCTATTTGAGCTATTTCAAATCCTGAAAGATGATGCTGTGAAAGTGCTGCACTGAATATGCCAGCAAATTTGGAAACCTCAGCAGTGGCCACAGGACTGGAAAAGGTCAGTTTTCATTCCAATCCCAAAGAAAGGCAATGCCAAAAAATGCTCAAACTACCACACAATTGCACTCATCTCACATGCTAGTAAAGTAATGCTCAAAATTCTCCAAGCCAGGCTTCAGCAATATGTGAACCATGAACTTCCTGATGTTCAAGCTAGTTTTAGAAAAGGCAGAGGAACCAGAGATCAAATTGCCAACATCCGCTGGATCATGGAAAAAGCAAGAGAGTTCCAGAAAAACATCTATTTCTGCTTTATTGACTATGCCAAAGCCTTTGACTGTGTGGATCACAATAAACTGTGGGAAATTCTGAAAGAGATGGGAATACCAGACCACCTGACCTGCCTCTTGAGAAATCTGTATGCAGGTCAGGAAGCAACAGTTAGAACTGGACATGGGACAACAGACTGGTTCCAAATAGGAAAAGGGATACATCAAGGCTGTATATTGTCACCCTGCTTATTTAACTTATATGCAGAGTACATCATGAAAAATGCTGGACTGGAAGAAACACAAGCTGGAATCAAGATTGCTGGGAGAAATATCAAAAACCTCATATATGCAGATGACACCACCCTTATGGCAGAAAGTGAAGAGGAACTAAAAAGCCTCTTGATGAAAGTGAAAGCGGAGAGTGAAAAAGTTGGCTTAAAGCTCAACATTCAGAAAACGAAGATCATGGCATCCGGTCCCATCACTTCATGGGGAATAGATGGGGAAACAGTGGAAACAGTGGCAGACTTTTTTGGGGGGGCTCCAAAATCATTGCAGATGGTGACTGCTGCCATGAAATTAAAAGAGGCTTACTCCTTGGAAGGGAAGTTATGACCAACCTAGACAGCATATTCGAAAGCAGAGACGTTACTTTGCCAACAAAGGTTTGTCTAGTCAAGGCTATGGTTTTTCCTGTGGTCATGTATGGATGTGAGAATTGGACTGTGAAGAAGGCTGAGTGCCGAAGAATTGATGCTTTTGAACTGTGGTGTTGGAGAAGACTCTTGAGAGTCCCTTGGACTGCAAGGAGATCCAACCAGTCCATTCTGAAGGAGATCAGCCCTGGGATTTCTTTGGAAGGAATGATGCTCAAGCTGAAACTCCAGTACTTTGGCCACCTCATGCAAAGAGTTGACTCATTGGAAAAGACTCTGATGCTGGGAGGGATTGGAGGCAGGAGGAGAAGGGGACGACAGAGAATGAGATGGCTGGATGGCATCACTGACTCGAAGGACATGAGTCTGAGTGAACTCCAGGAGCTGGTGATGGACAGGGAGGCCCGGCGTGCTGCGATTCATGGGGTTGCAAAGAGTCGGACACAACTGAGCGACTAAACTGAACTGAAAAAATAAAACCAAGCTACATCCATTGCTTTATTAAATATAAATTTAAAAGTAGTAAATATTAAGTATAGAATTGCTAGCCAATGCAGTTAGAAAAGAAACAGGGAAGAGTCTATTAGAAAGGACCAAGCAATTACTATTATTTGCAAATGATACAATTTTCTAACTGAAAAGTTATAAAAATGAGAGTTCAGTAAGCTGCCAAAATAAGTATGTAAAATCAACAAGTTCATTCTTCCGCACTGAGGTCTGTGGGCCATGAGCAGGCAATCAAATGTATTTTCAAGAGTCAAAGATCCATCCACAAGTGTCACAGGGTGAATTATCTGAAAATGTATTTGTGTGTATTCTTCTCTTGCATCTCATCTCTTCCTTGGGGGCATCCACTGCTCTGGAAAATGAGGAATAGAAATTAGGATTATTATAGCAGTAAAGCAAACTTTTCAAAAAGACCTAATATTCATTTTCTACTTGAAAAACAGGAATTTTGTATCTGCAGCAGGAAAGTAAGACTGTTGAGATAGCAAAAGGATTTCCTGAATTAATATCCCATTTTAGATACTCAAGAGGCAATTCAAGTGGTTTCATAATGTTGTTGCTGTTCAGTTGCTAAGTCATGTCCCACTCTTTGTGACCCTGTGAACTTCAGCATTCCAGGCTTCCCTGTCCTTCCCTGTCTCCAGGAGTTTTCTCAAACTCATATCCACTGAGTCAGTGATGCCATCCAACCATCTCATCTTCTGTTGCCCACTTCTCCTTTTGCCCTCAATCTTTCCCAGCATCAGGACCTTTTCCAATGAGCCAGCTCTTCATATCAGGTGGCCAAAGTATTGGAACTTCAGTATCAGTCCTTCCAATGAATATTCAGGGTTGATTTCCTTTAGCATTGACTAGTTTGATCTCCTTGCATTCCAAGGGACTCTCAAGAGTCTTCTCCAGTATCAATTCTTTGGCTTCATAATGGTTCTATATAAATGAGACCCTACCCTGGCATGCTGGAGCCCATGGGGTCGCAGAGTGGGACATGACTGAGCAGTTGAACAACAGCAACCCTACCAAGAGAAAGAACTCCCCCTGCTTGACAGAGAATGAAGACAGAAGGAGAGGAAACGGGTAGATACCAGATGGACTGAAACTCCAGCATGAAGACGAACGTGTCTGAGGCTGAGGGAATGCCGGCAGTAAGGAGAGTCTGCCTGCCTTCCTGCTTGGAGCCCCAGAAGAAAAGGCCTGGTACAGTAACCATCACAAGTAGACACATTTTTATAAGCCGAGCACCATGGCTGTGCCATCAAAGAACCCCTGCATGCCTTGTGGAAGCCAACTGGAGAATACACCATTCAGAGCCGGTGGCTGCCTCGAGGGGGTGGGCTGGGGCTGCAAGACCCATAGTAAAGGTGCAAGAGAAGCCAATGCCGCTGTATGAGGGGCCAATGCAGAGGGCCTCTCAGGTGCAGCGGTCAAGGTGGTCACACAGCAAAGGGCAATGGCAGGGACCACGGGGTCATGGTCCAGCACAAGAAGCAGACCAGCACTGACCCCCACAGTGCTCAGTGCCTCATGGGGAACCAAGGCGCAGGGAGGCCAGTCTGCAGCAGAGGCCAGTAGAGCTCCGGGGACCCCCAAGCACTTGCCACACACCTGCCACTAATCCATAGTACCCGCTCAAGACAAGCAGGGCAAGGGTGATGATGCTCCAAAGATGCAGCATCTGTCTGAGTAATCCCAGGGGAAGCTGGGAAACTGCTGAGATTAGTGCAGAATATGAACAAATTCACAACCCTACTAAAAATCATGTTTTATGTTGTTCATGTGGATTATACTCTAGAAAAATTTCAGTGCAAGCGTATCCAGAGTCAGATGGATACTTCATTTGGACCCAGTAATGCCGTGTGATCTCAGTGCCTACATTTGGGTGTTAAAGCCCCACTGATGCTAAGAGCTTTAATTTTTTTAATTGAGGCATAATTGACATATAATATTGATAGTATATTAGTTTCAAGTATACTGTAATCATTTTACATAACAGAAAATAAGAGGGAAATTGACATTTACACATTTATTCTCTCAACAAATATTTGCTAGACATATGCCAGGCACTAGTCTAAGTGCTTAGGATCCAGCAATGGTGAGAGAGATGGGTAGGGCAGATACAAAAATCTAGTCTGGTCTGGTCAGTCACTCAGTCATGTCCAACTCTTTGTGACCCCATGAACTGCAGTTTGACAGGCTCCTCTGTCCATGGAATTTTCCAGACAAGAATGCTGGAGTGGGGTTGCTATTTCCTTCTCCAGGGAATCTTCCCAACCCAGGGATCAAACCTGTGTCTCCTGCATCTCTTGCATTCACAGGCAGATTCTTTACCACTAGCGCCACCTGGGAAGCCCCAGACACATATATGCATACATACAGTAGATTAGGTGGATGGGTGATATACTCATTAGATAGATAAGTAGGTAGGTAGCTAGATAGAAAGATGATACACAGAATAGGCACCAAGGAATGTAGATACTTACATATAGAGTAAAATATGTAGAAACTTATATACATATATTCTTTGTTCATTTTTGATAAGTGCATATAAAAATTTGAGTGGAATAACCCTGAAAAGGGTATCCAGGGCAGGAACTGGGGAAAGTTGTCTTTCCTCGTTCTGCATCAGCTATCTTACGCCAGGAGGTCAAGCAGAGGGAGCACCATGATAAGGTGACATATGAGCTGGGCTGGTGAGGTAGGGAAGGCAGGAGCCCAGGACTCTACCTGGGGTCACGGAGAAGCCATGCACACCCGTCCTGCTGGTGCACCTGTCACTGAACAGACCCCAGAGACAGGGCGGGCCCCAGGTGTGAGGGTCCCTACGCAGGAGCTTGGCAGAGATAGGGATCCGGTAGTGCCAGACGCAAGACTCAAGGAGAGGACGCCTGACGCTTGGCTACAAAGCTCTGAAGTTACAGGATGACAAAGTAGCAGCTCAGCCTGGTGGGACCCAGGGCAAGGATACAACAGCAGAGAACGTAGCAGAGCCTGGGCCCTAGCACTGATCATGGCTGGTGGGGGCAGGATTACTCAAAGAAACGATCACATTTTATTATTTTGGAAGCAAAAGGTTGAAAAAGCAATGTTCATAAAATTCTAATTTTAACAATTATCTCTAAATGTTTATGTGGGCTTAGTCACTTAATAGTGTCCGACTCTTTTCGACCCAGTAGACTGTGGCCCACCAGGCTCCTCTGTCCATGGGATGCTCCAGGCAGGAATACTGGACTGGGTTGCCATGCCCTCCTCCAGGGGACCTTCCCAATCCAAGGATTGAACCCAGGTTTCCCGCATAGAAGGTGGATTCTTTACCTTCTGAGCCAACAGGGAAGCCACTATATGTTTATAGATACATGCAGATATTTATGTATCAATATAGAGAGAACAAAATGTATAATGTTATCTGTATTATCACTTATAAAGAGTAACCATAGACTGTGCTTCCCAGGTGGCTCGGAGTGGAGAAGCCGCCTGTCAATGCAAGAGATGCAGGAGACACAGGTTTGATCCCCAGGTTGGGAAGAGCCCCTGGAGAAGGAAATGGCAACTCACTCACGTATTCCTGCCTGGAAAAATCCCATGGACAGAAGAGCCTGGCAGGCCACAGTCCATGGGGTCGCAAAAGTTGGACACTACTGAGTGACTTGGCATGCAAACGCACAAACATAGACTGTTATTTTATGTTTTGTGTGTGTGTGTGCGCGTGTGTGTGTGTGTGTGTGTGTGTGTGAGTGTGGAGGGAGGGCAGCTATAACAAATATTACCAGTGGTTACCTTTCTGTGATTGGATCGAAGGGAGTTTTTATTTTCTTCCACATTTTCATCCATGATTTCTGCACTGCACATTCAGTTCAGTCCAGTTCAGTCGCTCAGTCTGACTCTGCAACCCCATGGACTGCAGCACACCAGGCCTCCCTGTCCATCACCAATTCCTGGAGTTTACTCAAATTCATATCCATTGAGTTGATGATGCCATCCAACCATCTCCTCTGTTGTCTCCTTCTCCTCCTGCCTTCAATCTTCCCCAGCATTACAGTCTTTTTCAAAGAGTCAGTTCTTTGCATCAGGTGGCCAACGTATTGGAGTTTCAGCTTCAACATCAGTCCTTCCAATGAATATTCAGGACTGAATTCCTTTAGGATGGTCTGGTTAGATCTTGCAGTCCAAGGGGCTCTATAATGAACATGAATTCTGTAACAAGAAAAATGGGAATAATTATTTTTCTCACTTTTTAAGTTCAGATAAAAGCAGAGATCAGAGACACGGCCTTAAGTTTGTGTCACGTTGGAGTTGGCGAGCTCAGGTGTGTTCAGGGAGGCCCTGGCAGGCCAGGTAAGCTCGTAGGAGCTGGATAAGGCAGACCAGACCGGAAGCTGGGGTGGGTCTGTGGGAACCCAGGGAGCTTTGTGGAGTTTCAGCGTCTGCCTTCCTGACACCGAGGAACCCTTGGCTCCTCAATCTGGAAGTGCTCACTTCGGGCAGAGGGCTGGCGTTTGTCCCTGTAGTCCTCCAGCTTGGACGCTTCCCCATCGTTCCGGCAGGGGTTAAAAATGGCTTCGTGGTGATTTGTGCCTCAGAAACTGTTCTTTCTAAAGAACGGCTACCGATTCGGGTTTGCTAAGTGACTAACCCAATGGCCTGATGTATTTCTGCACGTTTATTGCTGGGCCCTGTGCGTTGCTATTCTGTCTAAACCGTTTGCATCTCCCATCCGGAGGGCCTTTCGCCAATAATTTTATTTTCTCGTATGGCTCTCCGTCTAGTTTGGCATCAAGGTCACACACATACATAAGATGAAGCAGCAAGCGTTAGATCTGTTCTCTGGGACAGTTTGTTGGAACTGAGATTATGTGTTTCTTGAATATTTGGCAGAAGCTAGCTCTGAACGCCTGGGCCTGGGAGAAATCTTGTGGGCAGAACCTTTAACGACTGATTCCGTTTTCTTAACAGATGAGAGCAGGTTTTCTACTTCTTCTTTGGTCAGTTTTGGTAATTCTCATTTTTCTAGGGGGTTGACAGTTTTGTAATACATTTTCATGGTTATCCATAGCATCATCTTACTGCATTTTATCAAACATCTATATCTATGTGTCTGTGCCCTTTTTATTCCTGTCATTGTGGTTGTTTATTTGCTTTTCTCTCTCAGTATTTCTGTCTTCCATCCTTTCTTGGTCTCTCTCTCTCTGTCTCCTTCTCCCTCTCTCCTTCTCTCTCTCCCTTGGAAATGTAACCAGAAAATTTTCTAAACTACTAGTCTTTCCAACAAACCAACTTTGGCTTGTCTGTATCCCTCCAGCTCCTACACGCGTGACTTCCTTTCTTCAATTTTTTCAAGTTTTCTGTATTGTTCTTTTCATCTCCATTGAATAATGTCAAGTCTTTCTTTTTTCTCATAAATGTATTCAGTGCTGTTAATTTTGTTCAAAAGGCTACTTTAACAGCATCCCACAAGTCTGGACATGTGACATTTTCATTATCACTCAGGTCTTAATACATTCTTATTTCTACTATACTTAACTTATTTATAAAAAATGTGCTTTACAAATCCAAATGTATCACTTTATGAAATTGATTGGCTTCTAACAACTGCATTGGGCAGAAAAAAGATGACCTGAATGATTCCAGATTTTGATATTTGTTGAATCTTATTTTATGACCTAATATGTGATCATGACAATGGCTGCACGTGTGTGTGAAAAGAACACGCATTCTTCACTCTTAGTTGCCACATTCCCAATCCAGTCTAATCATTAAACCTCCTGTTGTGCTCACTCAGTCCAGTCTGACACTTGGCGACCCCTGGACTGTAGCCCACCAGGCTCCTCTCTTCATGGAATTTTCCAGGCAAGAATCTTGGAGCAGGTTGCCATTTCCTACTCTAGGAGGTCTTCCTGACCCAGGGATGCAACCTAACTCTCTCGCATCTCCTGCATTGACAGATGGATTCTTTACCACTAGGGCCACCTGGAGAGCTTCAAGTCCATACCCTTACTTTGGTCATACTGCCAGTGTAGATTGTAAACCTTTCCTTGTGATCCTGTCAAAATCTTGTTTCATATATTTCAAGGCTATGTTTTGGGGGTATATAAATGTATAAGTTTCTCCTAGTGAAATCTTCATTTTGCCATTTTATAATGACCTTCTTTGTCACAGTTAATGCTTTATTACCTTAAAGTCTATTTTAACTTTCACTGCCAATTGTTGGAGAAGGCGATGGCACCCCAGTCCAGTGCTCTTGCCTGGAAAATCCCATGGACGGAGGAGCCCGGTAGGCTGCAGTCCAAGGGGTTGCTAAGAGTCAGACATGACTGAGCGACTTCACTTTCACTTTTCACTTTCATGCATTGGAGAAGGAAATGGCAACCCACTCCAGTGTTCTTGCCTAGAGAATCCCAGGGACAGCGGAGCCTGGTGGGCTGCCGTCTATGGGGTCGCACAGAGTCGGACACGACTGAAGTGACTTAGCAGCAGCAGCAGCCAATGTAATTAATAGCTTTTCTTTTCACCTGTATTTGTTTGGGACTATCTATTTCTCCACCTTAATTTTCCACCTTTATGCTTTACTTATGGTTTAAGTAAGACAAATACTTAAACCATAAGTAAAGCATAAAGTTATATGTTTTTTAATTTATCTAATCCAGCAGTCTCTGTCTTTACCCAACTAATTCAATTAACTTATTAATACATTTCTTGAGGTTACTAATCTATTTGAGTTGTTTGGCCACCTTTGTTGATGCTTTCTCTCTTCCTAGATTCTCTTTCCTTTCCTATCTTCTTGAGCAGGGGTTGATGAACTGCAGCTGACAGCTCAAATCCAGCCTAGGCCTGTTTTGTAAATAAAGTTCTGTTGGAACACAGCCATGCCCATTTGTTTAAATCTTCTCAGCATCTGCTTCCACACTGCAACATAGTTGAATAGTTGGAACAAGAACCATCCGGTCAGTCCACAGAATCAAAGCCATTTAGTATCTATCCCTTTACAGAAAAGTGCTGACCCTTGTCCTACAGGATTAGAAGGCTTTTTTTTTTTTTCATTTTTTTCTTTACTGTTTTGAAGTTACAGATTCTGCTCTGTTCAGTTCAGTTCAGTTCAGTCGCTCAGTTGTGTCTGACTCTTTGCGACCCCTTGGACTGCAGCACGCCAGGCCTCCCTGTCCATCACCAACTCCCAGAGTCTACTCAAACTCATGTCCATTGAGTCAGTGATGCCATCCAACCATCTCATCGTCTGTCGTCCCCTTCTCCTCCTGCCTTCAATCTTTCCCAGCATCAAGGTCTTTTCAAATGAGTCAGTTCTTCGCATCAGGCGACCAAAGTATTGGAGTTTCAGCTTCAATATCAGTCCTTCCAATGAATATTCAGGACTGATTTCCTTTAGGATTGACTGGTTGGATCTCCTTGCAGTCCAAGGGACTCTCAAGAGTCTTCTACAACACAGCAGTTCAAAAGCATCAATTCTTCGGTGCTCAGCTTTCTTTACAGTCCCACTCTCACACCCATGCATGACCACTGGAAAAACCATAGCTTTGACTAAACAGACCTTTGCTAAGGCACTTGACTTGACAGCATCTTCGGTTCCTCCAGTCATTCATGGGGTCCTTCAAGGATTTTAGAATCTTCGGATTATTCTCCTCCCACCTTACACACTACTTAATCTCAGATACTACCTGTTTTTATACATTTAAAATGAGTCATTAATATTATTACTGTTTACACTGTCAATCTTGTTTGGTTTACCCAATCACTTACTAAGTTATTTGCTCACCACTCTGCTTACGGCTCATTCCTTCCTTCTAGGTTCAATAATCGTGTCACTAAAGTACAGCCCTAGAAGTTGTTTTAGTGCAAATCTGTTAGTGATTTGCTTTTCTGCTGCTGCTGCTACTGCTAAGTCACTTCAGTCGTGTCCGACTCTCAGCGACCCCATGGACTGCAGCCCACCGGGCTCCTCTGTCCATGGGATTTTCCAGGCAAGAGTACTGGAGTGGGGTGCCATTGCCTTCTCCGGATTTGCTTTTCACTTCTTCCTAATTCTTATATGACAGCTTCACTAAGTTTTGGAAGATATAACTTTACTGTCCTCTGGTTACTGTTGTACTGTCCTCTGGTTACTGTTGAGAGGTGGTAGTCAAATTAATTGGCGTTGTTTTTCAGGTAAACTTTTACTTCTGGCTATTTTTAAGGTATTCTCTTTGTCTTTGGTGTTCTTACATAACTCACTGTTATATGAGTTATATATCCAGATGTAAATTTCCTTTTATCTACTCTTGTTAGAACTGTTGTTTCCCTGAATCAGAAAGTCCAGAAATACCCCCAATTTGGAGGAAATTTGGTCATCACCCCTTTGGACACTGGCTCACCCCCTCCTGCTTTGTTCCCTGCGGAATCGCTGCTGTGTTCCCTGAACCTCCGTGGCCTGTCCTCCGTCCTGTTAATGCTGCTGACATCTCTTTATCTCCGTGAGCTCAGATGGATCCTCCACTTTGCTAATTCTCTCTTTACTTGTGTCTAATCTGCTCTTTAACCTAATCATTCTTGGTTTGTTAAATTTCATGCTCTATATTTTTTAATTCTTACAAGTTCTCTTCTGTCTTTTAAATTTTTCTTGTCTTTTGTTTTCCATTACTGGTGGCTTGTTTTTTTTTCTCATTTTTAAAAATTTTCAATGTGTCGTTAATCTTAACTCTTTTATAATCTCTATTTAATGCTACTGTTTCCTGAAGCCCTCAGGGATTTAAGCCTATTGTTTGCTATGTCTATGAACCTACTCACATCTTATTTTTCTCCTCAGATCAGTGTTTCATCTTCACTGGGGTTTATCTGTAAGAATTCCTTTTGTCCATCACAGAAGTTTTGTATTTTCTCCTGGCAGGTATCCCAGAGGTATTATGAGCCCAGGGTTAATTTTACCCTAATCTCTCATACTGGGGCTCCACACCACTCAAAGACAACCACTGATTACAAATCTCCTGGGCAAGCATTTTCTCTCTTCAGAATCAGACCAAGGGTGACAGCCTGTCATCCCCCTGGGCCAACAGCTGGATTTTTCCTGGTCCACCTATTTCTGGTCTGACTCCTCTCTTCAGGAGAACAGGATGACCCTCAGATCCAACCTCCAGCTTCTTACGAGCACAAAGGTTCGTCTCCTGTGTCTGCACAGCCATTAAACAAATCAGGAGTTTAAAAGGCATGTGAAATAACCACTGTTCTCATCGTTGCCACCCCGGTGTCTGTCCACAGCACAGCTCCAGCATCAGTTCCCACATATTTCTGGTCTCCTTTCCCTTTTTGCTTTGGGTCCTTATGAAAGATACCTTCAGTGAATGGTGTCTATAATATTTGTTATACTTTAGCTGACATTCCCAGGCATTTTGTATCAAGCTGTCATTCAAGTTCTCTGATCCACCAGATTTCATCAGAGATATAAAATATATTTTAAGGTTAAAGTCCTTTAAACATTATAAAGTAGACTCTAACATCCAGATTAATTTATCTCTAGTTTAATCATAGAAAAACAACGTGGATGGGCCTAGAGATTGTCACACTGAGTGAAGTAAGTCAGGCACAGAAGGACAAATGTCATAGGCTGTCACTTATATGTGGGATCTAAAACAATGGTACAAATGAACTTATTTATAAAATAGACATGGAGCTGCAGATGTGGAAAACAAACGTATGGTCACTAAAGGTGAAAGGGGTGGGGGAGAAAAAACTGGGAGATTGGGGTTGACATATGCACACTCTGCTCTCTCTGCTCTGCTAGGTTGAGCTGCTGCTGCTGCTAAGTCGCTTCCGTCGTGTCCGACTCTGTGCGACCCCATAGACGGCAGCCCACCAGGCTCCCCCGTCCCTGGGATTCTCCAGGCAAGAACACTGGAGTGGGTTGCCATTTCCTTCTCCACTGCATGAAAGTGAAAAGTGAAAGGGAAGTCACTCAGTCGTGTCCAACTCTTTGCGACCCCATGGACTGCAGCCTTCCAGGCTCCTCCGTCCATGGGATTTTCCAGGCAAGAGTACTGGAGTGGGGTGCCAATGCCTTCTCCGCACTACTACACATAAAACAGATAACTAATAAGAACCTACTGTATAGCACAGGGAACTCTATTCAGTACTCTGTAATGACCTACTGCTGCTGCTAAGTCACTTCAGTCGTGTCCAACTCTGTGCGACCCCAAAGACAGCCTCCCAATGGGAATAAAATCTAAAAAGGAGGGGACATATGTCTATATATAACTGACTCACTTTGCTGTACAGCAGAAGCTAACACAACATTCTAAATCAGCTATATTCCAATTTAAAAATTAAAAAAGAAAACTACTTCAAACCTGAAAAAAGAAATGTGACTTAGGGAAAAGGGTCTCCCACATTATGAGCAGTCTTCCTCATCCTGTTCCTAGGCCCCTCTTTGCTGCACAATCTTGCCAGTGAGAGTTTTCTCTCATCGTGACTTCTTAGAGAGGGATGGGGAACATGAGGAAATAATCTCCTTAGGTTAGTGAACATCTCAGATGCCAAAAAAACAGTAATGGAGGAAATAGAACCCCCATTTCTAACAAGGTGGCAATCTCCGATCTCTCAAGGTGCTAGAATGTTGCCCTGTTTCCAAAACACCAGAGACATTTGTTCCTGATGAACCCTGTGTGTGCGTGCTCAGTCACGCAGTCGTGTCTGACTCTTTGAGACCCCATGGACTGTAGCCCACCAGGCTCCTCTGTCCATGGGATTCTCCAGGCAAAAACACTGGAGTGGGTTGCCAGTCCCTTCTCCAGAGGGTCTTCCCATCCCAGGGATCGAACCCAGGGCTCCTGCATTGCCAGTGGATTCTTTACCAGCTGAGCCACCAGGAAGCCCCTGATGAAGCCCTGCCTCCACACGAAAGTTCTCTCCAGCACCTTGGTCATAATGATGGTGTTTAATCAGCAGTATCTTTACAGTTTAAAATGCACTTCAACCCACGTTATCCTATGACCATCTTCTTCTCAGGAATGAAGAGAATGAAGCTCAGGGGTGACCAAGTGCTTGCCCTCAGGCAGCACCAGGAGCTGACTATTTTTAGAAAAAAGAAAACCGTGTTCCTGTGTCCTTGTGAGTAAGGATAAGAGCTGGACTCCACCCCACATCCACACCCACTGTCACACCACCACAGACACACCCTCCAGGAGCTCAAGCAACCTCAAAAGTTAAACCAAACAGCTTTTAAAGTCTTTTCCTAAAATGGAAATTGTGTACTTTCTAGCCAAGTGATGCTCAGCCAAGGGCAGATTGTCTAGAGCTTGGAAGGAAACAAGAAGAGGGCAAGAGGTGTCCAGGAGCTGGGAAGCGGGTCCGAGATGGTGAGGTTGGAGGAACCGTATATTGCATCAGGCAGGGGTCCAGACCTGTGGCTGGCACCTGTGTCTCGGGCTGTTCGGGTGCAGGGAGAGGAGTCTCCCTTTTGACAGGGATGTGGGGAGCTGCTGTGAGTTCCCCTGCCTTCCCTCTGCACTTCCTTCTTGGCAGTAATGCTTGGCACTGGACATAACTCAGTATGACCAAACCCCACCTCTGCAGGGATGCACTCAGATTGCTCCTTGAGGAGAAAGAGCTCTCGGCTTCCAATCAGGGCTTTCACTGCTTGAGTCACAGCTTCCTGGCTTTGCCCCATCGCAGACTGACAGGAAGTTGGCCGCGGGGGCCTGCCCACCAGTCCCTTTGCACCTCACCGGCCACGGGACAGGGCTTGACCGATGGAGGGACCGAAGCCCAGGGCTGTCAGACCAAGAGGTTGGCAGAGGTGGACAAGCGGGGGACATGCCCCCTCCCCGGTCTGCAGACAAGTGAGCCAGGAAACTGCAGGGGGTCCGGGAGTTTCCCTACAAAGTGGCGGTTGCTGGCTGGTTTTCCTCGGGTATCGGGACACAAAGCAGGAGTGGTGGGTCCAAGTATGAGGCATCAAGGACGGGCAGGCAGCCACTGGGTCGCCAGCACGGGAGGGCCAGCATGAGCAACTGCTGGTGCACATATGTGTCGCCCTTGCAAGGAATTCTGTGCTCATCTTCCTGGCTTGATTTCACGCTCCCCCAAAGGGGGCTAGGGTAACGGCATGGAGACCCTGCAGGGTCCCTGTGCCCCTCCAGCCCAAGCTGTCAGCTAAGCATGAACCCTCCGTACTCATCCAAACATTCATCCCCCTGTCCACCCACCCTTCATGCAGTAGATGCCAGGGTACCACTGGAGTCAAGGACAGGGGTACATTTGTGGGTTAACCTGGGTCCCGAACTTGGGCCAGTTGTTTGATCAAGAGGAGAGCCCCCACCCTCCCTGCCATGGCCAGGTTCAAGCCCCGCTCAAGCAACTTGCATGCCCCCATCCCCTGTGGGGCGTGTGTGCATGCTAAGTTGATTCAGTTGTATCCAACTCTTTGTGACCCTGTGGACTGTAGCCCACCAGGCCCCTCTGTTCATGGGATTCTCCAGGCAAGGATACTGGAGTGAGTTGCCAGGCCCTCCTCCAGGAGATCTTTCTGACTCAGGGATCAACCCCAAGGCTCTTATGTCTCCTGCATTGGCAGGTGGATTCTTTACCACTGTTACCACCTGGGAAGCCCCAACCCTCTGCCAACTCTCTCCAAATCTGCAACCACCAATAAAAAGGAGGAGAAGGGCTTTGTGAAATAGACCAGGCACAGAGCCTGACTTGGAGGCACTCACAAACAGGAAGACCAGAAAACAGTGGCAGAGGGGGAGCAAACTAGGTTCCCAGCCCTCTGTGGACATTGAGATCCCACAGGCTCAGGACAGGCTTTGAACCTCGACGAGCCCCTTGCGTGGTGATTAAACTAACTTTCTGGAGTTACTATGGGATCAGAGGGAAATGACTATAATGGGATTCAAGGCTGTACATCCCTAAAGTAATTTCAAGAGAAACCCAAGCAGAACGGGCAGAGGAAGGGCAGCCTCCGTCAGATGTGGGCCTTCTGTGAGGTCCCAGGGAGGCACGTGTCTTTGAGTCTGCAGGTGGGAGCCGGGGAGACCAGGTCAGACTTCACTGGGGCCAAAGTAAGACCGCCAAGCTGGGGCCACTCTGGACCACGCCTCTTCCCCAACCCCCACCCCCCCCAACCTCCCGCTTGTCCCAGCACCCTGCAGCAGCATCTGGTGGCCGTGGCCAACCCTCCCCTCCGAGGGGGCCTCCCAGTGTTTCCAGGTGGGAGGAAGATGCCGGTCCCCCGTGGGCTCGCGCAGAGCTCGCTCCAACAGCGTCACCCGTGCCAGGGCGGCTTCCCTGCGCATTCTTGGCAGGCCGGGGCGGCTCATCCTGCCGCATCATACATGTGGGCCCCATTTGTGGGGGCAGGGTGGGGCACCGCGCTGGGGTGGCTGTGGGGACTGGGTTTAAACGTTTCCACCTGAGAATGCGAGGAAGTACCCCCCAAAGTGATGAAAGGGAGCAGAGAGCATGGGGCTGCGCCTGCCAAGAGAAGGGGCTGGGGACCCTGGCGGGAGGGCAGGAGGGTCCTCTGGAGGCAGCCACACAGGGCTGCACCCGAGACCCCCCAGGGAGAGGCTGGCAGTGGGGACAGCGGGGGACAGGGCTGTCTGGGCACCAGGTGCCCCCCTCCATCGCGGGTGCAGGCTGGCTCTCCGGGCGTCCTCCACTGCTCTGGGTCCCCTCAGGGAGGAGGTTGGCCTGGGGGCGGCCGACAGACCCTCAGACACACCAGGTCCCTGTCCCAGCTGCTGCCACCTCCATGGCTGCCCGCCCATTGCTGTGTTTCGGGCAGTGAGCGGGCCCTGTGGTGGGCATGGAGCCCTACCCGGAATGTGCCTGGGACCAGTGCTTCCAGACAAGCCAGCCGAAAAGTGGGAGGGTGGGCGGGCTGCCCCACATCAGGGCGGTCAGGCACCGACCAGCTTCAGCCCGCGAGTGCCCCCCACAGCCCTCCCTTCCACAGCCCCAGAGGCCCAGCGAGTGTTTATCGCAGACCGGGGCCTGCCGTCCAACGGCTTATATTTGAAACTAAACCAGCAAGGGGCAGGAAGGAGCCAGACCCTCCTGGGTCTCTCCACAACTGGCACCTGGGTTCAGGCCTCGCTCCACCAAGGCCACGACCTCCAGAAGCAAAGCGCCCCCCACCCCAGCAATGGAGCCATGGCAGGGAGGGCCGTGGCTTCTCGGGGTGTCTCACCATCCCCAACCCAGGGCCAGCCCTTCCTGGAGGGCCCTCCATGCGTCTCTGCATTCCCTATTTCTTCCGGGCAGAATGGGCCCATCAACCTTTTCCCACCAACCCCTGCCCCTCTTTCCCAGTTCCATCAAAACTACCATCGGGGCTCCAGTCTATCTGGGCTCAGAAGACTAGCAGCACGCTGAGACTAGAAGGCTCTGGTCTTCTCTACTTTGGTGGCTGGGCCGTTGCCAAAGCTAAAACAAACAGGCAAAGATGTACTGGCCTGTCGCGAAGGGCTCACAAAGTGCTGGTCACCCCAGTGACGGGGGTACCAGCAGGTGCCCCGTTTACAGACAGGGTGCAGCGAAAGGAAGGGTCAGAAAAGACCCCAGGAGGGCCTGAGGTGGGTAATAATGGTGGCAGGTGTGGGTGGGGGACCCAAGAGACACTGCATGACCAGGTGGGACATGGGGAGGGTCTGGGGTGACTCTGGCTCCTGGGGGGTCAGGGGGAGTTTATTTAAAGGAAAAATGAATTTGGTTGGGGGATTGACAATGTGGGGGCATTTGCAGGCCTCAGGGGAGCTGTCCCACTGAGGACACGATGTGCCGGGCTGGGGCTCAAGGGACCAGGCTCGGGACACCCAGGCTGGCCCTGCAGGCAGAGGGTCGGGTGGGGAGGGGGCCAGGTTCCCCTCCAGACAGCCCCACGAGGCCTGGGAACTGCCCCCGGACTTTGCGTTTGAAAGTCGAGGGGAGAGGGGTCGGGGAGGGGTTGGGACTCACCTTCAGCGTCCCCCGCCAGACTTGGCCAGTCCAGGGTGGGGCAAGCAGGCTGGGACCCCTGTGAGGAGTCAGCCTCGGGGGCTGTGGGTTCCGCTCCAGTGGAAGCGCTGCAGAGGAGCCCTTGGCAGAGGACATCCTCTCGGGAAGGAGACCCCCGAGGAGCAGCCCGGGCACAGGGGAGCCTGGGAGGCTCCCAACTCTGAGGAGTCTCCCAGAGGAAAGGCCCTGAACTTCCAAGAACGGGTTTTCCCTTTGAAAAAGAAATTTTAAAAAGTTTAAAAAGGAAGAACTTCTACTAAGGGAAAGGGCTCTGCTCACTCTCCAGGCATATAGTGTGGAGAAGCAGGAGGTTGTGGGGGGGCGGGGGGTGCTGCATGCAGGAAGGGGAGGCTGGGGGGGGGCGGCGCTGGATCCTGAGAAGGGGAGGCTGGAGGGGCATTGGATGCTCAGAAGGGGAGGCTGGTGGGGGGGTGTTGGGCGCAGGAAGGGGATGCTGGTGGGCGCTGGATGCTGAGAAGGGGAGGCTTGAGGGGTGCTGGGTGCTGAGAAGGGGAGGCTGGGGGAGCACTCGGTGCTGAGAAGGGGAGGCTGGGGGGGGTGCTGGTGCAGGAAGGGGAGGCTGGGGAGGGTGCTGAGTGCAGGAAGGGGAGGCTGGGGAGGTGCTGGATCTGAGAAGGGGAGACTAGGGGGGCACTCGGTGCTGAGAAGGGGAGGCTGGGGGAGCAGCGCTGGGTGCAGGAAGGGGAGGCTGGGGGGCCCTGGGTGCAGGGCCACAGAGCCCCCAGCACAAGAAGCTGCCCGGCGCTGGCTCAGGGCCGCCTGCTGACTGGGGCTTTGAAAAACAACTTCCTTTCAATAAATGTGAACAAAAGTTTGGACCTATCTTCAAAGTGATGAGTTATGCTGAAAATATGTTCCTGTGAACTGGGGGAATGGGTCCTTCCTGGCGTTTGGCATTCAGCAGAGTTTATAAATAACTGCTCAGGTCCGCTTGGGTTACTGCCTGCCATGGGAACCGCAGCGCGCCAGTGGGGGGACCTGGACCCCCGAGCAGATGTAGTCCATCAGGAGGTGGAAGGAGCCGGCCCACTGCCCGCCAGCCTCCGAGAAGGCCGGGCCTTGCCCCAGCCTCCGTTCCTCGCTGAGCAGGAAGGCGGACCCCCGGACCAAGACCAGCTCCCCCGTTTGCATTTTGGGGGAAAAAAGGAAGCGATGTCTTGTACATGTGGTTTCCATCGCAGAGGAAAGTAAAAACATGTGCCTGCGTTCTAGCGGACATGGCCCTCGTTATTTTAATGAGAAAGCCCGTAATTAGGGGCAAGAGTAAAAGAGAAGCGCCACCCGCCTCTCTCTGGTGTCCGCTGTCCATACCTCGTCCCCCGAGGAACCCAGCGGCCCCTGATGCCCCGCTGGTCTCCATCCTTCGACCTGCCCTTCAACCCAGGTGAAGGAAGGGCAGCCAGGAGAAGACAGACCTTCCAGCCCCAACAGTTCTCATCTCGATGTGGAAGGTGCAGCCCAAACAGTTCATTTGTCAGCGTTTAAACATCATTATAGCATTAACAGCCTCCTTCAATGCCAAAGAGCTGGCTTTGCGCGCCTATAAATTAGAGTACATCAAACTGGAGTTTATTGAGTCTCCGCCAATCAGAAGTAAAACGTCCATAACTTTTTACAATTCTCTGCATTCTTCCAATCATATTAAAATATTTATTTGTACCCTGCATGATATATATAAACGTTTTATTAAGAACATTTGAAAGCTGGCTCTTTAAACAGAAAAAGAGATATAGTGCACACGGGCGGGGACGGCCGGGGTGCAGCCTGTCCGGTCGGTTTCATGGGGGGAAACTGCTCTGATTGGATTTGCAGGGATTATTAGCAAGAACACACAGCTGGGCGGGCAGCCTGCTATTTATTTATGGCTGCTCCCCTTCCCAAGCCACTTCCCTTCGAGTCCCTGTTTGTCTCCTCTGGTTCGGTGCTGGGACTTTATTCCAAGGGGAGCAGAGTACCCCCACCTCAGCAGCTGCCCACGAGCTGCTGGTCACCCAGAAAGCAGGGCGCAGAGGGGCCCAGGACACTCCCGCAGCCATCATCCTGGGAGAAGAGGGTCGGGGCAAGCTGGGCTAGGAGCCCCAGACCCCCACATTTGCCCCCACCCTTTCCTGCCTATGTGAACGTCCCCTCCCTGAATCTCGAACACCATCCATCCTCTCCACCAGTCCCAGATGGTGACCTGCCTGGAGTATCCTTCCATGTCAGCTGCATCCCATCAATACCCACTTCAAGGCGCCAGAACCTCCTCTGTTGCTAACATGAAAGGCCAAGTTCTCAGGGATGGGCCACAGCCCAGCAGAAGGCCGCTGAGGCCTCGGCAAACCTCTGCCTCCCGGTTGAGGAGTGACGCCACCACCGAGAGTGCCTCCTGTTTACGGCATGCTGACACGTGCTGAGCCCTGAAGGAGCACCGTCCCCACGGCCCCCGCCGCAGCCCCCATGGGAAGGCCTCTAGCTGCCATGAGGGATGAGAGTGGTTGAAGGTCTTGGCCAAGGCATCACAGTGCTCCAGGCAGACCAGTGCCAAGGCCTGGCTGGTGACCACAGCTCCCCACTGCCAAGCATCACAGCAACTCCTGGAGAGCAGAAGGGCAGACTGGCCCACGGGTGGGGCAGAGTGGGGAGGCCATGGGCAGGCCGGGGGCAGCCACGCAGGGCTAGACAGCAGCAACAGGGAAGGAGGTCTGCTTCCCAGGCACGCCCCTGCCTGCAGAGAGTGCCCCAGCATGGAAACCCATTCTTGTGAGCAGGTCCTCCGCCACGAGAACAGACCTCACCACACACAGTGGCTCCGGGAGGGCTGGAGACTGACTTCTTGTTCCCATCATGTCTAAGGCAGGTGTTTCTGGTCTGCCGACACGCTGGTCCTCCAGGGATTCAGGGACCAGCCACCTTCATCCCCACCGTGGGCCTCGGCATAATGCGCACCCCCAGCACAGAGAGGAGAAAGAGGCTGGGGGTCCAGGGGCCAGGCCTGGGAGGGGCACCCAAGCCTCTGCTGCTCTCCCTGGGCTAGAACCCAGCCCCACAGCCACATCTGACTGCAATGGCAGATGGAAATATAGTTCAACTGTGTGTCCAGGAAGAAGGGGCAAACGTGGGTGAATGTCACCATCTCAGCTGCAGGACTCTTCCCATGTAAGAACTCCAGAGGAAGGTTTGGCTGCTCAGTGATGCCTCCACAGACAAGGCTCTGTCTGTCACTTCCAGACATCATCCCGTCAAATCAGCTGTTGCCCTCATGCTGGTTTCTTCCTGGCTGCAAGTGGCTGCTGAAGAACCAGACATCACATTTGCATTCCAACCAGGAACAAAGGGGGAGCGGTGGGGAATGGCAGCAACTGCATCTGCTTCCTTTTGTAGGAAAGCACATAAACTTCCCTGGAAACCCCTTCAGCACGTAAAGTTTCACCGGGTCGCATGGCCTCTCCTACACAAAAGCAAAGCTGGGAAACCAGGGACCAGGACTCCTACAGTTGCCCCAGGCTGACGGTGTTCCCTGTCAGGGATGACGGGGAATGGGGGTGGGGTGGGTCATTGGGAAGACAGACCTCTGCATAATGCTGGCATGGTTGAATACTGCCCCCAAATCCGTGTCCACCCAGAACCTCCAAACACGACTTCCTTCAGAAGTAGAGCCCTGCACGTATAGTTTGCTTAAAACCTTGAGATCTAACTAGTTAAGGGGTGGGGACCTAACACAGGCTGGGTGTCTGGAGGCTCCATGGACCAGAAGTAGCCCTGGAGCAGAGTTGGGAGCTAGTCCTAGAAGGGCCAGAAGTTGTATGTGGTTGAACCACAGCTCAAACCTTGCTCTCAGTCTTCAACCAAACAGGATAATTTTTGATAATACAAACAAAACACAGAGTCCATTCTCATCCGCAGGGAGTGGGTCCTGTCGTCACGCGCCTGGTCCCAGCATTTTCATTGACCAATTCACGACCTGTTTTACGTGTGTTTCTGTGTAAAGGCCCCTTACTT
Organism: Bubalus kerabau; assembly: GCF_029407905.1. Taxonomy (NCBI): domain Eukaryota; kingdom Metazoa; phylum Chordata; class Mammalia; order Artiodactyla; family Bovidae; genus Bubalus; species Bubalus kerabau. The sequence goes on along the minus strand of NC_073629.1, from coordinate 118,477,176 downwards.
AATACGTGCAGTTGGTTCACTAGTGTTGAAGTCACAGGCAACCACACTATATCTCAGGGCTGAACCAAGCTTCTCTAACACTTACTTTCCCCAGAAGGCACACCTAACTTTTGTGCCCTTAGGAACCCAGAAAGTTCTTCTGGGTTAGACTAGGGGCCATTTTAAAGAGCAAAATCATCAACAAAAAAGCCCAAAAATATGAAAAATGTAGTACTGAGTGGGTCGCGAAAAGGACACTTGTTTACAGGGTCAGAGCTGAACCAAGAAGGCAGAATGTTTCCTGCTTTGGGCTCAGCTGAGAAAGAGATGCAAAGAGCATCTCAAAGTATAGGCTGCTCCGCACGTGTCCACGATGTCTCGAAAGCACGTGGGCATCGGCCTGCGGGCCACAAATACGTTTCAGCAAACAGGCTGAATTGCAAATATGGAATTGGCAAGTAACAAGCATCGATGATACTGGTTTGGTTTGGTTTTGTAAACTTTTTCTTCTACATTGGAGTGTAGCTGATAGCAACATTGTCATAGTTTCAGGTGGGCAGCAAAGGGACTCAGCCGTAGGCATGTATCCCTGCTCCCCCAGCGCCCCTCGCATCCAGGCTGCCACGTAATATGGAGCAGAACTCCCCGGATGTTGTTGTTGTTGAGTCGCTCAGTCGTGTCCGACTCTTTGCAACCCCATGGACTGCAGCACTCCAGGCTTCCCTGTCCATCACCAACTCCCGGAGCTTGCTCAAATCAGGTTCCCATCTAGCCATCTCATCCTCTGCCGCCCCTTTCTCCTTCTGCTTTCAATCTTCCCCAGCATAAAGGTCTTTTCCAATGAGTCCGCATCAGGTGGCCAAAGTATTGGAGCTTCAGCTTTATCATCAGTCCTTCTAATGAATATTCAGGACTGATTTCCTTTAGGATGGACTGGTTTGACCTCCTTGCTGTCCAAGGGACTCTCAAGAGTCTTCTCCAGCACCACAATTTGAAAGCATCAACTATTGAGGGCTCAGCCTCCTTTATGGTCCAACTCTCACATCCATACATGACTACAGGAAAAAAACCCACAGCTTTGACTATAGGGATCTTTGTCGGCAAAGGGATGTCTCTGCTTCTGAATAGGCTGTCTCGGTTTGTCATAGCTGTCCCTGGATGATACTATTATATAAAGAGTTTGAACAGCTTCTGCTCTGCACAGGTGCCAGAGGGCCCTCTGGCTTTGGGGAGAAATCCAGTAGAATCCACCCAATGACCACAAGCTTGGAATCAACCGGCCCAGCCATAATCGAAGCCAGAAGCCATCAGTCAACCTCTGGTCTGCAGAACCCCTTGCATGTTTCTCATCCAATTAAGCTCTTTTCATGTTAATCAGCCACTCACTCCCACACCACATGAGACAGCTGCCTGTTCCCAGAGCTGAGCAAGATCAGAATGGCAGCAGGATCTCCGTCTGGGACTGAGAGCACCGATGCAATCTACTGACCACCAAGGAAGAACTGGTCCCCGCAGAGGTGGTCTTTGCATTTTTAATAGGTTTGGGGGAACGGGAGGGTTCCAGGGACAGGCAAGGGCTCTCTCTCCAGTTACACAATGTAGTTTACTAGTCGGTTTCAAGTTGTGAAGGTTTTGGAGGTTTGGGAAATCAGAGCTGTGCAATCACAACTCAAACTATAAAATGAAGCAAAGGAAAAGCAATCAACTGATTAGTCTTGTTGTCCCCCTCAAAGGTCGACTAACACACACCAGATTTTGTGCAGGACATAGGTTTGCTTCTTTGGGGACTGGTCAGTTTAGTTCCTAGTCCTTCGAGGAGTTTCTCTGGCCTCTTGTAAAGGTTTCAGCATGCATATCAGAAAGAAGGCTGTGAAGACAGAATTCATGAAACTGAAACAGGATTTTCACCCCAGAAAGCACCAGCCAGCTGGGGTGTGGTCTCAGCCAGGCAGGCCGTTCTCTTGGGTATGCGGGCACCGTCCTCTGGGCCCATCTTGTCACCCATGCTGCCTTTTGCATGTGACTGTCAAAAAACAAGCAAAGATGCTCTGCATTCGTAAGGATGGTGGAAATGGCTGCTGTATTCATCAATGGTAAGGGCGCAAAGTATTACTTTTCTGCTGAATGGTGTTGTTCAGTTGCTCGGTTGTGTCTGATTCTTTGTGACCCCATGGGCTGCAGCATGCCAGGCTTCCCTGTCCATCACCAACTCTTGGAGCTTGCTCAAACTCATGTCTGAGTCAGAGATGCCATCCAACCATCTCATCCTCTGTCATTCCCTTCTCCTCCTGCCTTCAATCTTTCCCAGCATCAGGGTCTTTTCCAATGAGTCAGCTCTTCTCATCAGGTGGCCAAAGTATCGGGGCTTCCGCTTCAGCATCAGTCCTTCCAATGAATATTCAGGGTTGATTTCCTTTTAGAATGACTGGGCTGAGCTCACTGTCGTCCAAGGGACTCTCAAGAGTCTTCTTCAACACCACAGTTCAAAAGCATCAATTTCAGCACTCAGCCTTCTTTATGGTTCAACTCTCAAATCCATACACAACTACTGGAAAACCACAGCTTTGACTATTCAGACCTTTGTAGGCAAAGTAGCGTCTCTGCTTTTTAAAACACTGCCAGGTTGGTCATAACTTTCCTTCCAAGGAGCGAGCGTCTTTTAATTTCATGGCTGCAATCACCATCTGCAGTGATTTTGGAGCCCAAAAAAATAAAGTCTGTCACTGTTTCCATTGTTTCCCCATCTATTTCCCATGAAGTGATGGGACCAGATGCCATGATCTTAGTTTTCTGAATGTTGAGCTTTAACCCAGCTTTTTTACTCTCCTTTTTCACTTTCATCAAGAGGCTCTTCAGTTCCTCTTCACTCTCTGCCATAAGGGTGGCGTCATCTGCATATCTGAGGTTACTGATATTTCTCCCGACAATCTTGATTCCAGCTTGTGCTTCATCCAGCCCATCAGTTCACACGATGTACTCTGCATATAAGTTAAACAAGCAGGGTGACAATATACAGGTTTGACGTACTCCTTTCCTGATTTTGAACCAGTCCTGTTCTGAATAGTCTGGCAATTAATTTTAAACCCTTGAAAATATACCCATGATCCCTCATACTCCTCAGGATGGCTACTATGAAAAGATCAGAAAAATGGGGAGAATACAGAATCTTTGTCTACTGTTGGTAGGAATGCAAAATGGTGCAACCATTATGGAAAATGTCACAACAGTTCCTCAGAAAGATTAAAAATAGAACTTCAAGATGATCCAGCAACTCTGCTTCTGAGTATATACCCCAAAGAATTAAAACCAGGAGTTCAAAGAGAGATTTGCACACTCGTGTTCATAGCAGCATTATTCACAGTAGCACAAGAGGTGAGAGTAGCCCAAGGGGTCCATTGACTAATGAATAAGTGAAATGGTCCATCCATACAATAGAATACCATTCAGCCTTTAAAAGGAAGCGAATTCGGATACATATGTGGATGAACCTTGAGGCTGTTACACGAAGTGACATAAACCATCCCAAAAGGATAGATCCTGTGTGATCTGCCTCTGAGAGGTCCCCAGAGTGGCCAGATTCATAGAGACAGAACCTAGACGGTGGCTGTGAGGGGGAGGGAGGCAGGGGCTGGGGCGTTAGTGCTGAACAGGGAGTTTCAGTTCTGCAGGATGAAGAGGGCTCTGGAGAGGGTGGTCAGGGCTGGAGAACAATGTGCAATGGGTTTTGGTCCACTGCACTGCACGTTTAAGAACAGTGAACATGGGTGGCAGAGCACAGGGAGCGCAAATCAGATGCTCTGGGACAACCTAGGGGGTGGGATGGGGGGCGGAGGCGGGAGGGAGGCTCACGAGGGAGGGAACATGTGTGTGCCTCTTGCTGATTCACGTTGATGTGTGGCAGAAACCAGTACAACACTGTAAAACAATTATATTCCAATTAAAAATAAGTTTAAAAAAAGAATGCTGAATGTGGGACTTCCCTGGGTCCAGGGGCAAAGACTCGGTGCTTTCATGGCAGGGCCACAGATCTGATCCCTGGTGCAGGAGCTAAGGATCCGGCATGAGGCGCAGTGCAAGCAAAACAGAAGAAGAAGCATGGTAGACATGGTAAATTTTATAGTGTTCTACCACAATCTTATGTACATGCCAGTGGTTTGACCTCGTATTTCCACTTCTAGTCTGTTCTTTCACCTGATTAACCTTCACTCATGTTCTTATCAATACTATTATAGCACAAAGAAAAAGAAAAAAATCAAATCTAAATATTCAATAATAAAGAGTTAATTTGAATTCTGGGTAAGCATTAAAAATAATGCTATGAAAATATATCCAGTTTTAGAAAATAATTATATATTCAGATACATGGAAAAATCTGAAAAGATCTATAAAATGTTAATTACAGATTCCTCAGATTGATGTAATTTTTTCTTAATTTTGCTTAATCTGTATTTTCTGCTTTTTTCCATACGACTGTGTAATAGCTGAAATTTTACAAGCCAAACATTATCCTGGAGAGGTGACATGGTTTCTGAAGCATTGTTATTATAACCGATATTGCTTGAGCACCAGGAATGTGTCAGCTATTATCACATAGATTATCTTGTTTAATCATCAAGGAATCAGGTGATATAAAGACTTCCCAGAGACTTCCCTGGTGGGCCAGTATTTCACATGCACTTTGAATGTAGGGAACACAGTTTCGATCCCTGGTCAGGGAACTAAGATCTCGCATGCCTCAAGGCATGGCCCCAAAAAAGGGCTTTACAGTTGTAAAGCCTGAGTTAGTCTCTAATTAGATAATGCTTTGTATTACCTTATCATTTCTGAAACACTTTACCACGTGCCTTTATTGCATCTTTGACTGTACATGAAGAGGGTAAGGCAGAAAATGTCTCCATTCCACAGATGGGAAAAGCAAGGTGCAAAGAGATGCATTTGACCAAGTTTACAAGGTTCACACACGCTGTAGCTGGGGCTTGAAATCCTGCTTCTTTACTTCACAATATTACCATCCACTTGACAATTGGGAGAAGAAACGGTTAAAACTCTGGCTTTGAGTGCAGAGATGGGGAAATGTGTCGAGATGGCTGGAGGAGCATCAGCAGAGCAGAAATGCAGCCCCAGGCTGTCCTCACCAGTGGGGCAGCCTCTCCATGCCTCTGTGTTTGCAACTGGGGCTGCCTTGAGACCACTTTTATATTAATTGGTTAAAAGTAGAAAATAACGTTTTAGTTTCTCAGTCTGCAAAGCAAGCCACAGTGAATTGAATATGTATATGCTCAGATGCTCACTCATGTCCGACTCTTTGTGACCCCATGGACTGTAGCCTGCCAGGCTCCTCTGTCCGGTCTGTGGGTTTCTCCCCAGGAATTCTGGAGTGGGTGGCCATTTCCTCCTCCAGGGGATCTTCCTGGAGGGATGGGGCCCAAGTCTCTTGCCTCCCTTCCATTGCCGGGAGGACTCTACCACTATGTGCACCTGGGCAGCCCCACAATGGATTGAATGGTGGCCCCAAAAACATATGCCTGCCCATTGTCTCTAAGTGTGACCTTATTTGACAAAAGGGTCTTTGCAGATGCAATTAAGTCAAGGACTTCAAGATGAGATACTCCATGAGATCATTTAGGCCCTAAATCCAGTGACAGGTGTTCTCATGAGGAAAGAGAAGGGTAGTAGACAGAGCAGAGAAGCTGACATGAAGACGAGGCAAAGACTGGATGAGTGCATCTACCTGCCAAGGAATGCCAGGGATTTCCAGAAACACCCAGAAGCAAGAGGGAGGCTAGGAACGTGATCTCCCCAGGGAGCTTCAAAGACAGCTTGGCCCGGCAGATGACTTGATGCCAGACTTCTGGCCTCCAGATCCATGTGAGGCTCCATCTCTGTGGTTTTCAGCCACCAATTCTGTGATACTGTGTTATAGAGACCCTAGGAACCTGGTCCACAGGCACAGACTCGTGAACTCCCATCCAATGGGAGACTGCTCTACTGAACCCACCAGTGCCACCTGCCTGCCCACGCACTGCCCTGCTGCTTCCCTCCAGCTCCCAGAAAATGGCAAACCAGGATGAGTCTGCGAGGCAGGCACATGACCCACAGAAACAGGGAAGCTGCTGCGGTTTCCTCCACAGGCCAAGTCCAGGGCCAGCCATCTGGGCTGAGAGACCCCAGCTGCTGGCTTCAGGTGAGCAGGAAGCTGCTGACGACCCACCATCCTGTGATGGGACCAGGACACAGAGCTTCCCAGGATGCACCGCTCCAATGGCAGTCCTCATGGCCAGTGGCCACAGCCCATATGGCCCCTAGGTCTGCCTGTCATGAAACCACACTGTCAAGGGTGGGCTTAGGGGACGCCTTGCCATGGCCCTGTCCCCTCATCTAACCCTTAACCCTCCCCTCGTTAGCGCTCCTGGCCTCTCCCCTCCCTAACTTTGTCTTTTCTGGGTCTCCACACCACCCCCATGCCGCATGGCCATGTTCATGGGAGCTCCAAGAGCGTGGGGTCTCTTTTGCCCCCTACCATTCCCAAGTCCCAGGACACTGCCCAACACACGGCTGGCACTCCATTACTGAGGTGATGGACTCAGCTTAAGTCAAAGAATCATCTAGAATCCAGGTGCCTGCCTTATCTCGGGGGAGGAGGAGTGTCAAGTATGCCCCACACACACACTCCACCAGCCCCGCAGGGGAAAGTCCCCACCAGGTCCACTGTGTCTGGTCTCTCTGCGTCTCTGCCTGGAGACTTTCCGGCCGTGGGCGCTTGCTTGGTGCTAGGGCGGGCAGTGCAGGAGCACCAGGGTTTACAGCCGGGGTGGTGAAAAATGGGAGTCAGTGTAGGGACACCCCAGCCTCTGACTCTCTCCAGGGAACAGCAGGCAGCTCCTCAGAGGACCTGAGGGATGAAGACCACAGTCCACACAGGACCCTGCCCGCCAACCACCCCTCAGCTTCCCTCCCTCCTCTACTGCTCCCCGGGATCCCTCCCAAATGAGCCATGAATATCCGTCTTACTCCTGGGGTCCATCTTCGGGGTTGTCGTTCAGTCGCTCAGTCATGTCCTACTCTTTGTGACCCCATGGACTGCAGCACGCCAGGCCTCCCTGTCCATCACCAACTCCCGGAGCTTGCTCAAACTCCTGTCCATTGTGTCGGTGATACCGTGCAGCCATCTCATCCTGTGGTCCCCTTCTCCTCCCACCTTCAATCTTTGCCAGCATCAGGGTCTTTTCCAACGAGTCAGTTCTTTGGATCAGATGGCCAGAGTATTGGAGCTTCACCTTCAGCATCAGTCCTTCCAATGAATATTCAGGACTGATTTCCTTTATGATGGACTGGTTTGATCTCCTTGCAGTCCAAGGGACTCTCAAGAGTCTTCTTCAATACCACAGTTCAAAAGCATTGATTCTTTGGTGCTCAGCTTTCTTTATAGTCCAACTCTCACATCCATACACGACTGCTGGGAAAATCAAAGCTTTGACTAGATGGAGCTTTGTTGGCAAAGTAATATCTCTGTTTATGCTGTCTAGGTTGGTCATGACTTTTCTTCCAAGGAGCAAGTGTCTTTTCACTTCATGGCTGCAGTCACCATCTGCAGCAATTTTGGAGCCCAAGACAGTAAAGTCTGTCACTATTTCCACTGTTTCCTCATCTATTTGCCATGAAGTGATGGGACTGGGTGCCATGACCTTAGTTTTCTGAAGGCTGAGTTTTTTGCTCTCCTCTTTCATTTTCATCAAGAGGCTCATTAGTTCTTCACTTTCTGATCAACCTACATACAGATTTCTCAGGAGGCAGGTCAGGTGGTCTGGTATTCACATCTCTTGAAGAATGTTCCACAGTTTGCTGTGATCCACACAGTCGAAGGCTTTGGCATAGTCAACAAAGCAGAAGTTGATGTTTTTCCGGAACTCTCTTGTTTGATGGGCGTTGGCAATTTGACCTTTGGTTCCGCTGCCTTTTCTAAATCCAGCTTGGACACCTGGAAGTTCATGGTCCATGTACTGCTGAAGCCTGGCTTGGGGAATGTCGAGCATTCCTTTGCTAGCCTGTGAGATTATTGTGATTGTGCGGTAGTTTGAGCATTCTTTGGTATTGCCTTTCTTTGGGATTGGAATGAATGCTGACCTTTTCCAGTCCTGTGGCCACTGCTTAGTCCTCATTTTATCCACTTGATGATGATTCCCTTTCTGAATACCTGACGAAGTTTAGGAAGTACTGGACTCCTTGAAGCCATCCCTGCTAACAAGATCCAAGGAGTTTTCAATCGATGGCAGAAAAGGAGAAGATCGTCCTGAACACAAAATGGCCAAGAAATCCTATCGACTCTATGACATAATCATAGACTCTAGACCAACAACAGCGACCGCAAGGATAGCAGTGGGGGCGTTTTCCTGTTTCTGAAAGGAAGGAAGGGGGCCCGGATACTAATGCTGAACATTCAAGTGTGTGTGTGTGTTATTCTTTCTGGCTTGGGGTAAGTGGAATTTGGAAGAAAAGAATTCTTGTGAAAGGACAGATACTACTCCTTCCTTACCAAGGATTTGAAGAGCAAAAGGCAGTTTCCGGAACCAGGCAACTCGGGAGAAGTTGTCACTGGTCTGGAAAAAGGAAAGCAGCTGTCAGATTGTTCAGTGATGATTGGAATGGGACTGTGTGTCCATTCCACGTTTGGATGACAGTTTGAAACAAAGCCTGGCACACTTTTGTAGGAAACCATTCAGCCTTTGAAGAACCGAACCGTTCTTTGGCCTTCAGCCTTCTTTATGGTTCAACCCTCACTTCCATACATGACCACTGGAAAAACCATAGCCTTGACTAGATGGACCTTTGTTGGCAAAGTAATGTCTCTGCTTTTTAATATGCTGTCTAGGTTGGTCATAGCTTTTCTTCTGAGGAGCAAGCATCTTTTAATTTCATGGCTACAGTCACCATCTGCAGTGATTTTGGAGCCCCCAAAAATAAAGTCTGACACTGTTTCCATTGTTTCCCCATCTATTTGCCATGAAGTGATGGGACCAGATGCCATGATCTTCGTTTTCTGAATGTTGGGTTTTAAGCCGGTTGGGGGCACCGGTGCTAACTCAAGGCGAGGGCACCGCGTCAGCCCGCTTCCACTCACCAGGACCATGTGATCTTTATAGTTTGAGGAGGCACGTGGGTCCTCAGTTAAGCCTGGAAAAGTTTCCTCCCGAGATCACCAGACGCTTTCCTCTCTCTGGCAGTCATCTAGGCCCGAATGTGTGCAGCACTCGTCCTTGCCACGCAGAGCAGCCGTTCGGAACACGTTCTTGGCGGGTAAGTCACTAATTCAAAGGCTGGAGACACAAGCCAGAGGCCAGCGTGACTCCTTTTCATGTTTGACGGTTTTCACATGGACGGCTCATGGCTCCGTGATCTGCCTGGGGAACAGGCTTGTTCAGTCACTGCTGCACGTGGGCAGAGAGCTGGCGACTGGGCGCACAGAATTTCAGGGGCTGACTCCCTTCCAGCTGGGAACTGTGTCATCAAAGCAGGAGAGCTGCTGGGGACTGCCTTGCACCCACATGTGGGAGGCGACCGTGCGTCCCCCAAGCCCACCAACACGACCTGCTCCCGTGCCCTGGGGACCACCACACCACCATCTGCTGGCACCCCCCAGCCCGAACACTCCTGCCCAGCCCTGCTGTCCAAACCACTCAAGGCCGAGACCTCCATCAGTCAGTTTGTCTTGGCCCAGAGAGCCTCATGACTTTTCAGTCTTTCTAAAAACCAATTCATGGCTGTCTTCAGTTTCTTGGTGGAAGAATGTTAAAGCCATGGACCAGACGGAAGCTGAGCTGATAGCACGGTGACGGGAAACAAGGAAATTTACTGAACTCCACAGTGGAAGCTGGCGGTTAAACTCAGCAACCACAGATACCAATTTCCTCCAAGGAAACGGATGGGACCGAAGAGTCTACCGCCAGCTACACACGGCTCAGCAGGGAGTGGATGATAGGGCTCCCCCCGGGGGCCAGGCCAGCTGAGACCTCAAGGCAGGGAGCCTGGCCACAGTAAGGCAGCCCCTCGGGGAGCCAGGGGGAGGGCAGAAAGCCTAGGAGGACCTTCCAAGGAGAGACATTTTATAACATTTTTTTCTAAATATAAATTAACAAGTATTTATATTATGGAAAATTTGGAATCTATAAAACTTTTAGAACACTGGTTGCATTTATAAGCTCAGGTCATGCCTTTTCATGTTGCTTTAAAACTCTTTTTAAACTACTTTTCACATTTGCATGCCATCATTCCACTAGAGCATAATTTATGCAAGCATTCTCCTGCGATTAGACAATTATGCTATTTCCAGATGATGCTAGACCATCACTATGGACATATTTGTTTATAAATCTTGTCTCCCTTTCCCCCAAAGGGTAAGTACTGAGTCAAAAGTGTGAACCCTCTTTTAATTTAATATTTGAAATAGCAATTTTGTTACATAAATGACATATACTTATCATAAGAAAAACATGTTTGAATCAGAAAGCATTGCTGGAGTTCCAGTTTCCACTGCAGCACGAAGGAACCTGGAAGTCGTATCTCTGTCCTAACCAGAAGTGAAACCTGAACAAACTGAAACATTAGCAGCTCTTCTTGGATCCATCAGAGAAGTGAGGTCACAGGCCCCCAAAACCACTGCCCCCCAAATTGGAGACACTGCCAGGCAGACCCTGAGACTCACAGCTTCCCAGAGTCGGACAAAGCAGCAGAAATCTCAGAAACCAGTGCGTGGGCAGGAAAGCCTGAACTCTAGAGGGCCAGCTGCGGAGACTCAGCTGATGAACTGTGGTGCTGAAGAAGGCTCTTGAGAGTCCCTTGGACCGAAAGGAGATCCAACCAGTCCATCCTAAAGGAAATCAACCCTGAATATTCACTGGAAGGACTGATGCTGAAGCTGAAGCTCCAATACTTTCCCTGATGCTGGGAAAGATTGAAGGCAAAAGGATAAGGGGACGACAGAGAATGAGATGGTTGGATGGCTTCACCAATTAATGGAGATGAAGTTGAGCAAATTCTGAGAGATGGTGAAGGGCAGGGGAGCCTGGTATGCTGCAGTTCACGGGGTCACAAAGAGTCAGACGGGACTTAGCAACTGAACAGCAACAGCATGGACACGTCTGAGAGTTAAAACTCCAGGGGGATCCGGGAATAATTCTGTGAGTTATACCTCCAGGAGCTCATCCACCTTCTCGGTGAATCCTGAAGAAAAACTCCCTCGTGCTGCTGACATGGGGAGGGAAGAAAGCATTTTGCAAGAGGTGAGCCAATTGCACTAGTTAACCAGATCCTAAATTCCAGTGGCATTTTTCACAGAAGCAGACCCCAGAGGCAGCAAGTGGAGTGATGTGGCCACTGGCCAAAGAATGCCGGGAGCCACTAGAAGTTAGGAGAGACTGGAAGCAGAACGTCCCCTCCAGCCTTCAGGGGGAGAATGGCATTGCCCACACTTTGATTTCAGATTTCTGGCCTCCAGAACTGGGAGAGAATAGGTTTCTGTTGTTTCAGGCCACTGGTTTGTAGTGATATGTTCCAGGAAGCCAATACACAGCAGGTGCCCAGATAGTCACAGCCCAGATCTCACCACTCATATCTTACAGCAGCCCATTGCTTCTTCATCGTCCATCCACTTCTCCATTCATCCTTCCATAAGCCACCCGTTAATATAGTGGGGTTTTTGTTTTGGCCACACTGCACAGCTTGCAAAATCTTGGCTCCTCAACCAAGAATCGAACCCAGGCCCCTGGCAGTAAGGGCTCCAGGTCCTAAAAACTAAGCTACCAGAGAATCTCCATATACTATGCAACTCAAATTAAATTGAAAATAAGAATACATTTCCCCTTAAATGCCTCAGCAAGCTTATCATTAATTAAAACACACTAATAGTTGTTTGTTTGTTTGTTTTGTAAAATCTATAAACAATGTGGGCTTCCCAGGTGGTGCTAAGTGATAAAGAACCTGCAGGAGACGGAAGAGACGCAGGTTTGACCCCTGGGTCAGGAAGATCCCCTGGAGGAGGGTATGGCAACTCACTTCAGCATTCTTGCCTGGAGAATCCAAGGGACAGACCAGACTGGTGGGCTGTGGTCCTTTGGATCACAGAGTCAGACACGACTGAAGCAAGTTGGCACACATGCACACACAGAAGTTATGTGTATATCTGCCAAGTCTTGATGAGTGTGCAACCCAACCTCCTTTCAAAATACAGAATACCACTGTCACCCTTCCTAATCTTCTGCATTTCTCAAAGGCCACCTCGTTCAACTTCCCCTTCCATAGAGTAGCTTCAGCTATTCTAGGATTTTATACAACTGGAACCATAGGTGTGTACTCTTATGATAAGGCTTCTTTCAGAAGTGCAGCATAAATTTTGTGTTTTCACCCACATTGTCATATGTATCAACAGTTTCTTCCTTTTTCTGCCCAGGAGTCATCCATTCATTGGTGTATTCACACAAGAACCCAGTCTCTTACTGATATCCACCTGGGCTGTTCCCAATCTGGGGGTATTATTTGCAAAATGACGGGGGAATGTTTGTAGAAGTCTTTTTGGGCGCACACATTGTTATTTCCCTTGGATCAACACCTAGAAGAGAATTTGGGGGTCACAGGATGAGAACATACCAGAGCTTTTTCAGAGTTACTGTATCACATACATTCCCTCAGTATATTCTTGTTGCTCTCTGATCCTGACATCATTTAGTCACCCGTCTTTTCCATTTTAGCTTTTAGCCCTTAAGGTAAGTGTATGTGTTTACTGGTATAGAAGTCACCACACTTTTCACATTTTTACATATAATCAGACTTTTTCTTATTCTGCTAAATATTTTTAAGGTGTGGTTTTGATTGGATGCATCTTAAGTATTATCAGTATAAATGAGCCATCATCTAGTGAATTGTTTCCCTTCATTCACTCACTCTTTGAAAAAGTAAATGTTACTGCCTCCCACATTCCAGCCACAGACACAGGGCCTGGCCCTGGAGACTGTGATCTAGTGATGGGCATGCACGAGTCCATAGGCCATGATGGGACATCAAATACTGGTACGGTGCCGGGTCCTGGGGAGGCCGGGGCTCTTAAACAAGACACCTGACTCTTGAGAGATTACACAAGGTTTCGAGAAGTAGTGACAACCAAGCTAAGTCCCAAAGGATGACTACAAATTCCTCAGGACAGGTGGGTGTATAAGGATGAGGCAAAGGATACAAGTGGAGAAGGGCTTCCTCCCTCCCCTGGCCAGCCTGGACTCCTGCTGCCCCCAGGCAGGAGGAGAGGATACAGAGGGGCCTGGGAAGGTCTCCCTTGGCTGGTCCTGTCCTCCTGAGGCTTACAGCTGACTCTTCTCATTGGATGAGCTCCCTGGAGACGCAGTCCAATCCCATCCCTGGGCCTCTCATCAGCTGTCATGGCAAAGCAACCCTCCATCACCCTCGGATGATGCAACACCTCTGCCTCTTCTATGCCGAGGACTCTCCACCCCTCCAGGCGGCCCCCGTGGGGGGGATAGAGGCTGACCCTGGGCCAGCTCTCTACGGTTGCCCCCAGACCAGCTCTCTCCGGCTCACCCCCAAATGGTCACTGTATGGTTGACTCCAGAGCAGCCCTCTCCGGCTCACCCCCAAATGGGCTCTCTATTGTTGACCTAGGGCCAGCCATCTATGGTGTTGGGGTCCACATGAGGTCTCTGGGAGTGCAGGTGTTTCCAGACAAAAGCCCCTACTCAGCTGCTACACCCCATCATACAACCTCTCACCCTAGGGGAGTCTGGGTCTCCCAGGCACAGAACACCCATGTCTAGTCTCCCCAGGAACATCCTGGAAGCAGCCCAAGATCAGAATGAGATACCCCTCGCCCCCATACCCTTCCAGGACAGGGCTCCCCAAACAGCTCTGTCCCAAGGAACCCCCCAACCTCCCACCCTCCTCTTGTTGGCCTCTCCTGTCAGCTGGAACGGATGGATTTAGAGCTGGATTTAGCCTCCTTCCACCCCTCTGCTGGCCCGCCGTGGTGGCCTCTCAGCTCCTCCAGACGATGGGCTCTGTCTCCATGGCCTCGGGTGGGAGGGTCCCGTCTTCATGGTCAGGTTCACTGCTATTCCCGGCTCGCCCCCTCCCCCTAACCTCTGAAATGCTTATCAACTGGGGGTGGGAAACCTCTTTCTCATTCATCCTTCCTTCTTCCCGAGTCTGCTGTTAAGGCGTAAGTGTGTTTACAACATTGGGTGCACAGAAACTTAAGTCTTCTAAGCAGAGACCTTGATCCACTGTACAGTCTCATCTGGGGAGATTCGCACGTTAATTCACCTCAAAAGCTGAACGTGGTCTCCCTCCTCCTCTCTTGCTCTGTGGGGCCTCCCTTCTCTGAGATGCGGACCTCGCACAAGCTGCTGGCAGCTGGAGGACTTGGTGGGAAGGGCATCTGATAGACGTCTTTGCGGGAATACAGCGCCGTCCGCACACCTGCCCCAGACGGCCCCTCCATGGCGCTGCTCCAGCCACCACCCGCTCACCCGTCTCACCTCTGCCAGCAGCTTCCCCTGCTCTCCCTGCTCCACTTCCCTCCCCCCGGCCCCTCCCCTCCCCCTTCTCTCCCCACTCCCCTCACCTCCCCCTGCTCTCCCTCTCCTCCTCCCTTCCCCCCCCACCCCCCCCACTCTCCCTCACCCCCTCCCCTGCCCCCTGCTCTCCCTCACCCCCTCCCCTCCCCCGGCTCCTCCCCTCCCCCTTCTCTCCCCACTCCCCTCCCCTCCCCCTGCTCTCCGTCCTCCCCCGAATCCCCTTCCTCATCCATTCTCTCCCCAGTGCTGGCAGTGGCAGTCCTAGAGCTTAAGCTGGGCTGCACTGAATGCTTTTCACAGTCTCCTGTGCTCCAGTTCATGAACCACAGCCACCTTACCAGGCTTGAGGCCCTCGCGATCCAGCCCAGCACCCCTCCGAGCTACCTGGGCGTCTCCAGCACACACTCGTACCTAGGTCTTTGCTCCCTTGGGACCTTCCCTTACCTGGTGTCCCTCTGCCTGGAGTGCTCTCTTGGTCTTATGGCTGCAACATCTGTGTGAGTTAACTTAAATGTCACCTCCTCCAGAAGGCCTGCCCTGACTACACAGTCTAGGCAACATTCCCAAGGTTTTCTCAGGGTGCACATCACTTCTTCCTTTTATGGCACTTATCACAAGTTATAATTATATACTTTATAGTCTGTTTATCTATTTATGAGATATCTCCCCCGCAATAAACTCTGAGGCTCCAGAGTGTAGTCCATTATAAGTGCTCAATATAATGCCTTCACGGAGCCAGGAAGTGAAGAATGAAGCGATCAAGGCAATCCGGAGTCGCCAAAACGCTCAGCAGGTGTGCTTTGCAAGAAAGCCCAGGTACACGGAGGAAGAGGAATGCCAGAGCAGGGCTGCAAGGGCAAGGAGGCTGCTTCCAGACGCCTATTATAAGCAGTGCTGCCAAGACCCCGCTGGCATGAAAACGTCTGTGTGTCTCTGGTTCTCCTCTAAAAATAAGTAACAGGAAATGGAATTACTGGGTCAGATGGTACAGGTGTTCCCAAGGCTTTACATAGACACTGCCTTCCAGAAAAATGTCAGTGATAAAAGTGTGCGTCTGTCCCACTAACCCTGTGGACACGGGTGACACTGATCTTAGAGGAAGAGAAGGAGGCTGTGAGAGGAAAACAAATGTAGCAAGAGAGGCGTGTAGACACAGCACGTCCTGTTACACCAGCGCTGACGGAGGCAGAAACAAGCCTACATGTGGCCCGGGGCCGCCTGCCCGCCTGCCCACGCTCTTCTCTTTCAGCCCCTCCCTCGTGACGCCTTCCATCTCTACTCACAGGGGCTGAAGGGGGACTCAGCGCTGGGAAAGCATTTGTCAGGATATGGAATGTGTTCAGCGCATTTCTAAGGGCAGATCTAGAGAGCAGAAGCCTCGATGGTGATGGCGTGAAGACCCTGAGTGTGTGAGAGGGTCTGCAGGTGGAGCTGGGGGAGCAGAGCGACGTCACCCTCCACCCGGTGGGCAGCCAGCAAAGATGGTGGAGATGCAAGTGGGCGATGAGGGCTTCCCACTGATAACGAGGACTTTCACACACAGTGAGGACATCAGCTGGGCTGGAAGAACAGTGAAAGAACCTTGTTGTTGTTCAGTCACTAAGTCATGTCCGAATCTTTGCGACCGACCCCATGGACTGCAGCATGCCAGGCTTCCTTGTCCTGCACCATCTCCCAGAGTTTGCTCAAGTTCATGTCCATTGAGTCGGTGATGCCATCCCACCATCTCATCCTCTGTCACCCCCTTCTCTTGCCTTCAGGCTTTCCCAGCATCAGGGTCTCTTCCCATGAGTCAAGTCTTATTAGGAATCTGGAAAGGAGAAAGAAAGGGTGGTGACCCTGTGATCAAGTCAATTACTAAGGAAGTGCATGACCGCAGCCTGGAGCAAAGACAGCCAAGGGTGTCCCTAAGAGGGAAAGGAGAGAAGGCCTGAGAAGGAATTAAGGAAAATGCACTGTCGCTGAGATGGAGAATTCGTCTGTGCGCTCTCTCCTCTCTCTGGAGCCAGCAGAGACCTGCTCAAAAGTCACTGGCACCCCAGGGTGAACTGGGCCTGAGATCTGCCCTCAGACACCCAGGCCAGTGACCTTGAAGATGACAGGAAGGGGTCTCTGTTGCCCAGGATAAAAAAGCAGAATCAGAACTTCTATGCTTTGCAATTAAAAAGCAAAATCTGTACTTCCCTGGTGGCTCAGTGGTAAAGAATCTGCCTGCCAATGCAGGGGACATGGCACGTCCCAATGAGCGAGGAACCGCATCCCTGAAAACACCTCTGTTCCATCCAGGCAGAGACTGTGTCATCTGGAGGGCTAGGGGTTAGGCCACCAAGGGTTCCCCGCACATATTTTTGGCTGTGAGGGGAGGTGAGTGCTGAGGCTGAGTGCATGGGAATATTATTTCAACTGCCTTGAAGAACTCGCCCCCTGTCATAAAACTCTTGGCTGGCACCTTGGCTCTTGAGCTTTCAGCCTTAAGTGCCATTGGTACGTTTCTGAGCAACATTAATTAAAATCCTTTTAAAGACCGGGCTGTTTTCCACACAGGAAGGCCCTCACCCGGGGAGCACTTTCACAGGTGAACTGGCTCTTTAAAAGCTTTTAAATTAATGTCATTCCCCATAACTCTTGTTTTTCCAAAAAGAAACCCTTAAAACTGTACCGCCTTCCTCCCCTGCGGGCGAGGTCAAGGTCGGTGGGGAAGCAGGGGCAAGGCCGGCCCTGCAGAGGGTGCTCCATGGTGGGGGCCCTCCACGTGGGCAGCCCTCCCAGGGCTTGAGTGCAATAACACGCTTCTGGAAATGGAGGTCTCCCTCTGTTTGGCTTCACACGCCATTTCTGTTCGGAGGAAATTACCCATCGAGGGCCAAAGACCCCCAAGCTGTTCTCTTCCTGAGAGACCCCGAGAGCATCTCAGTCCGCAACACTTCGCCCCCTGGCCCTGGCTGAGCAGGACTCCTGAGCAGATGCCTCCCCAGAGAGTGGCCAGGGCCTGGGGTCAGTGCTCTGGGCACGATCTAATTTCCTCCTGGCAACCACGTGCTGTGATCTCCTAAAAGTGCTGAGAGAGGCTCAATGAGGCCAACCTAAGGGTACAGGGTGGCCAGCAGGCGAGTGGAGAAGCAGCAATTACATTTCAGTTCTTCTGCCTCTGGAGTCTGTTTCCTTTCCGCCCTGCTCTGAAGCGCGGGCTGGTTTGGTCAGTAACTTCATCAACATGAAAGGTACAGAGAATCCAGAGGCCCAGATGTGCAGCTCGTGTGGGGAATCCAGGCACTGCCTACCTGGCCACACCCAGGCCAGGGCGGGAGGTGGTTTTTTACCCCCAGGGAGCCCCTCCCAACCCGTGAGAGAGATGGGGAGGAAGGCAGGGCTCCCAGCAGGCGCCTTGGAGGATGGAACAGAACGGATGCAGCTGCAGCATCCGCCATTCCAGGACCCCAGGACCTGTGGTGCCTCTGGGCAGAAGGGAACCCAGGCCAGGGAGCCTCCAGGCCCTGACCTGCTGCCTGGCTCCAGGGACCACACACAGACTGACTTAATCCAGGTCCTGCGGAGAGTACCACCACGGGTGGACAGGGGGCACACTCACCCGGCTGGCTTGTCTGGGAGCACGATCCCCAGCAGGAGCGAGAGAGCTGGGGAGCAGAGCCAGGGCAGGAGGAGGCAACCCACACTGGACAGACAGGGCCTCAGACCACCAGCCTTGGGGGGGAAGGGGACCAGAGCCCCACCCTGAGCAGCGCTCGCCCAGAAGTCAGAGCTTTCAGGGCAGAGAGGCCCCCGCAGTGTCCCCACCAGGCAGTCAGCAGAGTCCCCGCCAGGCCGTCAGCGGGCTCCCCGCTGGAACGTCAGCGGCATCCTCACCCGGCCGTCAGCGGGGTCCTCACTGGGATGTCCGTGGCGTCCCCGCCCGGCCATCAGCAGGACAGCCGGGCCTGGATGCCCAGGAGCACCAGGGCAGAAAGGGACCCCAGGACGGAGCCCGCCAGTAGGTGAAGCTGCTGTGAAGGTACCCGCCTCGGTTCTCAGGATGGTCTGTCCGCTCACACAGGGTGCCAAGCGCATCCCCAGGGAGGCCCCTCCAGGGTTCGGTACAGACAGCAGGGCCTCAGGATGCTGAGCAGAGGGCCTGCAGGGACCCTCGGAGACCTCTCTGGGTGTCACAGACTGAGCGGTTGGCTGGAGTCTCTGATTCCTGGATCCCATGGGCAGGGGTCCGGCCACATCCGCGTGGCGTTGCGGGGGCCACTGGGTCCCAAAGGAGCAGCTGGGAGCAGGCAATGGACCCGACACCCCCTCCCGGCCGGATCTGATCCAGACCCCTCCCCAGTCTGGTCTAAATGAAAACTCCAACCTCTCATTGTGTTTAAAGCACCCCCCACCCCCAGCTCAGCTCTGTCTCTCAAAGTCTTCCCACCAGGCGGGCAGCACAGAGGGGCTGGTCCGTGTCCCCACCTGCCCCCCCACGGCCCGCCCCACCCCCAGAGCTGTCCACGCCAGGGAGTCCGTGGCAGAGGGTGACAGGGACTGTGGAAACCTGCCCCGGCACCTCCCTCTGACAGGAGTCCACGCCCACGGCGACCCCAGGCCCTGCAGTCCTTGTCCACGCTGGCCATGGTCCTCAGTTGGGGCTGGTCTCGGCCTGGCCTGGGGAGACTCAGTGAGACCCCGGAACTGACTGTTTAAACCCCGGGATCAACCTGGAAGACATTAGGTTACACTTCAGTTATCAGGTTCCGTGGAGCCCTGATTCCAAAAATAAGTTTGGTTATAGAAAAATAATAATTACCTTTGGAAACCTTTCATTAAAGTTCACTATGCAGACGGAGAAGGCGCCTGCCCTAAGTGTGGAGCTCAATGAACTTTTCACCAACTGGAGACGCCCAATAAAGTGGTTACTTTTTAAACTTTGCATGTGTGGCCTGTAAGAGAACATTGTTCCCGCTGCGGGGAAGAGTCTTCCTGCCAAGGAGGGTTTTCCATCCCCCTGCAGAGCGCCTCGGACACAGGCCGCCGGGCACCCAGCCCTATGGAGGACAGTGTCCAGCTGGCAGACAGGTCCCGGTCACCCCTGCGGGGACCGCAGGTTCTTGATGGGGAGTCCTGGGAGCTGACGTAGAGCAAACGTCATGTGCCCCCACCTCCACCCCCAGACGCCCCCCCCCCAGTGTTCATCAGGGTCACCAGGAGCTGGAGCAAGCCCGAAGCCCAGGCTGCCCCCCACACTAGCTAATCAAACACCAAGGTGCGCCCCGCAGAGCCGGTTTGTTAGAGGAACTCAGACAGCTTCACGCAAGCCAGGGGGAGGCCCACAGGCTGGAGTTTGTGCTAGAATCCATGGAAATTGCTGTACACACCCCCGGAATAGGCTGGAAACCTCAACAAATGCTTTTGTCAAATTCAGAAAGTTAAAGAACCTCTCGAGGGCCATTTGGCCGGTGGGTTAGTCAGAGGAGGCCATTGTAACAAAGACCCACAGGCCAGGCAGCTTAAACAACAGAAATGCGTTTTTCCCTCGTATTTCTGGAGGCCGGAGTCTGAGATCAAGACTTGGTTTCTTCCGAGGACTCCCTCCTTGAAGTGTAGATGGCTGATCTCCCTCTGTGTGTGTCTGCGTCCTTACCTCCTCTTCTTACAAGGATGCCCACCCTGGTGACCTCATTTTGACAACCTGTGTAAGAAGCCTGTCTCCAAGTGCAGCCCCTTCTGAGGTCCTGGCACTTAGGATGTCTACATGTGAAGCTGGGGGGAAACAGTCCACAAAGACTAGCTGGGTGGTTGTTGTTCACTCGCTCAGTTGTGTCCAACTCTCTGTGACCCCATGGACTGCAGCATGCCAGGCTCACCTGTCCATCACCAGCTCCCAGAGTTTGCTCAAACTCTTGTCCATCAAGTCAGTGATGCCATTCAACCATCTTATCCTCTGTCATCCCCTTCTTCTCCCGCCTTCAATCTTTCCCAGCATCAGGGTATTTTCCAATGAGTCAGTTTTTCACATCAGGTGGCCAAAGTATTGGAGATTCAGCTTCAGCATCAGTCCTTCCAATGAATATTCAGGACTGATCTCCTTTACGATGGACTGGTTGGATCTCCTTGCAGTCTAAGGGACTCTCAAGAGTCTTCTCCAACACCACAGTTGGAAAGCATGAATTCTTCAGTGCTAGGTACCTCCTCCCTGACCAGTAGAGATGCCTGGGGCCAGGAGACACCTGGTACAGAATTCTGTCTTCACGCAGCCAGAGCAGGATGCTGGATGAGCCCTAATCAGAATCAGCCAGGCTTCCAGTACCCTGGGTGAGCAGCCCCTGCTTGGCTGTCTTTAGGCAGCTGATTCTGACTGGGTCTACACTTCACGCTGATTTCAGACAACATGTCTGGTGTGAGGGAGGTTGGATTTGAGTGCAAAGAGGCTGCGGTAGGGCAGACATCAGAGGCTGGGGCAATGGTCCCGGCGATAAGTAATTAGGACAGGAAGGAGGCGTGGGCCCCGAAGGTTCGTGTTGCCCGTGGAATCCCTCACGGGGAGGAGAGCCCGGCCACACGAGGAGATTCACCGTGGCGGCCAGGGCTGGGGCTGCCGTCCTGACACATGAGGGTGGGACCACCACTCAGGGACCCCCTGAACCTGCGCCCCCGTCTGGACTCCATAACTGCAAAGGTGTTTTATTTCCTGGAACATTCAGATCAAAGGACTCGGTTTTAAGACTCGGAGCTGCTATTTCCATTTCTCCGAAGAATTCATAAGAGGGAGCAGCCAACTGCTATCAGTGCGGCTGAAGGAAAGAGAGAGAAAAGGGCTGCTTTCCTTTCAAAAGCGAGACCCACCCAAGACCCCTGGACCTGCCCATCTCTCATCCCGGGAATGTGTTGCCGGAAATGAACTCTGTCCCCAATAGCAAAGAATGGAAATTCCTTTGGCGGAAGGAAAAGGGATCAAGGGCTGGTCGTGAACTTGCCCCTCTCCCCAGGAAACCCAGGCTCTCGGCAGCCCTCAAAAAAGGGGTCTTTTCATCTGCTGCTTCTGGAGAGGCGAAGACGCTTCCACGACCTCCAGCACCGGCGGGGGAGTGACCTCTCGGAGCCCAGACCACCTGTCCACCACAGCCGCCCTCACCTCTTCCTGAGGAACGGGAGGCCGCTCACCTGGACTATTCCAGAAACAAGAGACACCTCAGGTCACTTCCACCCACATCACTCCCATGTCCCTCTCAAACAGGCTTTATGTGAAAGGGGACCCCGGGACCACCCGCGTGGTGGAAGCCGGGGTTGCCGGGAGAGTTCCCAGGTTGCGCATAGCTCTCTTCCTGGATCTGGGGTCGTAATCCTGCTACTACAGGTTGAGTCTTTGGCACGAAGGCACGAGTCTTCAAGCATTTATAAGCAGAAGAATCATTTGCAAAGCGAAATTTTATGCAGCAACTTAACTTATAGAATAAATTATTGTGAGGGTCTTCTGGCTGAGCTGGGCCCAGGGCCTCCTCCCAGCCCTGGGTGGGCCTCACACAGCTTCCAGAGCCTGGGGGCTCAGGACACTGCCTCCTGAGACCCAGGGGAGCAAAGGACGCCCTCCCTCGCCAGACAGAAATGCTGAGCCTCCCTGGAGGGACAGAGGGACTGCTCAGGGCACCAGCTCCCAGCATGCACATGCGTGTGTCCTCAGGGGACGTTTGCGTGAGCCCAGCAAGGCGCCTTGTGCTGTGTTCATTCCTGCGGTTAAAAACATCTCAGATGGTCTTGCCTTTGACCCCAGAGTGCCGACGGGTCTCCAGAGGGAGAGACGTGATAGTAAACAATTGTGATTCATCTCAGGAAAAGGTGAAGGAGAAGAAAAGATGATGGGGAGATACACCGTGCTTCTGACAGACCAGACTGTAAGCAAGTTGGATTCTTCCAAATTTTCATGAGTTTCATGCCATTCCAAAAATTCAGCTAAATTATGCCAAAGATGAAAGGATAAACCAACAAAAATAACTAAGACTTTTGGAAAAGAGAGGCAGTGAGGGTCACTTGTGTTTGGGACATTAAAACACATGAGAAAGTTGCAGCAGTAAATACAACTTAATGGTGCGAAGATTAATGGGCCGACCGTGGGTATGAGATACACCTCAGAGACACTGCTAGTAAAACTTAATATGTGATCAAAGAAGCATTAGAGATGGCTAGAGGGAGGATGGGCCTAATGGTGTCTGAAAGCTCGACTCCACAGGGATTAAGTAAGTATCTCCAAACCATATCTCCAAATAAATTCCAAATAAAAGGGAAAGCTAAGCATAACAAGAAACTGTGACAATTTTTATAGAAAATACAGTTGAGTATTTCACTGAATTCATTGGTAAGTTAAGTAAGATCTTACCAAGTATGAAAACAATTAGCAAAGGGAAGTTACTTAAAATGTAAAAGGATCTTTGTTCTTCAGTCACTCAGTCGTGTCCGACTCTGCAACCGCATGGACTGCAGCACACCAGGCTTCCCTGTCCTTCACCATCTCCTGGAGCTTGCTCAAACTCATGTCCATTAAGTCAGTCATGCCATCCAACCATCTCATCCTCTGTCATCCCCATCTCCTCCTGCCTTCAGTCTTTCCCAGTATCAGGGTCTTTTCCAGTGAATCAGTTCTTCACATCAGGTGGCCAAAGGATTGGAGCTTCAGCTTCAGCATCAGTCCTTCCAATGAATATTCAGGATTGATTTCCTTTAGGATGGACTGGTTGGAACTCCCTGCAGTCCAAGGGACTCTCAAGACTCTTCTCCAACACCACAGTTCAAAAGCATCAATTCTTCGGTGCTCAATTTTCTTTATAGTCCAACTCTCACATCCATACATGACCACTGGAAAAACCATAGCATTGACTATGCTATGCTATGCTAAGTCACTTCAGTCGTGTCCGACTCTGTGTGACCCCATAGATGGCAGCCCACCAGGCTCCCCCGTCCCTGAGATTCTCCAGGCAAGAACACTGGAGTGGGTTGCCATTTCCTTCTCCACTATACAGACCTAATTTTATCATTTACCTCAAATGATAAACTTAAGCAAATGACAAATCAAGAAAAAATATGGGTAACAAAGATGACGATGAGCTAATATAATACTCTGAAAAGGGTGTTTTACCACAGCTATTTTTTAAAAGGCAAAATTCCAACAGGAAAAAAAAAAGAGAGACTTCACAGGCAATTTACAGAAGAAAAATATAGAAATGGCCAAAAAAATTATATGAAAAATCTGTTAAAGCATATTAACCAAGGTTTTCTTCTTTACAGTTTATGACATTTTCTGAATTTTTTAAATGACTGTGTTATTTTCATAATCAGAAAAGAGGACAGATTGTATGGATCCAGTTATAGAAAGCTCAAAAGCAGGCAGAACTGAGCTGTGAAGCCAGGAGTGGGGGCAGACCCTCCTTCTGGGGTCACTCTCTGGACGTGGCGATGGGAGGCATGGGGTTCTGTGTCACTCTGACCCAGATTTGGCGTCATTACAGAGGCCTGTCCACTCTGTCAAAATTCACCAACCTAAACACTTAAACTGTGTAGACTTTTCTGTATCCACGTGTACTTTAATTTTGCTTTTAAAAAAATTTACATGGCAAAAGATACCACAAAAATTAGAAAAGAAGAAATGTACGAAATACATATTTTAACAGAGATGACCTGTAAAGGGTAAATGCCCAAAACATACAGCGAGGAGAACTCACAAGAAAGACCCAAATACCCAGCAGAAAAGTAGGCAAGAGACACAAATGGGCAAAATAAGTGAATCAGAACACATAAATGCCCAGCACACATCTGAAAAATTACCATCACTAGAAGTCAGGGAAACGCAGCTTAGAGCAACAGAGAAACATCACTGCACCCACTAGATCACAAAACAAGTAAAAATAAGGAAAACTAGAATACACATTGGAGAAGGAAATGGCAATCCACTCCAGTGTTCTTGCCTGGAGAATCCCAGGGACGGGGGACCTTGTGGGCTGCCATCTATGGGGTCGCACAGAGTCGGACACGACTGAAGAGACTTAGCAGAATACACATGGCTGGCCACTGCAGCCTCCGCGTCTCACCCACCTGAGCCCCCCACCCCCAGAACTCTGGCCTTCCGTCACCTCCTGGCCTGCACCAGGCTCTTGGTCCCCGGGTCCCTCAAGCCCCCAAGGCTCAAACTTCCCTTCCCTGGGATGCCCTGCTTCCCTCGGCCAGGCTCCAGAGAGTACCATCTCTTGTCCTCTGTCCCTGGTCCCCTTCCCAGCACATTCACGACCATGAGCAGAGGATTCTGTAAGCCCTTCAGTGAGTTTGTCTCCCTCAGAGACAAGAGCTCCTCGGCGGAGGGACCACATCCATCCTCCCCACTCCCTATAAAGTGCCACGTCCCCAGCGCCCCCAGGGTCTGGCACGGAGAAGGCAGACAAGCAGCAGGGGCTGAATGCTGCATTAGAGCAGTGCCCTCTGGGCCCGCCAGGTGACACCTCCCAGGACACGCTGTGGATGGGAGGGGAAGGGTGGGTGGGAGGAGGGTGCTGGTGTCTCCTGTGGGTGACAGGTGCTCAGACACCCAAGTTCCCCAAGAGCACTCCAACCGTCTCATGGCAGGGGGCGTGCAGAGACCCCAGGGTCTACTCCACAGTCAGATGCTTAGGCTCCAGGCCTCCCTCTGATACCAACACTTCCCTGGTGGCTCAGACGGTAAAGGATCTGCCTGCAAGGCAGGAGACCCAGGTTGGATCCCTGGGTTGGGAAGATCCCCTGGAGGAGGTCCTGGCACCCCACTACAGTATCGTTGCCTAGAGAATCCCATGGACAGAGGAGCCCAGCGGGCTGCAGTCCCTGGGGTCGAAGAGTCGGACATGCCTGAGCACACACACGCACACACTGAACCCAACAGCAGTGGGGCAGGCCCACGCTTGGGGCCCTGCCCTGTTGTCCCTGTCGGGGGGCCGGGAGACATTCTGAGCACAGGGCCCACGCCTTCACTCTGCCCTGGGCCCACATACCATGTCCCCAGAGCCTGACAACATCTATTTCCCTGCCGATGTGGGGCGGCCTCGGGAGCGCGAAGGTCTCAGAAGGTGGCATCTACCATCTTGGGGGTGCAAGCCCACCCTGGAGGCCGGCCAGACACCTTGTAGAGAGGCGCTGTCTCTCCAGCCCCAGGAGGACTCGGGGACCCTGAACGGTCACAGGACAGGACAAAGGGGCCAGGGTGCAGCTGCCCCCTCGGCTCGGGTTTTGCCCCCTACCCCGCGGGCCCTCCACCGTCACGAGAAGCACCCAGGCCTTCCAGGGACTCTCCCTGTATCTTCCTGTGACACTCCGAGGCCCCAGACCCTCCAGGCTCACCCCCCACAGAAAACGGTCCCTGAGTGGCGAAGGTGGGGCGAGCCCCCGGCCCTCCTCCCCCGCGAGCCACCGGGGCAGCTTTATGACGGGCGGTGGGAGGGGGCGAGCTCTGCTGAATATCACGATCCTGTACAATCAGCCAGGAGATATTTCAGGACTCATACTCACAAACAAGTGAAAGGCAAATGGTTTTAATAATGAGTTATTAAAAGGGTTTTTGGTTTTTTTTTTTTTTTGCCGGACTGTGAGTCCCACAGCATATAAAGCCCAAAGCACTTAGCGTAATGGATTTAAGCGCCAGCAAGTGTGTGTGCTCCGCACGGTCCTCCTGAGGCTGGTGGAGGCCCACGAAGCTCTGGTTGGTTCCCAGCAGCGGGGCGCCCGGGGGTGAGGCTGGGTGCTGAGTCCTCCCGCCACAGCCAGAACCGAGTCTCAGAGCCCTTCTCGCGGGGCCCAGGGTGTCCACGAGGCCACCACGTGGCTGAGAAAGCAGGCCTGGTCCTCACCCCTGGATAACACTGGAGATTATTTTAATACCTCCAGGTCTTAATTTGAAAAACAGACGAGAAAAACACTCGAGATAATCTCTAAAAGCATAGCTAAACCCTAAATTAACTTCACCTTGTTTCCGCCAGCCTCAACACTGCTTTTTTTTTTTCCCTCTGTGGTTAATAGCTCCTGAGAATAGCCTGCTCGGCTCACCTGGAGATGGGACGATTCCCACCGAGGTCATGGGAGAGGGGAGGAAGGCTCGCTGACTGGCCGGAGGTGGGAGGTGGGCAGGACCCCCGCCCCTGGGAGCACGAGGGCCCAGATAGGGTCTCTCTCTGTAAGGGGACAGACAAGGGCCCAAGGCCGGCCAGGACAAGAGGCAAGAAGGCGGCCGTTTCCGCCAGTTCCTGGACAAGGTGTTGCGGGAGCAGTATGGACAGAGGGAGAGGGACAGGCGGGAGGAGGCCTCACTGGCCCCGAGGCTGCCCCGTGCCAGGCCTGGCCACAGACCAGAACTGGTGTGTGTGGGCCCAGTGACCCCACGGGGGCTGGAGAGGGGGCCTCAGTGACTGTCAGAAAGGGCTGGTGTGGACGGCTCCTTTGAGTGCAGAACCCAGCCCCCCTTTGCACAGGAGGAAACTGAGGTCCAGAGAGGCGAAGCCATCCTGCTGCTCTCACAGAGAGGGAGGCCGGAGCTGGGCATGTGCCCGACACCTGCCCCCATCCCAGAGCCCACACCCTCCCGCAGGCAGGCCGAACAAAGCTGGGCACGCTTAGCAACGCGAGAAGGAGACACCTTAACAATGTAACTTTGCATGAATTGCCTTTAAAGTGTTGAGTCTGCACGAAGCTCAACAGGGCAGCTCTGAACCTCACTCACTGGGAGTCGATTGAGTAAAGTTCAAGCAAGAGCCCCCAATAACCCACCCTGAGCAGCCCTTCAGCCTGTCCTTCCCCTTCTGGAAGCCCAGCCCAGACCCCTCCCCACACACATCCCTGTGGGAGCCACTCCTCTGTCACCCCCTCACCAGCTCCAGGGTGACCAACCCACCCCCACGACCTGGGCCTAGGGGTCCCCAAAATGTGAGACTTTCAGTTTTAAAACCAATAAATTTCCAGGACACACCAGGACAAGCTGATGACCCACCTCCCCTCCCGGGGTCCCTGTGCCTGGGGGCCACCCCCAGCCCCAGAGAGAACGCCCTCCTGACTCAGAGCCACCAGTCCACAGAGGGCAGCTCTGTGGTCAGGCGAGGGTGCAGAGTAAGGGTCTTGTCTCCCCACAGATGGGGAAGGGGGGGGGGGAATCTCGTCTTGCAGCTTCTCACAGAGCAGCAGTTAACCAGAACATCCCAGACACTGTTGTTAAGCACAACTTATTTGGGGCCTTCTCCTGCCCCCCATTCTGCTGCCCACCCTCCCCACCCTGCCCCAAAGAGCAGCTTTAGGAAGTCAGTGTGTGAGTCGGGGGCAGCTGATGTCCCAGGAGTCCTTCCTGCTCTGTGAGCACCTGGAGCTGAGTTACCTACCCTTCAGGAGTACAATTTAGTATAGTGTGGTATAGTGAGGAGGCCATCTAAGGACACAGACTGTAGTACCTCTAGAGCTGCCCAGCACTGCAGAGTGGGAACACTTCACATGGCCTCCCTTCCCCCAAGCACACCAGCAGCTGTCCGAGCCCAGGGACCTTTCTCCCATTGCTGCTGTGGGGGCAACAGAGGGCCCTGGGTGTGCCGGGCACAGGCGGTCCGCACCAGGTCTTTCCCACCAGGACACTTGGGGGTAAACACCTCCCTTTCTCCCCTGGGCCCCTCCCCCTGCCTCTTTTTTAAAAGGAGGAAGGAAGAGCGATGAGGAATATAAAAAGGAAAAGAAGAGCGTGGCCCATGCTTGACTCCTGCTTGGGGGCCTTGGAGAAGAGCCAAGGGTCAACCAGCTCCCGGGACCCACCTGACGTGAGACTTGGGGTCAGATGATGACTTTCCTGCTCAGTTTAGGGCCACTGCAGGTGGTTGTCAGGACATCCTAGGAATTGTGGCCATGTGTTGCTGTGGTTCAGTCACTCAGTCATGTCCGACTCTTTGCAATCCCAAGGACTGCAGCACGCTAGGCTTCCCCGTCCTTCACGATCTCCCAGAGTCTGCTCAAACTCATGTCCATCGAGTCAGTGATGCCATCCAACCATCTCATCCTCTGTCACCCCCTTCTCCTCCTGCTCTCAATCTTTTCCAGCATCAGGGTCTTTTCCAATGTGTCGGCTCTTTGCATCAGGTGGCCAAAGTATTGGCGCTTCAGCCAGACTAGGTCAAGGGAAGGAAGGGGCTGGGGCCTCTCACCACTCACTGTACAAACCTCACCTCACCCCAGCTGCTCTCCGTGTCCTCGCGGCACTGGCCATGAGGCGGCTGGGCAGGGACCATCCCACCATTCTGTCCCACCGTCACCTGGTCCCCCCCAGCCCATCCTGGGACACCAGCCTTCCATACCTGGGAGCCCGAGGCTCAGCTGCTTCAGTGGACCTGATCTCACCTGGTGGAAACTTAAACTGATGCTTGCCCCCCACTGAGTGCTCACCACTCATCCATCCACTTTCTGACTCACGACATTCTTAACATCTCTTGCACATACATCACCACCATCATCTCCATCACCAACATCACCACCATCTCCATCACCACCATCACCATCATCACCATCACCACCATCATCACCATCATTATCACCATAATCAACATCATCACCATCACCACCATCACCATAATCACCACCATCACCATCATCACCATCACCACCATCATCACCATCATTATCACCATTATCACCATAATCACCACCATCACCATCACCACCATCACCATCACCATGATCATCACCATCACCATGATCATCACCATCACCATCATCACCATCACCACCATCATTATCACCATTATCACCATAATCACCACCATCACCATCATCACCACCATCACCATCACCACCATCATCACCATCACCACCATCACCATCACCATCACCATGATCATCACCACCATCACCATAATCACCACCATCATCACCATCACCACCATCACCATCATCACCACCACCACCATCACCACCATCACCATCACCATAATCACCACCATCACCATCACCATGATCATCACCACCATCACCATAATCACCATCACCACCATTGCTTGTACTGAACGAACTTGCGAAGCCTGAAGGAGATTACAGGAGGTTAAAGCACACATTCACACACATACACACCCCACACATACACAATCACATGCACTCATCCTCACACACCTCATACACACCACACATACCCATTACTCATACCCATATAAACACCACATATACATACATACACCAAGCATGCTCACACCCAAACATACCACACACTCACACTCAGCCCCACAAACTCAACACACAGTCACACACACAAGCCACACTTAGTTGCTGCAACTCTTCTATATATGTTGACATCTGTAAATATTCTAGCACTTCTTCGATTCATTTTAATAATACATACTTTTTTAGAAAATTAATCTCTTCAGCTACTTTTTCAAACTCTTTGAGCATAGAGTTTTAGGAATTATTCTCCTCAAACGCTGGCTCCTTTGAGGCTATTTTCACATAATATATTCATGTTTTCTCATATTTTTCTTGACTACCTGGTTAATAGTTTATTCTATTTTCTTCTTCTATAGAGTGAGTTCTTGATCTTTGTTTATCACTTCTATTGTTTCTGTTTTCTAATTAGTTACTTCTTCTCTATACTTGTTCTCTATAGTCCTTTCTTCTGTTTTCCTTGGGCTTTTTCCTTTTGAATAATTTAATTTCTTTTGATAATTTTTAAACTATGAACTTATTTCCTTAGTATATTAATAGTTCCAGATACAACCCCCAAAAATCTAGCATACAAATTTTTCTCTTCCATTCTTTTGAAAATATTTGTTATTGATGATTTGATTTCTCTCTTTTCTCCATTGGATGATTGTTTTAAATTTCACAAGAAGTTGGTCTGACCTGATTAGATTAGGAATCCGGGCAACGCTTTTGTTCTGATATGTAAGCACACTCACTACCATTATTCAGACCTAATGCGATGCTTGCTTTCCAGATGGAGCAGGTGACAAAGAACCCACCTGCCAGTACAGGAGACATAGGAGACGCTAGTTCGATCCCTGGGTCAGGAAGATCCCTTGGAAGAGGGCATGGCAACCCACTCTAGTGTTCTTGCCTGGAGAATCCCATGGACAGAGGAGCCTGGCAGGCTGCAGTTCATGGGGTCGCAAAGAGTCAGACACGACTGAAGTGACTGATCACACGCACAGTGAGATGTTTAAATGGAGTGTGTGCTCAGCACCTGCCTTTCCTTCTCTGACCCACAGTTTCAGTGGGTCATCTTGAGTCATCTTTTGGCTGGTTAGAACAGGCCGTTACGTCCTGGTAGCAGCACTGGACCTGTAGTGAGACAGCAGGCTCTCGGCACATGAGTCCGCCTGCAGTTGACATCTTCTGCCGCCAATACACAAGCTGGGGCTCAGCTGGGGAAGAATCCTGGTTTCACAGAAGCTTCCCCTCAACACCTGTGGATATAGATCTACTGTCTTTTGTCACCCGACCTTGAGAGAACTCTGAGGCCAGCCTGCCGGTTCCCTTTCTAAGTGACTCTCGTGTTATTTCTGGATCCTGAGACTCTGCTCCTTGCCCTGGAAAGGCAGGGGTTTCACCCAGCAGCAGGTGGAATTAATCATGTTCCCTTGGACACCATGAGATTTGTTAAAGTGCAGATTTGTGTCTTCTTTAGTAACAGAAAATGTTCTTCTATTACAGCTTCAAAACACTATTCCCATTCCTTTTGGTCTGGGCTCCTTTCACACAACAAAGTCTCCTCATGTCGCATCATATTGCTGGCCCAGCAGCTCTTGATTCTTTCATTTCAGTGCTTTTTTGTTTCTGTTTATGTTTTGTATTCCCACCAGTTATTTTGTTTAGAGTAGTAATTTTAGTCCTTATTGCTCTAATAATAACTTAAATTCTGCAAGTGCCTATTGGTTTCTTTATCATTCTTCATTTATCAGCTAGCTCTCAAGCATCTTTTCGTCTTATATCTCATCTCTTAAAAGTCCCTATTTTCTTTATTTGTCTCATGGGTGCAAGGCATTGAAACTCTCTCCAAATTTTTATTTTCGTTTTCCAGATAAGCTTTAAAAACCACGTCCTTGGGACTTCCCTGGTGGTCCAGGGGTTAAGAATCCACCTTCCAGTGCAGGGGATGTGGGCTCAATCCCTTGTAGAACTAAGACTCCACAAGCCCCGGGGCAACTAAGGCCACGAGCTGAAACCAGAGAAGCCCGTGCACTGCAACCAAGATCCCGTGTGCTACAACTAAGATCAATGCAGCCAAATAAATAAATTAATTTTTTTAAGGTTCTTTATTTGTTGCCTGATGTTTTATCCCTCTTTGTGTTCTGGAATATTTTTGCACAGATCCCACATCAAATCAGAAACACTTCATGCAACACTGCTTTGCCAAAGCAACAAGGACTTCAGGAAATTTTCAGGTCCCACGCCAATCAGGGTAAGATCAACAGCTGATCTCACCGAACTGTGGATTATTCTATCCACTGTAACCACTGAGACTGGATGTGTTAGAAGAAATGATGAGCAGAAGAAATCACTTATAGCCTAAGAGTTCATTGTCTATCAGAGGTCATGCGTGAGTGCCTGCATGCTTAGTCACTCAGTCGTGTTGGACTCTTCAACCACAGGGACTGTAGTCTGCCAGTCTCCTTTTTCCACAGGATTTTCCAAGCAAGAATATTGAAGTGGGTTGTCATCTCCTCCTCCAGGAGATCTTGACCCAGGAATCGAACCGGTGTCTCCTGCATTGGCAGGCAGATTCTTTACTACTGAGCCACTTGGGAAGCCAAGAGGCCATGAACCAATGATAACAATTTCCATAGCAGAGAGAGAAAGCAACTGTCCTCAATGCGTGTCATAAAGTCAGTATTTTTTCTGAAGATTTTAGATTGGAGAGCCTATCTTCCAGTGACTGGGACTAGTATTTCTCAGTTCTAGCTATCTGAGGGCCTGGTAAACTCAGCCAATCTAAACTTGTAGAAATCGATAAGAGATTTCTGACTGAACACCCTAAGAAACACTTATAAGGGTGTCATTCAATCATTTCTTCATTCACCAGCATTGAAGAGCTTCCCAGGTGCCTCAGTGGTAAAGAACCGGCAGGCCAACGCAGGAGACACAGGTTCGATCCCTGAGTTGGGAAGATCCCCTGGAGAAGGAAATGGCAAGCCTCCTGTATTCTTGCCTACGGAATCCCATGGACAGAGGAGCCTGGCAGACTACAGTCCATGAGGTCACAGAGCTGGACATGACTGAGCACAGCCCCAGCGCAAGGTGCTTTTGCAGATATTGTGTGGAAGTGAAGGTTTATTTGGGCGTCTCATAGTCCAGCGGAGGCAAACAAATGAACAAGCACCTCTGGCCTGCACCACGTGCAAAGTGCCTGGTGCACTGTGGTGATGCAGGCTGTGAGGGATGCTCTGTACACGGTGTGACGGCAGTTGTGGGGGGTGCTTTGTATATAGTGGAGCTTGAGCATGCTGGGGTCACCCTGGTGCGTGAGGTGTTCCTCCCCTGCGGTGTGAGCAGCTAGGTAAGGTCACCCCAGTCTCAAGGCCAGAGTTGCCCAGAAGAATGGTCAGTGGGCTTGGGGATATGGGCACTCCAGGCAGAGGGCACACCACCAGCAAAGCCACGATCGTGGAGAGTTCACATGGGGTCCAGTGCTGGGGGCTGGGAGCTGGCTGGGTGCTGGGGAGGGAGTCTGCCTTAAAACGCCAGGGTGCATTGTTCTTTTCCCTCTGGAAGATGACAGGGCTTCCTGAGATGTCTTCCAGTTTAAATTATTAATATTTATCCTAAAGCTTCATCTTCCTTTTTACCGCTCCAGTGGAAAGAGAGATCTTCTTGGACCAGTAAGTGTGGGAAACACTCATAAATCTGTCTTGGGGATTCAAAAATGCACATGAGCGTGACAAGAGGAGCCGCTGCCCCACACACTGGCCCCAGTCCCTTTCATCAGACGCCACCCTGACATCTCCTGAGGCAGCTCCGCGCCCACCCACCAGGCAGCACCGGGAAAGAGCCCTCCAGAAAGCCGGCCAGTGCTGGCCTCCACCCAGAGCCCCTCCCTACACTAGAGAAACACACACCACGCACCATATACCACACACAGAGCACACACATACACACAGACGTGACACACACAGACACACACACACACAGAGACATACCACACACACACAGAGACATACCACACACACACACCATACACACAGACATAATACACACACACATATATATACCACGCATACACACCATAAACACATACACATACACACACACAGAGACAAACCACACATACACACACCATACACACAGACATACCACACACAGAGACATGCCACACACACACAGACATACCACACATACACCCATACACACTGACATACCACACACACACACACCATACACACACAACCCCATACACATATATATACCACACATACACACACCATACACACAGACTTAACACACACACAAACACATACCACACATACACACCATAAACACACATACACACACACAGACATACCACACACACACACACCCCATACACACATATACCACACATACACACATACATACCACACATACACACACCATACACATACACATCACATGCGCACACAACATACATGTATACCACACATACATGCCAATAACATACACATACTACACACACACAGCACACATACATACCATAAACATATACACACACTACACACACCACACATACACACACCATATACACACACTACGTGCACACACACCACACATATGCACACCATACACACACTCACAGACTCCACATACACACATATACACCACACACACACACACACACACACACACACAGGGTTTTATTGGCACTGTCACAGACCGCCTTGTCTCAGCAGGTCTGGGGTGGGGATCTGATTGCCTAGGGCCAATAAGCGGAGCGCCTTCTTTCCATATG
The DNA here is from genome assembly GCF_029407905.1 of Bubalus kerabau. Lineage (NCBI taxonomy): Eukaryota > Metazoa > Chordata > Mammalia > Artiodactyla > Bovidae > Bubalus > Bubalus kerabau. Next base: position 118,442,703 of record NC_073629.1, on the reverse strand, counting down.
CAGTGATTGATCAGGGCTGGCCACGTGACCAGCCAGGGCCACTCAGGCCCTGCCCTGGGGTGAGACCCGTGGGAGCTGCAGTCAGTCCCTTTCAGGTTGTGAGTGACGCTGTGGCTCCGTGCCGGGCCTCCTGTTGACCACAGGCTGTGCAGGGAGAATCACCCACAGGCAGGTTAGGGAAAGGTGTGCCGTGTGTGTGGTGTCTGTGTGTACACATGTGTATGTATGCTTTGCATGTGTGGTTTGTGACGTGTGTGTAGTGTGTTGTGTATATGTGTGTGATTTGTGTATATGTGTGGTGTATGTGGGGGAAGGCGATGGCACCCACTCCAGTCCTCTCGCCTGGAGAATCCCATGGGCGGAGGAGCCTGGAGGGCCGCAGTCCATGGGGTCGCTGAGGGTCGGACACGACTGAGCGACTTCGCTTTCCCTTTTCACTTTCATGCCTTGGAGAAGGAAATGGCAACCCACCACAGTGTTCCTGCCTGGAGAATCCCGGCGCAGGGAAGCCTGGTGGGCTGCCGTCCATGCGGTCGCGCCGAGTCGGCCACGCCTGACGCGACGCAGCAGCAGCAGCGGTGTACGTGTGCGCTCTGGGGGCTACGGCACCCCTGTGTGTTGCTACCTTTGGAGTTGTCACCAGAGCCAGGAAATCTGAGCAACCCCCGTCTCCAGACCAGACGTGTGACCCCAGTGGAAACATCGCCCGAGCCTCGGCCTCCGCGCGTGCCGAGCGCCGCGGGACGGCCATATTGGCTCTCTGGCGCCCGCTGACCACGTGAACGTCCACACAGCAGCCGCGCAGGCGCGCTGGGGGGGAGGGGGGGGAGGGCAGAGGGCGTGTGCTCACCTCCTCGAATCTCCAGGCTCCGTGCTTCAAGCCAGCTTCTCCCAACGTATCTGTCTCTGAACTGCTCAGAAGGAGCGCTGATGACTGCCCTACTTCACGTGTCCACCACGCAATCAGGAGGCTCTCAGACCTCCTTCAAGCCCGAGGTGCCTGTGATTTCGCCCATCAATCAGAGATGAAGCCGCGGTCACGCTTGGAGGAGAGGAGGTCGTTCTGGAGCTGTGCCACAGAAGAATCACTGCAAATCGAATAAGGAAAAAAAAAAGCAGGGCCAGGGAGAGAGAAGAGAGGGACATAAGAGAGAGGGCCAGGGGGAGAGAAGGGGCCAGGGGACAGACGAGCTGCTTCCAGAAGGAATAGATTTGTGCCTTCACGTTGATCCTGTCTGACTTTTATTTGTTTTAGCCATATCCTCTTCACTGCACCACTCAGCCAAAGGTGCTTTAAATTAGATGAAGCTAGGAAACCCTTTCCCCTCCTCCTTCCTCACCCACCACACAGACCGTGATCTTCAGTCAGTGTGAGATGCATAATCACACCATGCTCAAACATGGCTGGAATAAATTGAGACAAATAAATAAACTCAAAGGCACCACATGCGTTTGGAATGCTCTTTGCCACGGTTTCCTAACATGCTTGCAGACAGCTAACTCTCAAGGCAAACAAAAAGTGGCACTGTTTACCCAGCTTCTATTTGGAGCGTGCTAGGAGCCCCTGACTTGTAGATTGCTAGCTGATGGTGGAATTTGCACACAAATTCGGAATTCATCATCACAGTCCACCTTCCCTTCCCTTCTCTGCATTCCTCCTTTTCAGTCATCCAAGCTGAACGCAGACTTGTTTTGGGTGCATTGGTCCTAGCTTCCACCTGTCTCCAGAACGCAGTACAGAGGTCATGGTGTCCTGAGAGTAGGGAGATGGGAAGTGAGAGTGAGCCCAGGTTCAGGGTGCATGCGTGCTCAGTGGTGTCATGACCCCATGGACTGTAGGCCTCCAGGTGACCCCATGGACTGTAAGCCGCCAGGCTCCTCTGTCCATGGGATTCTCCAGGCAAGAATGCTGGAGCAGGTTGCCATTTACTACTCCAGTGAGCCCAGCCCCTTTGATGAAAAGAGCAGACCAGCACCAGCCGGGCAGTCTCAGTTTGCTCAGCTCCAGGGGTGAGCTGTCTGGGGACACTTTCTTCTCCTGTGCTCTAGTGAAAGAGGCAGATGTCCCCGGGCCCTTGTAAGGCTCTAAAATGAATCTCTTATCTTTTGAAACTTTCCTCTGTAGAACTTGCTCCCATGGGCAGCCAATGGCTCTGGATTCACCAGCACCTGGAGCCCTCCCCTCTCCTCCAAGGGAACATCTTGTCCTTTTCTACCTTTGGGAGAACCCACGTGGGCTCTGCTCCTGCCCGGTCAGGCACAGCTGTGACAGCCTGCAGACCACGCCCCCAGCGTGAAGAGGACGCTTCAGTGGTGCTGAGATGAAAGCCCTGACAAGAAGGTGCCTCAGAGCTAAAGACTGAATCTTATCCATGTCTGAAGATTAACAGAAAGACTCCTAATTTTAAACATATACATTTAGAGGGACTCTCCTGGTGGTTCAGTGGTTAAGAATCCACCTTGCAATGCAGGGGTCACAGGTTTGATGGCTGGTGGGGGAATTAATATCCCACATGCCTGGGGGCAACTAAGCCAGCATGCTGCAACTATTGAACCAACTCAAATAGAGTCCGCGCACCACAACAAAGATCCCATGTGCCACAACTAAGACCCAATGCAGCCAAATAAATAAATAATTTCTAAATATCTATGCGTATGTATATCTACAGATTTATAGTATGTATTTTAAAAAAAAACAGCCAGGACATCAAGTCAATCCTAAAGGAAATCAACTCTGAATATTCATTGGAAGGACAGATGCTGAAGCTGAAACTCTAATACTTTGGCCACCTGATGAGAAGAGGCGACTCATTGGAAAAGACCCTGATGCTAGGAAAGATTGAGGGCAGGAGGAGAAGAAAGCAACAGAGGATGAGATGGTTGGATGCAATCATTGGCTCAGTGGACACGAGTTTGAGCACATTCCAAAGTATGCCGAGCACACTCTCCCTGCCTGTAACAGCTCCCTAGTTTCCCAGGAGATGGTGAAGGACAGAATCCTGGCATGCTGCAGTCCATGGAGTCGTAAACAGCTGGACACAACTTACCAGCTGAACAACAACAAATACACATTTATAAATATTTATAAATAGCATCTCATACTTTCTGTGATTCCAATAGCTTCATACAATAAACTGCAAGCTGGCCACACCCCCGACAGGGCTCCCACATCTAATGCTCCACGGGCATCTGTCTGTGTCTTCGCTCTCTTTAGACCTTCCTTGTCGGCTGAGCACACTCTCCTGTCCTATAACAGCACCCTAGTTTCCCAATGAGGAATCACCTCTGCCTGGTTGCCCATGGTCTGTTGGGAGGTGCACTGGTCAGTATTTTCCAGAGAGACAGAACCAACAGGATGTGTATGTATATAGAGAGATTTATTTAAAGGAATTGGCTCACACAGTTGTGAAGGTGCAAATCTAAATCCTGCGGGGTGGGCTGGCAGCTGGAGACCCAGGGAAGAGCTCTGGTCCAGGTCCCAAAAGCCAGCTGCTGGCAGAATTCCTTCTTGCTCAGGGGAGGTCAGTCTTTGTTCTCACCGTGGCTTCAGATGATTGGGTGAGGCCCATCCATGTCAAGTTCACAGATTTAATGGCTAATCACATCCCAAAATACCTTCATGGAGACACTGAGAATAATATTTAACAGAAATTCACTGGCAGTCCAGTGGTTAGGACTCTGAACTTCCACCTGGCTGGGGAACTAAGATCCAGTATGCTGTGTGGCATGGCCAAAAAAAAATAGAATAATACTTGACCAAAGCTCCAACACTTTGGCCACCTGATGTGAAGAGCTGACTCGTTGGAAAAGATGACAATGCTGGGAAAGACTGAAGGCGGGAGGAGAAGGGGGCAACAGGGGATGCAATGGCTGGATGGCTTCATTGACTCAGTGGACCTGAGTTTGAGCAAACTCCAGGAAATGGTGATGGACAGGGAAGCCTGGCATGCTGCAGTCCATAGGGTCACAAAGTCAAACATGACTGAGCAACTGAACAGCAAGAGAGGCCTGGGTGGGTGTCTCGAGCAGGCAGTACACAGAGCAAGAGCTGGGGGCGTAGGGGCAGCAGCACACCCCACAGGCTGCACCATCCTGGCCAGAGCTCAGCAGTGCCCTTGGCCATGAAGGACAGGGAAGCCTGGCATGCTGAAGCCCATAGGGTCGCAAAGATTTGGACACAACTTAGTGACTGAACAACAACAGCAATGCTTAACCAAATATCTGGACACTGTGGGCCAGTTAACACATGAAATTAACCAGGACAGGATAATGCCAGGTAAACAGCTTGCATTTACAGAAGTGGCAGGGTCCTGAGTGCACCCCCACTGGACTGGGAGTAACTGGAGAGGGAGACAGGGACCCATGTCTTTCCCTAATGCCCTGCAGTGGCGCTTCCTGCCCCTTGCTCCTGGCTTCCTTCTGTTGACTCCACATAGGGTGTACAGTCCCCAGTGGATTCTGGGAGCATCTTACCCCCCAAGAAACATTCACTATCCTGCCACTAAACCACCTGGGTGGGCCTCATTTCTTGAAGGTAACTCTTAGAATCTTTCTTCCATTTCTTCCTGCGCATCTCTTGCAACTTCTTTTTTCTTGGATCAATTCTGCTAATTTATACATCCATCAAAATCATCCATTTCATCTGATGTTTTAATGTACTAGGATAGAGTTTGTGACAGGAACAGTGGCGTTCATAAACGTTCAACCTGCTTCCCACACTGCCCCACACGGGTGCAGGGTCATATGATTGGTTCTGACCAACAGGCTTTGAGCAAGTGTGACACATGGCACTTCTGGGCCTAAATATAGACGGGCCAGAGTGTGGCTCTCAGTGTGTCTTCCCAGCTGTGTTATCCCAGATGGGAGGGTCCCAGTCAGCCTGAGTCCCTGAGTGTCTGGGTTGAGCAAGAGACCGTCTGACCTACGTTGCATGTAGAGCCTGAAGGCAAAATCACTCTCTGTGGTTTAAGTCTCTGAGACACGTTGTTCCTTCTGTCTATTTCCTAACATCCTCTTCTCATGAATACAAAGACATCTTCCTATATCTCCTCCTGCAAATTTCAGTCTTCTTTTCTTCCACCTAATCCGAGCAGCTGGAATTTATTGGAGGTTTGACATGGAAAGGGATGTTAGTCTTTAGGTAACGTTTTTCCCTATGGCTACCCAATACAAGTCCAAAATCTTGTATTCGATGTTCCCCTACTTATTTGAAATGCCACTTTTATCAAAAGACAAATTCATCCATGTCATGGAGTCTATGCCTGGAATCACTGCATTGGTGACTCTGGACTGATCAAAATTGCAGATTGTTGTAAAAGTAATTCTAGGCAAATTATTTGGCTTGTCACCCATCACCCTGGAGTCTCCCCTGGACATGCCTACATAATACCAACAGACAAGAGCCTCCCTCGGGGGGCACCGGTACAGGTATCAGAAACAGATCAGAAGGTATTGGAAACCTTACAGTGAGCAAACATTGGGGGTTCGGACTCATCCAGACCACAAGTTTTCCCAAGGAAGGTCAAGGGGATTTGCCAAACCCACTTGAAGAACAGAAAGAGGGAGCTTTCTGGTGGTGGGTGCAGAGTGGGGTGATGGGAAATTCCCAGGAGCCCATAGGCTCTGGAAGGCCTCCAGATTCAGGATGGAGAAGCAGATGCTTGGAGGCAACACTCCTGACCCTAGGACAGCCCTTGGGGCTGTTGAGTTGGAGAACAGCAGGTCTGACGCCTCTGCTCCTGGGCGCCTTCTCCATGCTGGCTGCGGCCACTGCAGCTAGGGCCACCCTCTAACTGAGGGGCCCATCCAGGGGCTCAAAACATCCAGGACTGACCCACCTGGCCTTTTGCTGGGTCTCCTCTTCCTCCAGCCACAACCCCTTCTGACCACAGGGGCAGGAGAGCTCTGGATGGAAGGAGCACTGGACATCAGACAGATATGGTCAGTTCAGGTTTCACACTGTTATTCTACCCTCAATAAGCTGAATGATCTAGAAGAATCTGCATTTTTGAGGTTCCTTGAACTTTATTAGGGCTTCCCTGATAGCTCAGTTGGTGAAGAATCCACCTGCAATGTAGGAGACCCTGTTTTGATTCCTGGGTCAGGAAGATCCACTGGAGAAGGAATAGGCTACCCACTCCAGTATTCTTGGGCTTCCCTTGTGGCTCAGCTGGTAAAGAATCTGCCTGCAATGTGGGAGACCTGGGTTTGATCCCTAGGTTGGGAAGATCCCCTGGCGAAGGGAAAGGCTACCCACTCCAGTATTCTGGCCGGGAGAATTCCATGGACTATATGGTCCATGGGGTCACAAAGAGTCAGACATGACTGAGTGACTTTCACTTTCACTTTGGACTTTATTCATCTTTCCTGATTTCAAAATCCACTTGAATTTTACTCTATTCTGCCAGGTCAAAACAAAGGGCTGCCGTATTTACATCTTCTACCACAAATCCCATTCAAATGACAAAATGAATATGGAAATAAGAATAGACTTCCTGCAGCACTGAAAGTGTGGCATAAGTCCTCTTGGAGGAGGTTGCCATTAGCCCCACCATAAAGCCACTGAGTAGATGACCCACACACTGGAGAACGACTATACCAAGGAAGTTCTCAAACTGTTGTGAGAGTTCTAGGGCCCACAGCAGATTTCCCACCTGGGGATCCAGCAGGGACTGAGAACTCCCAGGGAATTTGACTTTGAAGACCAGTGGGGTTTCACTGCGGAACTTCCACAGGACTGGGGAAACAGACTCTTGGAGGGCAGAAACAAAACCTTGGGTACACCAGGACCCAGGAGAAAGGAGCAGTGACCCTACAATAGACTGAGCTAGACTTGCCTGTGAGTGTCCAGGGGTCTCCAGCAGAGGCGTGGGTCCACAGAGGCCTGCCATGGAGTCAGGGGCACTGAACACAAAAGTCCTGGGAGCTGCACCATGCAGGCATAAGTCCTCTTGAAGGAGGTCGCCATTTCCACCATTAACCCTACCAGAGTTTGGCCTACAGAGAGGGAGCACAGCCCCACCCAGCAACAAAAAATTGGATTAAAGATTTGCTGAGCATAGCCCTTACCCATCAGGGCAAGACCCCTACTCCCCCCACAGCCAGTTCCTCCCATCAGGAAGCTTCCACAAGGCTCTTATCCTTCTCCATCAGAGGGCAGATAGAATGAACACCACAATCCCTAGAAAACTAACCAATCTGAGCACATGGACCACAGCCTTGTCTAACTCAGTGAAACCATGAGCCATGCCGTGTAGGGCCACCCAGGATGGACAGGTCATGGTGGAGAGTTCTGACAAAATGTGGTCCACTGGAGAAGGGAATAGCAAGCCACTTCAGTATTCTTGCCTTGAGAACCCCATGAACAGTATGAAAAGGCAAAAAGATAGGACACTGAAAAAGGAACTCCCAGGTCAGTAGGTGCCCAATATGCTACTGGAGAAGAGTGGAGAATAGCTCCAGAAATAATGAAGAGGCAGAGCCTAAGTGAAAACAACACCCAGTTGTACATGTGACTGATGATGGAAGCAAAGTCCAATGCTGTAAAGAACAGTATTGCATAGGACCCTGGACTGTGTGGTCCCTGAATCAAGGAAGATTGGAAGTGGTCAAACAGAGATGACAAGAGTGAACATCAACATTTTAGAAATCAGTGAACTAAAATGGACCAGAATGGTTGAATTTAACTCAGATGACCATTATATCTACTACTGTAGGCAAGAATCCCTTAGAAGAAAGGGAGTAGCCCTCATAGTCAACAAAAGAGTCCAAAATGCAGTTCTTGGGTGCAATCTCAAAAATGAAAGAATGGTCTCTGTTTGTTTCCAAGGCAAACCATTCAATGTCACAGTAATCCAAGTCTATGCTCCAACCACTAATGCCTAAGAAGCTGAAGTTGAACAGTTCTATGAAGACCTACAAGATCTTCTAGAACTAACACCCAAAAAAAAAAGGTGTCCATTTCATCATAGGGAACTGCAATGCAAAAGTAGGAAGTCAAGAGATACCTGGAGTAACAGGCAAGTTTGGCCTTGGACTACCAAATGAAGCAGAACAAAGGCTAACAGAGTATTGTCAAGAGAACACACTGGTCATAGAACACACCCTTTTCCAACAAAAGGAATGACTCTACACATGGACATCACCAGATGGTCAATACCAAAATCAGACTGATTATATTCTTTGTAGTTGAACATGTAGAAACTCTAAACAGTCAGCAAAAACAAGACCTGGAGATAACTATGGCTCAGATCATGAACTCCTTATTGCAAAATTCACACTTAACTTGAAAAAAGTAGGGAAAACCACTAGACTGTTCAGATATGACCTAAATCATATCCCTTACAATTATACAGTGAAAGTGACAAATAGAGTCAAGGGGTTAGATATGATAGACGGAGTGCCTGGAAGAACTATGGATGGAGGTTTGTGACATTGTACAGGAGGTGGTGATCAAAATCATCCCCAAGAAAAAGAAATGGAAAAAGGCAAAATGGTTGTCTGAGGAGGCCTTACAAATAGCTGAGAAAAGAAGAGATATGAAAGGCAAAGGAGAAAAGGAAAGATATACCCATCTGAATGCAGAGTTCAAACAGATAGCAAGGAGAGATAAGAAAGCCTTCCTCAGTGATCAGTGCAAAGAAATAGAAGAAAACAATAGAAAAGGAAAGACTAGAGATCTCTTAAGAAAGTGAGAGATACCAAGGGAAGATTTCATGTACAGATGGCACAATAAAGGACAAAAATTGTATGGACCTAACAGAAGCAGAGACATTACTTTGCCAACAAAGATTCGTCTAGTCAAGGCTATGGTTTTTCCTGTGGTCACATATGGATGTGAGAGTTGGACTGTGAAGAAGGCTGAGCGCCAAAGAATTGATGTTTTTGAACTATGGTGTTGGAGAAGACTCTTGAGAGTCCCTTGGACTGCAAGGAGATCCAACCAGTCCATTCTGAAGAAGATCAGCCCTGGGATTTCTTTGGAAGGAATGATGCTAAAGCTGAAACTCCAGTACTTTGACCACCTCATGCAAAGAGTTGACTCCTTGGAAAAGACTCTGATGCTGGGAGGCATTGGGGGCAGGAGGAGAAGGGGACGACAGAGGATAAGATGGCTGGAAGACATCACTGACTCGATGGACATGAGTCTGGGTGAGCTCCGAGGGTTGGTGATGGACAGGGAGGCCTGGCGTGCTGAGATTCATGGGGTCGCAAAGAGTCGGACACAACTGAGTGACTGAACTGAACAGAAGCAGAAGATGTTAAGAAGAGGTGGCAATAATACACAGATACAAAAAAGACCTTCATGACCCAGATAACACTGATGGTGTGCTCACCTAGAGCCAGACATCCTGGAGTATGAAGTCAAGCAGACTTTAGAAAGCATCACTACGAACAAAGCTACTGGAAGTGATGGAATTCCAGTTGAGCTATTTCAAATTCTAAAAGATTATGTTGTTAGAAAAGGCATATATATGGAATTTAGAAAGATGGTAACAATAACCCTGTGTACGAGACAGCAAAAGAGACACTGATGTATAGAACAGTCTTATGGACTCTGTGGGAGAGGGAGAGGGTGGGAAGATTTGGGAGAATGGCATTGAAACATGTAAAATATCATGTATGAAATGAGCTGCCGCCAGGTTCGATGCACGATACTGGATGCTTGGGGCTGGTACACTGGGACGACCCAGAGGGATGGAATGGGGAGGGAGGAGGGAGGAGGGTTCAGGATGGGGAACACATGTAAACCTGTGGCGGATTCATTTTGATATTTGGCAAATCTAATACAGTTATGTAAAGTTTAAAAATAAAATAAAATTTAAAAAAAAAAAAAAAAAGAAAAGGTAGAGGAACCAGAGATCAAATTGCCGACATCTGTTGGATCATCAAAAAAGCAAGAGAGTTCCAGAAAACCATCTATTTCTGCTTTATTAACTATGCCAAAGCCTTTGACTGTGTGGATCACAATAAACTGTGGAATATTCTGAAAGAGATGAAAATACCAAACCACTTAATATGCTTCTTGAGAAATCTGTATGCACGTCAGGAAGCAACAGTTAGAACTGGACATGGAACGACAGACTGTTTCCAAATTGGGAAAGGAGTACGTCAAGGCTGTATATTGTCACCCTGCTTATTTAACTTATATGCAGAGTACATCATGAAATAAGCTGGGCTGGATGAAGCACAAGCTGGAATCAAGATTGCCAGGAGAAGTATCAGTAACCTCAGATATACAGATGACACTACTCTTATGGCAGAAAGCGAAGAACTAAAGAGCCTCTTGATGAAAGTGAAAGAAGAGAGTGAATAAGTTGGCTTAAAACTCAACATTCAGAAAACTAAGATCACAGCATCTGGTCCCATCACTTCATGGCAAATAGATGGGGAAACAGTGGAAAAAGTGGCTGACTTTATTTTGGGGGGGCTCCAAAATCACTGCAGATGGTGACTGCAGCCATGAAATTAAAAGACACTTACTCTTTGGAAGGAAAGCTATGGCCAATCTAGACAGCATATTAAAAAGCAGAGACATTACTTTGCCAACAAAGGTCCATCCCGTCAAAGCTACGGTTTTTCCAGTAGTCATGTAAGGATGTGAGAGTTGGACCATAAAGAAAACTGAACACAGATGAATTGATACTTTTGAACTGTGGGATTGGAGAATATTCTTGAGAGTCCCTTGGACTACATGGATATCAATCCAGTCAATCCTAAAGAAAATCAGCCCTGAATATTCATTGGAAGGACTGATGCTGAAGCTGAAACTCCAGTACTTTGGCCAACTGATGCCAAGAACTGACTCACGGGAAAAGACCCTGATGCTGGGAAAGATTGAAGGCAGGAGGAGAAGGGGGTGACATAGGAAGAGATGGTTGGGTGGTATTACCACCTTGATGGATATGAGTTTGAGAAAACTCCAGGAGTTGGTGATGGACAGGAAAGCCTGTCATGCTGCAGTCCATGGGGTTGCAAAGTGTTGGACACGATTGAGTGACTGAACTGAACTGAGCACTAAAATTAGAGAGGACTGCCATAATTCTGGAAGACATAAAGTTGAGAACATTATCCTGATATGAATTCCACACCAAGGTGAGAAGCCGAGAATACAGCTCAGGCTTGGGACTGGATGTTTGGGGAGGAAGGTGGCTTGGTTTTCCCCAAGGAACCTCAGAAAAAAATTCATGCTTGGGGACATTTGTAGCTTTGAGCAGCAGAAGGGCATGGGACAGCTCTGGGGGTCCCAGAAGACCTCGTAGGCCTAAAATATACAGAGAACTCAGCCAGACACACCCTCTCCCCTGACCAGACTGTGGTCAGTGAGAAAGCTCTCTATGTGAAGAGGCATCTGCCTGGTAGCCATGACAAGAGCTTGTGGCCACATAGAGGCATGGAACAGTCCCCTCCCAGTCCCCAACATGAACAGAGGAATGCAAGGAACAAAGGTTTGAAAAGGAAGCAGAGTTATCCCAGGATAAGGCCTTTGGGGTTGGTTTTTACTCATTGAAGTTATTGGAATATCCTGATGCTAGCATGTCCTGGGTAGGGGGCCATATCCTGCAGAAGACTCCTGAGAGTCCCGTGGAAAGCAGGTATATCAAATTAGTCCATCCTAAAGGAAATCAATCCTGAATATTCATTGGAAGAACTGACACTGAAGCTGAAGCTCCAGTACTTTGTGACGTACTGGAGTACTTCACCTAATGTGAAGAGCCGACTCATTGGAAAAGACCCTGATGCTGGGAAAGATTGAAGGTGGGAGGAGAAGGGGATGACAGAGGATGAGATGGTTGGGTGGCATCACCAACCCGATGGACATGAGCTTCAGCACACTCTAGGAAACAGTGAAGGACAGGGAAGCCTGGTGTTCTGCAGCCCATTGGGTCGCAAAGAGTCTGACACAACTTAGCGATTGAACAACAACCCAAAGGGAGTTTGAGGGAGAGTGTATACATGTATATGTATGGCTGAGCCCCTTTGCTGTCCGCCTGAAACTATCACAACATTGATAATTGGCTATCAGTTCAGTTCAGTTGTATCCAACTCTTTGTGACCCCATGGACTGCAGCACGCCAGGCTTCCCTGTCCTTCACCAACTCCCAGAGCTTGCTCAAACTCATGTCCATAGAGTTGGTGACGCCATCCAACAATCTCATCCTCTGTTGTGCCCTTCCCCTCCCACCTTCAACCTTTCCCATCATCAGGGTCTTTTCCAATGAGTCAGTTCTTCGAATCAGGTGGCCAAAATATTGGAGTTTCAGCTTCAGCATCGGTCCTTCCAACGAACATTCAGGACTGATTTTCTTTAGGATTGACTGGTTTGATTTCCCTGTAGTCCAAGGGACTCTCAAGAGTCTTCTCCAAGACCACAGTTCAAAAGCATCAATTCTTCGGCACTCAGCTTTCTTTATGGTCCAACTGTCACATCCTTACATGACCACTGGAAAAACCTTAACTTTGACTTGATGGACCTTTGTCGGAAAAGTAATGTCTCTGCTTTTTAATATGCTGTCTAGATTAGTCCTAGATTTTCTTCCAAGGAGCAAGCATTTTTTAATTTCATGGCTGCAGTCACCATCTGCAGTGATTTTGGAGCCCCCCCCAAAAATAAAGTCTCTCACTGTTTCCATTGCTTCCCCATCTGTTTGCCATGAAGTGATGGGACTGGATAGCATGATCTTAGTTTTTTGAATGTTGAGTTTTAAGCCAGCTTTTTCACTCTTTTTTTGCTTTCATCAAGAGACTCTTTAGTTCCTCTTCACTTTCTGCCATAAGGGTGGTATCATCTGCATATCTGAGATTATTGATATTTCTCCCAGCAATCTTGATTCCAGCTTGTGCTTCATCCAGCCTGGCATTTCACATGATGTACTCTGCATATAAGTTAAATAAGCAAAATAACCACCCAATACAAAATAAAAAGTTGAAAAAAACAACCCAAGAGGAGCAGTTCAAGAACCAGAAGATCCCATGGGCCGGTCTCTGCTCTTGGCACAGGTGAGCTATTGGCTTGGCAGTTCCACTAAACAGCATCACCCTCACCCCCCATCCTAGGCAAAGGAACCACCCCTTGGAGTAGCTGAAAATGGACTTAACTGGATCTCAGTTGCATATCTAAATCTACTTATGTTTCCCAGGGTTCAGAACACAGTCTACAAGCCAGTATTGCATGTCCATGCTCCATGGCACTAGCCCCCCAATCCCTCCTCCTGATGCCCTCCTTTCCTGAACACACCCCATCTTGGGGGGCACGCTCTGCTGGTTCCTGTGACTAACTCAGGAGTCCTACCATGTACCGGCATTTCCACTTCTCTCCCAGTTCCTGGGGAGTGCCCTGCTGGGAGGGCTGGCCTCCTGCATTCCAACTCAGGCCCTCCCAGAAGGCACTCAGCTGTGCTGAACCCAGGGCCAACCCAGCCCCAGCGGCTGATGGTGGTGATGGTGGAGTGTGGCACGGGTGCCTCCCGTCCTCCCCCTCCCCTGGCTGCAGCCCCTTCCGCTGGCTAGGTTGGCTGGGACAGGATGCCCTGATCAATTGCAGCTAACCAATCAAAGCCTGCCCAGTGGCCTGAGTCCCCAGCAGCACCGCCTAGAAACCCAGACAGCAGGTGCCTGGCTTCTCCTGCCCACTCAGAGCCAGAGGACACATACGTCCGTCCAGCTGCCTCCCTCTGCCACATAGCCTTCGCACTGGGGGTCAGACCCCCAAGCAGCCTTGGCATCCAGGGGCGTCTGTCACCACAGCCATCCAGAAAGGACCGCCAAGAAAGGAGAGCCACGGCCAGTGTCGGAGGTGGAAGTGACGAGATCCAAATGGTCTTTCAGGGAAACACACTCTCTGAGCCAGAACTTGGACCAGGTTGGGTAATTCATTTGCTCGAGTTCTTGGGAGACAGGAGATCCTGGAGAGTTCAGGGCTGGTTGTCAGGGAGATTTGGATTTGAAACTCAGCTCCAGCTCCGACGAACCAGGGAACCTTCAACAGCGCACCAGCCTTCACCCAACACCAGCCTCTCCTGGACGGTGGCGTGAACCCCCACCCCTGGCTGGGTGGCATGGTGAATGGGCCATGCCTGACACGCGGTAAAGGCTCGTGGGTGGTGCTGTGGGTGTGGGTGTGAGCTGTGGCCAATGTGGGGGTTTCCTGTGGCTCCATGCAAAGCAGGTGCTGTTTCTGCGGCTGTCAGAGCTGAATGAGAGGAGGCCCCTCTACCTCCCAACCTCCCAGAACTTCCGATGCCCTTCTCACTGCTTTTAAGAAGATTCAGCCCAGAGAACCACGTGCTGTGAGAAGTGAGAAGTGATCCTGCCAGCCCTCCAGAAGTCATCCATCTGGGGTCAGTGGAGCGAGAGAGAAAGAGAGAATCCCTTCTCTGCAGTGAGACACCACCGTGCCCCCTTCCTGCCACCTCTGGCTATGGGCTGACATCCCCCAGGGGAGGCCCGTCTCATCCACCCGCAGGGAAGTTCTGCGGTGCTCTGGGGCTGGCTCTCCTCAGCCTGGAGTAATCACAGATGTGTGTCTGCACACGACCCTGGCCAGGGAGTCCCAGCCCTGCTGCAGACCCTCACTAACCCCTGGCCTGGTGTTCTCACCAGCCCAGAGCCGGACTGAAGAGGTTTTCCCCTGACGGAACAAGAGACAGAAAGGCACGAGAGCTATGAGACCAAGAACCTGCAGTGAGGACCGGGGGGTGGCACCGCCCTCCTGAGTGACAAGGGAGGGGCTGCTGCCAGGTGGATGTCGCCTAAGGGGAGGGACCCCGCACCTCATCCCGGCCCAGGGGAGCCAGGGGGAAGAGGCTGGGAACCGGCGCCCCTGCCTGCACCCCTCCTCGCACCCTCCAGGCTGGGATGTTAAAACCCCTTCTGGCCTCCAGATGCACGCCTGCAAGCCATTTCCCTTCTGTTATTTCAAGCTCCGGGGCCTTGATCTTTTGCCACTTTGGAAGAAGCGGAGAAACAAAGAGGTCTGGGGCCATTGCTTAACAGCAGAGGCTGGCGTCCCCGCTCCGGGCCAGCATCCATCCGATCCCCTTGCCGAAGCATCCCTTTGATGGGGTCAGGCTGGGATCTGCAGGGCAGGCGCTCCCCTGTCCTCCCAGAGCAGCACTCAGCAGCGCCCTCACGTGTTGTCTGCGGCCGAGAGGAGGGAGCTGGCCAGCCTCTGAGGCTGCCCTTCTGGCAATGGCCATAAGAAAGCAAGAGGTAAATAAGGGGGAGGCTCCCGCAGTCAGTGACATGTGTGTGCCCTGAGTGCCTGAGGCTGCCAGACCCTGGACCCTGCTTCACCCACTTGAAAAGGTGCAAAATGCCCTGCAGGGCTGTGCTGGGCCCTGAGGCTGCTGCAACATGTGGAAGAGCGGAACTCAGAGTCCAATGCAGGCTGCATTTCACTTCCAGGTGAGCAGGGCCTCTTGCCTTGTTGGTTGCCCTGGGCCCTGGCTCTGAACTCAAGGTTGGTCTCAGTGGGGGACGTGGCAGACACTTGCAGAGCAGTGGAAATTCCAACTCTGCCACTGGGAGCCACAGGACCCTGGATACCCCCTTCATTCATATATTCATTCACTTCCTCGTTTATTCACCCAACAAGCACACTGCGAGCTGGCCTGTGCCCCGTGATTAGGTAACAAGGACAATGATGCTCTGATGGAAGGTGGGAGCATCTGACTCCAGCAGAGGATCTGGGCGGGATTCCTTCAGGCTGAGCCCAAAGCCAGCTGAGCCCAAAGCATGGAGAGGAGACCAGCACAGGCAGAGGATGGAGACTGTGGTTCCTAGAGACACACATGAGTGGGACTCCCTGGGGACCTCCAGGGACTCAGTCCTGTGGGCTGGAACCAAAACACCAAAACTGCCAATGGGCAGAAGTGACGATGTGATGACGGGCAGCGAAGGAGGAGATGGGTCTGCAGGTGGGCAGCTGTGCAGAGGCTGCCCACCCTGGAACAGCAGTGAGGGGCCCCTGGGAGATGGCAGGAGGAGGTAGTGCTGAGAACTGCTGGGGAGAATAAATGGGACTTGGGACTAGACAGGGACAAGTGACATGCACACCACCAGCTCCCTCTAGAGCAAGCTGTGGAGTGGGGTGGGAGAGGGACCCCACTTGGCTGTGTTCAGGGTGAAGTGACTGAAAAAGGGGTCAGGATGCTGGGCTAGAGCAAGCAGCATCGGGAGGTGAGGGTGGTCTGGGATAGAGCCGAGAGGGACCTGAAGCTGTGTGAACTGGAAGTGGAGGCTGAGATCGGAGAGAATCCAGGAAAGCCGCCACATCCAAGGGCTGGGCTCAGAAATGGAAGGTGGGCAGGATGACAGGAGGGGGCCTGGGGGACAGCCTGCTGAAAGAAACAGTCCCCTCTCCAGAGCCTGCTGGAGGAGGGGCCAGTCCTAAGGCCTGTGGGCACAGGCTCCACCCTCATCTCAGACTGGTTCCCCCATGGAAACACTCTTTTCCACCTGAGTCCCTGCAAACCTGCTCCCCATCCACACTGTTCTGGTCCCGGGGCCCAGGCTGTGGCCGCATTTCTCTGAGCTCATGGGAATGCAGGCCTATGCAGTGGGGTCCATGGAATCTACCTTTCCTTCCAGAAGTCTTTGGTTTTCACAAGGTGCCACCACTTTCAGATGAAAAAGGGCAGGGCAGTGTGCTGGGGAGTGGAAGGTCTGGGCCAGCTTCCTGCTCTTCCTCTGGATCAGCAGGAACATCTTCTCTTGGCCTCATTCACTCTGCTGGGTGGTGGATATAGTGCCTGAGTGCCTCCCCAGAGGGTCGGGCAAGTATCAGCTGGGTGTGAAAAGGAGTGTTGTATTCTCACCGTGTTTTTGATGTTTAGTCACTCAATCGTGTCTAACTCTTTTGTGACCCCATGGACTAGCCTGCCAGGCTGCTCTTTCCATGAATCCATGGAAATCCATGGATTTGCCAGGCAGCAATCCTGGAGCAGATTGCCATTTCCTTCTCCATGGGATCTTCCCAACCCAGGAATCAAACCTGCATCTCCTGAAATGGAAGTCAGATTCTTTACCACTGAGCCACCAGGGAAGCCCATTGTCAGCATAACATGAAAATAAAAGATTATATCATCCTAACCCTCATAATCACCATCACCACCATCCCCATCCCCATCACCACCATCATCACCACCACCACCATCACCAACACCACCATCACCATCATCACAATCACCATCATCACAATCGCCATCAACATCACCACCATCACCATCACCACCATCACCATCACCATCACCACCATCACCATCACCACCATCACCATCATCACAACCACCATCATCACAATCGCCATCAACATCACCACCATCACCATCACCACCATCACCATCACCACCACCACCATCACCATCACCATCATCACCATCATCATCACCATCATCACCATCATCACCATCACCCCCACCACCATCACCACAATCACCATCACCATCACCATCATCACCACCATCACCATCATCACCATCATCACCACCACCACCATCACCACCATCACCATCATCACCATCACCACCATCACCACCATCACCATCACCATCATCACCACCACCACCATCACCAACACCACCATCACCATCATCACAATCGCCATCAACATCACCACCATCACCATCACCATCACCACCATCACCATCACCATCACCATCACCACCATCACCACCACCATCATCACCACCATCACCACCACCACCATCACCACCACCACCATCACCATCACCACCATCATCATCATCACCTCCAGGGACAGCAGCCTCCAGTGGTCAAGCCCCCAGGGACAGGGATACAGGTGGCTGGGAGCTCTGTGAGGGCTCCAGGGACAAGCCAAATCTGACCTGGGCAGAGGCCTCCCATGACCCTTCTCCGAGGACCCGACCAGTTTTCTCTACGTGCCAAGCCAGACGTCTTGAAATGGGAGAAGTAAAGACCTATTCAGGATGAGAGGGAGCACCTGGGCAAGGATAGGGAGGGCCAGCTCTGCAGTAGGAGTGGAGACAAGGGCTGGGGAGCAGCTTCCAGTCCAGCCCCATCGCTGCTCACCAGGGACTTGTTTATGCGCCTAGGTCTTGCTTTCTGGGCCTTAGTATCAGGCTGAACCAGACACTGCCCCATAGTCCAGAAGTTGTGTGTGTGTGTGTACACATGCAAGTGCACACACATGTGTGGATATGTGCACAGCCCCGTGAAGAGGCCCAGTTTTCAGCAGACACCCACGGGGTGCAGCCCTGGAAAGTGAACAAGAACGTCTGGAGTCACCCACAGCTGTGGCTGGTACAACCTCCCTGGATGGGGGGTCAGGATGGGGTTCCTCAGAGGGCAAATGCAACCCCAGAGCCAGTGGGGACCCCTGAGGACGATGAGAACACCTCGGCTGCTCTTTGGGACAAGAATCCTTGTCCAAATACTGTTGATTGAAGGGCAGCTAATTGGGGCTGAGGGTGGAGATTAAAGCAAGGAGCTGGCTTTGTGCGAACAGCCCCAATAGGCCGGATCTCCACACTGGACATTTAATTGATGAATCCCTCCGTGTAAAAACAAACAGAGAGATGACCCAGCTCTGCTTGGGCCCGCAGAGAGGGTGGGGAAGGAGGCAAAATCTGCCCCACACATGGCAAGGCCGGTAACGGGTGGGTCTGCGTGTGTGCAAGTGCGTGTCTGTGTAAGTAAATAAATCGACGTGTGTGTGAAATGTGTTTAAACATCAAGCTCTCAGACCCTCTGTTTGCCTTGGGAGGCAGAAGCCCACAGAGTGAAAATCAGATGCAGTTCTGTGTTGGATGGAAAGCTCGAGTCTAATTAAAGCGAGCTTCCTGCCCACTGCCCACCCGCCCCCCTCTCCAGGGACTGACGTGACCCCTGCAGATTCACAGGAGCTTCTGCAGGCTTGGTGCTTTTACAGAGGAGGCCAAACATGACCCATCCAGGATGAACCACGGACACTCGATGTCCCACTGAAGCCTGTTGCGCCTAAGAGGTTATGCGATTCCATGAAAACCATTGAAACCCTGCAGGATTCTGAAGAGTATTGCTTCATGTCAGTCCTTCCTGAACCTCCGACAAGATGGGAATTCTTTCCTGATGAGTCTCCCACTCAAAAGCCGGATGGACATTTTAGTGAAGTAAGAGCTTTGATGTGAGGGAATTGCTGTTATTTGAGCTAACAGACGTGGCTGCCCCATGAACGGACCAAGGAGAGTTTCTATTCATTAACTTTGACAAATTCCAGGGCTGAGGCCAGGTTTTGCTCCATCCTGGATGGTGAAAGAAAGAAAATGGCATAATAATGCACATTTATCATAATGCCATACGTTCCTACATAAATCACACCCCAAAATGCCCTCTCTCTTAACCACTACCATCAAAAGTAAATAAAATGATCAAGGATTCTGAAATCAGGAAAAGCCACAACCTCACAATGGATGATCTGGAGGAAACCAGCTGGTGATGTGCAGAGAGGACTCCATGCAAATCTCAGGGCTGGGGACGAGGGGCTGGTGTGGGGAGCAAAGCGGGAGGGCAGCAGACACAGGGCCCAGGCATATAGGACAACAACTTCTGCTCTCATTGACTTGGGGCTAATGGAAAACCCATATGAAACTCCCCTCCAAGATGAGTAAACAAGAAATCCAGCTCCTTCACTTAAGAAAGAACTTTAAATCATAGCATCAGAATATAGTAGGTAAGAAAGCAGATGAAGAGAATGATTCAAAACACTCACCACTAGAAATCAAAGTTCAGAGAAAAACTGCCAACTTTCTCAAGCAAATGAAAGAATATATTCAAAAATATATGCATCTAGTTATCTTTGGCCACCTGACACGAAGAGCTGACTCACTGGAAAAGACCCTGATGCTGGGAAAGATTGAGGGTGGGAGGAGAAGGGGACGACCAAGGATGACATGGTTGGATAGCATCACTGACTCCATGGATATGAGTTTGAGTAAGCTCCGGGAGTTGGTGATGGACAGGGAGGCCTGGCATGCTGCAGTCCATGGGGTCGCAAAGAGTCGGACACAACTGAGCAACTGAACTGAACTGAACTGAGTTATCTTTAGCCAAGCTACCTTTTGGTGGTTCTAGTGGAAAAGGAAATGACAACCCACTCCAGTGTTGTTGCCTGGAGAATCCCAGGGATGGGGGAGCCTGGTGGGCTGCCATCTATGGGGTCGCACAGAGTCAGACACGACTGAAGCAACTTAGCAGCAGCAGCAGCAGCAGCAGTGGTAAAGAACCCACCTGCCAACGCAGGAAACGTAAGAGATGTGGGTTTAACCCCTGAGTCAGAAAGATCCCCTGAGCACATGGCAACCCACTTCAGTATTCATGTCTGGAGAATTTCAGGGATGGAGGAACCTGGCAGGCTACAGTCCATGGGGGTCACAAAAATTGAAGTGCCTTAGCATGCACGTATTAGATAGATAGATAGAGATATGTATCACTGTGTTAAGAGCTGTACATAAATCATCTTATTTAAGCCTTAAGTATTATTTTCATTTTACAGGTAAGAAAATTGAGGCCTAAATTAATTGATAATTATGTTGTTGTTGTTGTTGTTTAGCTGCTAAGTCGTGTCTGACTCTTTGCAACCCCATGGACTGCACCACACCAGGCTTCCTATTTCCCAGAGTTTGCTTAAGTTCATGTCCATAATTGAGTCCATGATGCTGTCTAACCATCTCATCCTCTGCTTCCCCTTTCTCCCTGCCCTCAATCTTTCCACGCATCAGGATCTTTTCCAATGAGTCACCTCTTTACATCAGGTGGCGAAAGCATTGGAGCTTCAGCTTCAGCATCAGTCCTTCCAATGAATATTCAGCATTGATTTCCTTTAGGATTGACTGGTTGGATCTCCTTGTAGTCCAAGAGATTCTCAAGAGTCTTCTCCAGCACCACAATTTGAAAGCATCAGTTCTTCAGTGCTCAGCTTTCTTTATGGTCCAACTCTCACATCCATACACGACTACTGGAAAAACCATACCTCTGACACTATAGACCTTTGTCAGCAAAGTAATGTCTCTGCTTCTTAATACACTGTCTAGGTTGGTCATAGCTTTTCTTTCAAAGAACAAGCATCTTTTAATTTCATGGCTGCAGTCACCATCTGCAGTGATTTTGGAGCCCAAGAAAATAAAGTCTGTCACTGTTTCCAATTTTTCCCCTTCTATTTGCCATGAAGTACTGGGACAAGATGCCATGATTTTCATTTTTTGAATGTTGAGTATTAAACTAGCTTTTTCACTCTCCTCTTTCACCATCATCAATTTCTTTAGTTCCTCTTCACTTCCTGCCATTAGAGGGATATTATCTGTGTATCTGAAGTTGCTGACATTTCACCTGGCAATTTTGATTCCAGCTTGTGATTCATCCAGCCCAGCATTTCATACAATGTACTCTGCAATGTATGAAACGGTACTCCACTCCAGTACTCTTGCCTGGAGAACCCCATGGACAGAGGAGCTTGGTAGGCTGCAGTCCATGGGGTCGCTAAGAGTCGGACATGACTGAGCGACTTCACTTTCACTTTTCACTTTGATGCACTGGAGAAGGAAATGGCAACCCACTCCAGTGTTCTTGCCTGGAGAATCCCAGGGACAGGGGAGCCCTGGTGGGCTGCCGTCTATGGGGTCACAGAGTCGGACACGACTGAAGTGACTTAGCAGCACTCTGCATATCAGTTAAATAAGCAGGGTGACAAGATACAGCCTTGTCATATTCCTTTCCCAATTTTGAACCAGTCAGTTGTTCCATGTAAGGTTCTAACTGTTGCTTCTTGACTTGCATACAGGTTTTTCAGGAGACAAGAAAAGTGTCTTGTCTCTTCCAACCTCTTTAAGTATTTTCCACAGTTTGCTGTGATTCACACAGTCAAAGGCTTTGGCATAGTCAATTAAAGCAGAAGTAGTTGTTTTTCTTGCCTTTTCTATGATCCAGCAGATGTTGGCAATTTGATCTCTGGTTCCTCTGCCTTTTCTAAACTGAGCTTGTATATCCAGAAGTTCTCAGTTCATGTACTGCTGAAGTCTGGCTTGAAGGATTTTGAGCATCACCTTACTAGCATGAGAAATGAGCACAAGTGTGTGGTAGTTTGAACATTCTTTGGTGTTGCTCTTCTTTGCGATTGGAATGAAAACTGACCTTTTCCAGTCCTGTGGCCACTGCTGAGTTTTCCGAATTTGCTGGCATATTGAGTGTAGCACTTTAACAGCATCATCTTTTAGGATTTGAAATAGCTCAGCTGGAATTTTATCACCTCCACTAGCTTTGTTTACAGCAATGCTTCCTAAGACCCACTTGACTTCACACTCCAAGATGTCTGGCTCTATGTGAGTGCCTACATTATTGTGATTATCCTGGTATTATGACCTTTTTTGTATCGTTATTCTGTGTAATCTTGCCACCTCTTCTTAATCTCTTCTGCTTCTGTTAGGTCTTCACCATTTCTGTCCTTTATCATGCCCATCCTTGCATAAAATATTCCCCTGATATTTCCAATTTTCTTGAAGAGCTCTCTAGTCTTTCCCATTCTGTTGTTTTCCTCTATTTCTTTGCGTTGTTCATTGAGGAACACCTTCTTATCTCTCCAGGCTATTCTCTGAAATTCTGTATTCAGTTGGGTATATCTTTCCCTCTTGCCTTTGAGTTCCCTTCTTTTCTCAGCTATTGGTAAAGCCTCCTCAGAAAAGCACTTTGCCTCTTGCATTTCTTTTTCATGGGGATGGTTTTGGTAACTGCCTCCTGTACAATGCTAGGCACCTCCATCCCTAGTTCTTCAGGTACTCTGTCTATCAGATGTAATCCCTTGCATCTATTCATTACCTCTATTCTATGATCATAAGGGATTTGATTTAGATCATATCTGAAGGGTGTAGTGGCTTTCCCAAGTTTCTTTAATTTAAGCCTGAAGTTTGCGATCAGGAGCCATGATCTGAGCCACCGCTGTCTCAAGGTCCTGTTTTTGCCGACTGTATAGAGCTTCTCCATCTTCGACTACAAAGAATAGAATCAATCTAATTTTGGTATTGACCATCTGGGGATGTCCACATGTAGAGTCATTTGTTGGAAAAGGGTGTTTGCTATGACCACTGTGTTCTCACGACAAAACTCTGTTAGCCTTTGCCGTGCTTCATTTTGTATTCCTAGGCCAAATTTCCTGTAACTCCAGGTATCTCTTGACTTCCTACTTTTGCATTCCAGTCACCTATGATGAAAAAGACATCTTTTTTGGTGTTAGTTCTAGAAGGCCTTGTAGGTCTTCATAGAAGCAGTCGACTTCAACCACTTCAGTATCAGTGGGTGGGGCATAGACTTGGGTGACTGTGGTGTTGCATGCTTTGCCCTGGACACGAACCAAAATCATTCTTTGTTTTTGAGATTGCACCCAAGAACTGCATTTTGGACTCTTGTTAACTATGAGGGCTATTCCATTTCTTCTAAGGGATTCTTGCCCATGCTAGTAAATGTAATAGTCGTCTGAATTAAATTTGCCCGTTTCCATCCATTTTAGTTCACTGATTCCTAAGATGTCGATGTTCACTCTTGCCGTCTCTTACTTCTTGGATCAATTCTGCTAATTTATACATCCCTCAAAAGCATCCATTTCATCTGATGTTTAATGTACTAGGATAGAGTTCATGGCAGGAACAGTAGCGTTCATAAACGTTCATCCTGCTCCCCACGCTGCCCCACACCGGTGCAGGGTCCCATGATTGGCTCTGACCAACAGGCTTTGAGCAGGTGTGGCACATGGCACTTCTGGGCCAAAATATAGATTCCAGGTTCCTATGCAATATTGTTTTTTACAGCATCAGACTTTACTTTCACCACCAGACACACCCACAAATGAGTGTCATTTCTGCTTTGGCCCAGCTACTTCATTCTTTCTGGAACTATTAGTAACTGCCCTCTGCTCTTCCCCAGTAGCATATTGGACACCTTCTAACCTGGGGGGCTCAGCTTCCGGTGTCATATCTTTTTTCCTTTTCATATTATTTATGGGGTTCTCGCAGCAAGAATACTGGAGTGGTTTGCCATTCCCTCCTCCAGTGGACCATGTTTTGTCAGAACTCTTCACTATGACCCATCCATCTTAGATGCCCCTGCATGGCATGGCTCATAGCTTCATTGAGTTATGCCAGCCTCTTTGCCAAGACAAGGGTGTGATCCATTAAAGGGAATTTATTGTTATAATAACAATAAATATAAATGCAAGAAATTCAGTGTTCCCATTTCCATTTGCTATGCAGTAAATCATACCAAAACTTGGGAGAGTAAAGTCCTTTTGTTTTGTTCACAATTCTGCAGGTCAGGAATCAGCACAGACACAATGAAGAAAGCACATCCTTGCTGGACAACGTCCACAGCCTTGCCACTATGCCTCAGATAGCAGGAGAGGGCAGGGGTGGCTCAACCAGGGCATCTCCTGGGGCTGGAACTATCAAAATGACTTCTTTTGTCACCTACTTGGAACCTAGGATGGGATGGCTGGAGCAGCTGAGTATTTGTTATGGACTCAATGTCTGTGTCCCCCCAGAATTCATATATTAAAGCCCTTAGCCCCCTGTGTGGCTGTATTTGGAGATGGGACCTCTATGGAAGTAGCTAAAGTTAACTAAGGTCATAAGGGTGATGCCCTGATTGGATAGAATTCACTTCCTTCTCTGCCATGTGAGGACAGTGAGCACGGGGTCATCTACAAGCCAGAAAGAGAGCTCTCGCCAGAAACCGACCATGCTGACACCCTGACCCCAGATGTCCAGGCTCTAGAACTAGTTTCCCTAGGAAGAAAACAAATTTCTATTGTCTGAGCACCCCAGTATTCTGCAGTGTTTTGTAATGGCAGCCTGAACAAACTAACACAGGGATGGTCAGCACTTCCCCAGGTAGCTCCTCCACATGGCTAGCTGAGCATCCTCACAGTATGGCAGTCTCAGAGTAGCTGGATTTCTTACCTAGTGGCTATCTACCCTGACCCCCTCCCAAGCAAGCATTCCAAGATTCCAAAGCAAATGCTGCAAAGTTGCTTCCAACCTGGCCTTATGGCCTTAAGTCACGTAGCCTCATTTCTCCTGTATCTTGTTGGCCAAAACAGTCACAGAGCCTGTCCAGACTGAGGGGAAGGGGAGCCAGAGATCTCACCTCTTGATAAGAGAAATCTCAAAAAACGTATGGGCATCTTTAATCCACCATACTAATCTTTTAAAAGAAAAAAAGTCACTCCAAAATCAGGAAAGGCTGCAACTTCATGCTGCATATAGTAAAGAAAATGCAGTGAAGGAAATAAACAACACATAATCAATTGGTCAATGAAGAAATCACAAGGGAAATTATAAATACTTGATATGAATGAAAACAATGTCACAACCTATGGAAACCTTTAGGTTGCAGCCAAAGCAGTGCCCAGAGGGAAATGTATAGCTGTAAATGCCTATGTTAAGAAGAAAGATCTCTGGTGGTGAGCAGAGGAACAGGATAGGAGATGGGAAAATGGGTGGAGAAGGTCAGAAAGTACAAACTCCCAGTTATACAGGTCCTGGGGATGTAATGTACAGCACGGAAATAATAGCTAATAGTACTGTATTGTACATTTGAAAGTTGCTAAGAGAGTAAATCGTAAAAGTCCTCACCACAAAGGGAAAAAATTAAATTTTATGGTGATAAATGTTAATGAAACTTATTGTTGTAACCATTTTACAACATAAATATATATCGACTCATAGTGTTGTACACCCAAAACAAATACAGCATTACATGTCAGTTATACCTTAATTTAAAAAAAAAAAAGAGAAAAAACCTCACATCAATAACCTTCCACCTTAAGATACAAATTAGATCTAAAGCAAGCAAAAGCAAAGAAATAATGAGATTAGAATAGAAGTTAGTGAAATGGAGAACAGAAAAACGATAGAGAAAAATCAGTGAAATCAAAAGCTGGTTCTTTGAAAATATTAGCAATATTGACAAATGTTTAGATAGATTAACTTTTTAAAAATAAGAGAGAAGGAGAAAGAAGGCTCAGGTTGCTAGAATCAGAAATGAAAGAAGAATACAGTACTATGTATAAAATAGATAACTAATGAAAACCTACAGTACACCTCAGGGAACTTAAATGGGAAGAAAATCTTAACAGGAGGGAATATACACACACGTATGACTGATTCACTTTGCCGTACAGCAGAAAGCTAATACAACATTGTAAAGCGACTATATTCCAATAAAAATGTATTTTTTTTAAATGAAAGAGGAGACATTACTATTGACCTTGCAGAAATAAAATGTATATAAGAACTATTGTATGCCAGGAACTACGGTGTATATATATACATATATAAATTATGTGCCAATCAATTATATAATTTAGGTGAAGTAGACATATTCCTACTGCTGCTGCTAAGTCGCTTCAGTCATGTCCGACTCTGTGTGACCCCATAGACGGCAGCCCACGAGGCTCCCCCGTCCCTGGGATTCTCCAGGCAAGAACGCTGGAGTGGGTTGCCATTTCCTTCTCCAATGCATGAAAGTGAAAAGTGAAAGTGAAGTCGCTCAGTTGTGTCCGACTCTTAGCGACCCCATGGACTGCAGCCCACCAGGCTCCTCCGTCCATGGGGTTTTCCAGGCAAGAGTACTGGAGTTGGGTGCCATTGCCTTCTCCAGACATATTCCCAGAAAGACACAAACTACCAAAACTGACTCAAATAGAAAGACAATCTGAATAGATCTTTAGCAAGTGAAGAAATCAAAGTGTAATCAAAGAACTGTCCACAAAGACAAGCCCAGGCTCAGATGGCTTCTACCAAACATTAAAAGAAAAACTAATACCAATTCTTCAAAAACTATTCTGAAAAATAGAAGAGGAGAGAATACTTACTCATTCTACAAGGCCATTGTTTTCCTGATACCAAAGTTGAAAGCTATCACAAGCAAAGAAAACCACTGACCAATATCTCATATGAATACATACATAAAAATCATCAATAAAATAATACTAAACCAAATATAGAAATATATAAAGGAATTATACACTACAACGAAATGGGATTTGTCCCAGGAATTCAAGGCTGGTTCAACATCTCAAAATTAATTACTATAATACATCATATCAATAGTATAAAAAGCAAGAATCACATGATCATCACCACAGACACAGAAAAAACATTTGACAAAATCCGACATCCTTTCGTAAAAAGAACACTCAGCAAATGAGGAACAAAGAGAGCTTCTCCAACCTTAGGCATCTACAAAAAGCCCACAGCTAAATTTACACTTGATGGTTAAAGACTGAATGCTTTTCCCCTAAAATCAGGAACAGCTGCTCTTACTTGTCTTCAATACTTTGTAGTAGAGGTTCCAGCCATGGCCAACTGGATGGATTAAAGATGGCCACAAATTCTTTGACATGCCTTATATCACACCATCTGTATATAGAGATAGTTTTACTTCTTCCTCTCCAATTTGGATACTTTCTATCTATTTATGTCCTGGCTGGCTGTCAACCTGGGGCTAGTTTTTGCTCTTGGAGGCTACCCACATTACTCATTATATTTTTCATGTGACCCAACTATTACACTTTGGGTTTTCTAACTTCTCTTTGGAAAAGTGAAAGACCTGCCAGGAAAGAGGGCCTTCAGCCATGCTGCCTCCAGAGGTTCGGGTGGAAAGGGGGTGAGTCCCTCCTCGTCTGCTGCTGATCACTGGCGCTCCTGGGTGTGGCTTCATCCTCCCAGTCTCGTGTCACCTTCTCTGCGAGTCTACATATCCCCCATTCTGTGTCTTTCAAGTACTCTTGTCATTGGATTAAGGCTACCCAGATAATCCAGGACCATTTCCTCTGAAGACCCTCAACTGAACTACACTCAGAAGAGACGCTTTTCCAGAGTTATGCTCTCCTGCTCCAGGCATTAGGGCGGCGCCTGCCGAGGCCCTCTGCGCAGAATACAGCATGGTGTGCGCAAGCAGTGGAACTGGAGCCGGAGACAGGGTGAGGTCCCACAGACCACAGCTCGCTCACGGCTACCCAAAGCAGCTGCCCTGACACCACATAGAGTGTGGCCACCAACCCAGACAAGGAGACCTTCTCCAAGATGGTGCCGAGGATGTGCTGGTGGAGCTCTGGAGTCCAGCTGCCCCTCCCTCACTAGCCTGTACCCAGCATTGCCGGAAAAGCACAGAAGCTGACCCCAGAGCTGGCCAAGGTGTCCTCCAAATCCAGAGGCGCCCGGGGGCCGGGGCCTACTGTGCTCTAGCGGGGCCATCGGTGCTGCCCTCACAGGGCCCGGGCAAGAGCACCCTCTGCCCACCCAAGCCACCCCAGCTCCAGGTGGAGAGTGCCCACCCAGGCCTCACTAACATCCATGCCGCCGGAGGTCTTTCTCCAGATGAAGAGAACCTGGACTCTGGCCACACCCCACCTGACCTACAGCATCTCCCCACCAGGGTCTCCTGTTCCTGAAACAAGAGCTGCACTGAGCCAAACCTCACACCTGCCCCTGGAGCGGGGGTCCTGCTCACTTTCTGGGAGAGCCGGTGATGAATGTCACCGAATGTCCCTGCTCACTGCCAGGGCCCTTGAGGGAATTAGGATGAGTGTGGAGCTGACCCCTCATGGGTCTCCTACCCCGGGGCAGGGTCAGCTCGCTCCCTTCAGGTGCTGCCACTTCCGAGGGTAGCCGGTAGCCTTCCCTCCCCCTGGGTCTGGCTGAGCCTCACGCTGCCTGGGAGGCCCTCATATGGCTGCCGCAGAGTCAACGCCAGAAAAGAAACAGCTCTGAGCTCCACCTCACTCTTCAAGCTGAGAAATGAGTCCTGAGAGTCTTGGGGTCCAGAGGCTCAGAGGTGAGACGGGTCTGGACGGGGCCCGTGGGGCTCGGGTGTCGGCGCGTCCCCAGGACGTGGAGTCACCTCTTGTCCCCGCCGTCATGTCTGGATGTTCACTCTACCTCTTTTCATGCACCAGCCCCAACAAGTCCTGGAGAGAATTTCTTAATGAGCTATGAGTGCTAACACCCAGCGCAATAAATAAGATGCAATCACACTGCACACAGGGGAGAGAAATAGGTACTTCAGGATCGTAAAAACGTAGGTTTCCCACAAAACCGTCAGTGTTAGGCATAAATACAGAACAAAAGTGTGCCCGGGTTTGCCAAGGCTGCTCAGTTCGTTTGCATAAGTGCACACAGCACAAAAACACAGACTCACCTTTTAAAATCAGTCTTCTCTGTCGTGCATGTGAAAGCTATAGTTTGCAGGGTTTTTTTAATACTCTACCAACGATATGGTATCCAAACAGTGAGAAGAGACGCTTTTTTTTTTTTTAAGTATCTAGCATTTCCGCTGAAAAAAGTTAAGAAAACACACAAAGAAGGCAGTGAAGTGGGGACAGCTTCTGGGGTCCTCTGAGCTGACCCCCATGCAGAGCGACCAGGGGTAGACAGACACAGCCCTCTGCCCTCCCCCCATTGGGGATCCTCTCTAATCTGTCAGGTGGGCACTGCCACACCCCCACCCTCCCAGCAAGTGACACTCTGGGCAGCATAGTGCAAACACACTCAGCTAGAATTAACAAAGAAAGGAGTCCGCGGTCAGAGGCAGAGGGCGGGGGTCCAGCGCCCAGCTCTGCCCACTCAGCAGCTGGGGGACCTGAAGTCCAGCCTAGGCCCCCTTCTTCTTATGTAAACACTGGGGGCTGAGGCCCCACCTTCCGGGGAGGCTGCATGAAGTGAAGGCAGAGCCTGGCCCCGTAGGGCAGCCGGTACAGGACGGATCGCTGCCATCGCTGCTGTCAGTGGACACGCCAGGGGACGCACACCCGTCAGAAGAGGCAGGGAAGAGCTCCCGTCAAAGATGTCATGACAACAAAGGACAGAGGTGCGTCATCCACCCCCTCCGGAGGCCCAGCGTGGAGCGCAGAGAGTGTGTTTTGATGGCATAAATCCACAAAGGCGGAGAGAACCAGCAGAGGCAACAACAGCAACAAGGGATGGACAAGCAGGACCAGCGTGGCAGATCCAGGAACCGAGTCTGCCAGGTCTCCCAGGATCCGGGAGCTGGGTTGGCCAAGAAGCAAAGCATCCACCGCATGGACGCCTAGAGGGTGCGGCTGCAGGTGTAACAAGGAGGGAGCCTTCTCCAAGAAGACGAAACTGAGAAACAGCGTTTACACCACTGGGAGAGAGAGTCTGAGACTGTGCTAAGTGGTAAAATACATTACAAAAAAAAAAAGCAATCATTAACCCAAAAGAAAACGAGAAGAATTAAACTTACTGCTCTTCGTGGCTTAGCGTGAATAGTAAACATGGGCTACTCATCTTGGTCAAATGATGCCAACCAATCAGAAAGGGGAGGAACCGGAGGTGTGCACATGTGTGCGCCTGTGTATAAGTGTGCGTGTCCATGTGTGTCCATGTGTGTAAGCGTGTATGTGTCTGTGTGCATCTGTGTGCATCTGTGCATGTATAAGTGTGTGGGTCTATGTGTGTGCTCATGTGTGTGTCTGTGTCTGGGTGTGTGTGTGTCTGTCCATGTGTGTGTGTGTGTAAGTATGTATGTGTCCATCTGTGTTTCTGTGGTGGGGGGGGACAGGATGTAAGTGAAAGCCCAAAAGAGCCGGTATCCTACATGAGAGAGTCGGCAAATTTGAAAAATCAGGAAGTATCCACATAAACATGTTACTCAGTGACATCCGGGTCAACACCAGCAGAACTGGCCGCAAGAGTGAGGAACTGCAGGAGAGGACCTGTGAAGGGCTGTGTCGACTCTAAATTCTCTGCACCTGTAACTGATGGACAGAACAACTAAACATTTATAGAAATAAGGTTTTTTTAACCTAGGAAAATACCAAGCTCAAGCCAAAGTAGAGATGGAGAATCTTCAGCTGAAGTCCGGGAGACGGGGGTGGGTTGTGAGGGTAAGATATCTGTCCAAGTCTTTGTCTCACACACATGTGCCGAAGCCACGTTAATCCTGAATGGACCTTGATTCCAGGTGAAAACAGTCCGTGCGCTCTGTACGGACAGCTTCAAACCAGGTCCCCTCCCCGCTGGCCCTCTTTAACTAACCTGCCTCCCCTACATTCCAGGAGCACCTGCATTAATCTCCTATTGCCGCTGAACAAAGTACCTCACATTTAGAGGCTCTGAATAACACAAACTGACTATCTTACAGTCTGGAGCTCAGAAATGCAAAATCAGACTCATTGGGCTAAAATCAAGGTATCGCCGGGGCTGCATGCCTCCATCAAGAACCATCTCCTTCCTTTCCCCTTCCAGAGGCCCCTGCATCCCAGACAAAGCAGGACACTCCCCATTCCAAGATCCTGAACCTAATCGTGCTGCAAAGACCCTCTTGCCACGGAAGGTCACCTTCATGGGATCCAAGGGTTAGGCTGGGGATATCCCTGGGGGCCGTTACTCAGCTGACCACAGTCTGGTGGCTGCAGATGTGACAACCTAAGTGAGAGGCAGGTGGTGCTGGTGGTAAAGAACCCACCTGCCAATGCAGGAGACATAGGAGATGCAGGTTCAATCCCTGGGTCAGGACAATCCCTGGAGGAGGGCATGGCAGCCCACTCCAGTACTCTTGCCTGGAGAGTCCCATGGACACAGGAGCCTGGGAGACTACAGTCCACAGGGTCACACAGAGTCAGACAACTCTGAAACGACTTGGCACATGCAGAAATGGGAGGCCAGGTAGGCGGGAGGAAGGGGTCATGAGCCTCTAGAGGCTGGGAAAGGCAAGAAGGCAAGTCTTCCCCTCAGGGCCCCAGGAAGCATTCACTCTGAACTCCCCACCTCCAGAACTGTATGGAGAATAAATCTGTGTTATTTTAAGCCTGTGACATTTGTGGTCATTTGTACATTGTGTCCAGGTCTTAATTTATCACGGAGAACAAATGATGACATGGAGAGGCTTAGGCCATTGGAAGAAGGGTTTTAACATTCCCAGTCCCCCCGGAGATGGGGGCACAGTGCCTGCCAAGCTCGGGGGTTGAAAAGCAGACCAACAGAGTCACTAATAACCATGGTGGCAGGAGGAGTCTGGGGGAGACGTCCCCACCAGGTCAGTGGTCAGGGATCTGCAGGGAAGATGGAAATCACGTGGGTCATTAGTCTGGACCTGGTTCCAGGAAAGGGTGGGAGAACCCGATGCTCAAGAGCCAATACAGAATGGGCCGTGATCAATCCATAATCAGTACGATTTTTCCAGGGGCCCAGGACACGAATGCACCTCTCCTGGAAGCAGCCTTTCTGCAGTTGACATGGACTTGGACGAGAGGCTGAGAACAGAGAAGAGACAGGAGAGAGACTGGACGGGACCAGTGCCCATGGGGACCCTGAGACCAGAAGCCACCCAGCCCGCGGGCACTGCGTGCGGGGTCACGCGTCCAGTCCTGTCTCCAGTGGGGCGTCTGGGCCTCGTGGACAGCTGGCAAAGTGCTGAGGACTGGGTCCACCCAGCTCAGACAGGATGCCACCGCACACAGGAGGCCACAGGCGAAAGGCCAACCTGCTGGGCTGAAGGTGGACCATGGGCCACGCCTGAGTGACAGGAGCCCCTCTGCAGCCAGAAGTGCCTCTGGAAAAACCCAACCCGACAGGACCGGCTCTAGAAAGGCCGCCGGGGGTCAGCCCGCTCCCTGTGGAGAGCAGGGGAGGGGAGGGTCCCGGGACCCTTCCAAGATTTTCACAGCATCTCAGCAGCGCGCCCAGAGCTCAGTCCGTGACCGGTTGCCCCCGGAGAAAGAATTACGACTTGTGAGTTTGGAAAGTGAGAAGTCGCCCGGGGTCCCCCCGCCCGAGACATGTGGGGTGGGAAGTTCAGGATGCATTTCAACTGCAGAGACCCAGGTGATTTAGAAGGTAAAACATTGGCGATTGTGTCAGATTTCCACACCTTCCCCCTGCAGGTCCGGCGCCCCGCTCCCCACACCGTTGGCCCCGAGGCCCCCTGACGACAGCCAGCTTGGGGGCTCCCGTCTGCAGGTTAGAGCCCCCGGCAGCCCCCCACCCCCGGCTCCCTCACCCCCACCGTCCTCGGACGCGATCCTGGCTGGGCCACCCGGGGTGCCTGCGGTCTGGCCGAGCTGGCGGGCCCGAAGCACACACTGGCCCATTGTACACGAGCCCAGACTGGCCACAGGCCAGACCCGGCCCCGCGGCAGCACGGCTTTTAAATCCCACCATTTATGTATTTGGTTTGGTAGCTTTAGGTCGATGATGTACTTAATTTCACCTCGATATTGAGTTTGAATGAACTGAAAGGAAAACACAAATGTATAAAACAATGGCTGGCCGGCTCCAGGCGGGGGACAGGTGTTTCCTATCTGGATATCCCTCTGTATTTGCTCCATCCGCTTCCCCCGGGAGCGGGGTGGGCCCCGAGGCAGTTTCTTTTAAACAGTTTTGTAATGAATGTGCAGTCGGGGCCCAGCTGGGTGCCCCTGGGGCAGCCCTCTCTTGGGCCTTTTAAACACAGCAGTTACAGGAGGGCTCACCTGTCACATAAGTTGTCTGAACCCAGGGCTAACGATTTGCGACAGCGTTGGCGAGGGAACTGTCTACAGATGAGGTGAGACACCCCAAACCTCTCCCTGCCTTCCTCCCGTAACCCCAGCTACACTTGTCCTAAAGGGGGGTTTTTTAAAAGAAGTTTCGAAAGGACAGAAGAGCAGAGTAACACGATTAGCTGGTAAGCCCACACGTTTTAGAGAAATTGCTTTTGCTCTGGTTTGTCAGGAAAGAGCGGGGCCTGTCCTCAGGCTGGTGACGGCCGTTTGCCTTGGGGGTGCCTGGGGAGTCCTCCCCGCCGCCCAGGGCCGAGGCCTGAGCCCGCACCAACCTTCTGATACGCCGGGCACCATTCCTACAGTCAGAGTCCCTCTGGGCCTTGTCCCTCCTTAGCCACCAGGGCAGCGCCCTGGGGGTGTGACCACGAAGTCCCAGGGCACCCGGCGCTTGGGAGGGGGCCCCGCCCATGGCGGTCAGCGCTCCACTATCTCGGTCCCGACACTTCACCACTTCCCCTGGGACTCTGCTTGGTGGATGAAGTCCAGTGGGACAAATAAGTTCACGGCCCCCCAGCCCAGCGACTGCCGGGAGGGCCGGGGGCAGGTGCCAAGTCGCAGGGTGGGCCCGGGGCTCCCGTGAGGGTCTGCACTTGCAATAAAAACACACAGTGACAGGTCAAGAGAGAAACCACAGGAAAAGCTTTTTTTTCTGTTTTCCTACTTCTTGAACAAGGGACCCAGTGTTTTCACCTGGCACTGAGGCCTGCAGATTATACAGCTGGCCAAGCTCAGTGACCTGGGGTCCACTCTGGATGTAGAGAAAACACACCTCTGTCAGGGGCAGGGGCATCGGGTCCAGAAAAGGCCCTGCTGCCGACCAGCATGTTGAAAAAGGAGGCCACAGAGCGAGGAGGAACCAAGCCAAGGACATCAAGGCAAAGGTGAAACCAAGTTCCCCAGAAACCAAATTTCCCTTGCCAGGTTTATGAACCTCTCTATCCAAAACTTTATTCTCTTTCTTATCCTAACCCCATCCCCCTCAAGACTGAGGAGAATCAGAGAAAAGTGGGGATTGAAACAAAGCAGGACACTGCAGGGCCTTCCCAAGCACAAAAACACCTCTGTGTCCCACATTTCTTGTTTGCAGAAAAAGGCTGTAATCCCAAAGGTCTTCCCTGAGTTCCAAATAGCAGACTCAAGCAGTTACTAATTAGCGAAGTGAGGGAGTGGGGAAACAGAGAAAAAGCAGCTAAGCAAGAAAAGTAATGACAGCTTAAACAACAATCAAGTCCTAGATCCTCCTCATAGAATGTGTATAACAATCTGATGTGTATCTTTGAGTTGTTCTGCAGGAACTGGGACCCCCCGCCCAGGTGGGGGATGGTGACCACATACTCACCACAAGCATGCAGACCCCAGACTGGCTGGAACCAGAAGACTGCTGGTCAGAAATCCCAAAACACCACTCTGTTACCTCACCACCAACCAATCAGAAGAAGGGTGCATGAGCTGCAACCCTCATCCCAAATGTTGCCTTCAAAACCCCTTCCCTGAAAATCAGTGAGGGGGTTGGGTCTTTCAAGCACGAGCTGTCCATTCTCCTTGCTTGTTGCCCTGCAAATAAACGCTGTACTTTTCTTCACACACCCCAGTGTCAGTAAGTTGGCTTTGCTACATGGCGGGCAAGGTTGGTTCAGTAACAGAGGGTGCCAGGCCCAGGGACAAAGTTCTGAAGTGGCCTCGACAGCCCATGGGCTGTGTGAGAACAAGCAACGAGCTCCTGCATCACTGGCAACTTGCAGATCTCCCTGGGAGAGCATCCAGCATCACAGGGACCCCAGGCTCTCAGGGCCTGGGGACAAGTGCCAGCATCTGGACACACATGGGCTGGACGCAGGCCCCACAGGACACAGTTCCATGAATGTGCATGCCACAAAAGCCTGGGAGAAAACACATAAAACTTCACAGTGTTTCTCAGCAAGGTGGGTAACTGGGTTTATACTTCCTTCTTCATATATTCTATGTTTACCAAATTTTCTACAATGAGCTGTCATGGCAAATACAGTCAGAAAAATTACAGCATGTGTGTACATATGTATATGCAGCTGGATTGCACACACACTATATAGACATGAACATACTGTTAAGGCTAACGTCACGCTCTCCTATCAGTCCACACCATCACCTGAGTGTCTTCTCAGACACACGTGTGTGTGTATTGTTCAGCCGCTCAGTCGTGTCCAACTCTTTGCAACCCCATGGACACTAGCCTGCCAGGCTGCTCTGTCCATGGGATTTCCCAAAGAAGAATACTGGAGTGGGTTGCCACTTCCTCCTCCAGGGGATCCTCCCAGCCCAGGGATGGAACCCTTGTCTCCTGCACTGGCAGGCAGATTCTCTACACTGAGCCCCCAGAGCAGTGTTTCATATTATGGTTGAGGAGTTTGGTCACCTGTTCTTGTTTTTAGGCAGCAGTTGATAAACACCCTCGGTGTAAGGAGCGGTGAAACACTGAGAATCCATGCATATTTCTGGGAACGCGACCAGCTCCTTGTCAGTAGCCCCAGCGCAGGACATGGGTGTGCATGTACTGGCACACGGGGGCACACACGAACGCTCACGGCACACACAGCCCACGCCTAATCCACACTCCTGTTTCTCACAAAGCCCAGACCGGGCTGTCCGTCACAGGCCAGCAATAGGTAAGTAAATAAAGGAATGTCATTATTTTATTTCTCCTAATAAATCCCCAGGAGATTCTTGCCCTTCCTATAACCACCTGCTTTATTCGCGAGAATCTTCACTGTGTATCTTTGTCTGACCTCCAGTCACTCCAGCTTAACAGACAACCTGGGGCTGGGAGTCATGCGTGACCTTTGCCCCCCACAGCACTGAGCGGACGGAAAAGGAGCCACAGAAGTGACTGGGTCAGTGAACCAGCGGACCAGCGGCTGTCCTGATGGCTGACAGGGTTCACCTCCTGCACAGCAGAGCAGCGGCCTGCGGGCCATCCACAGAGGGCGCCCCTGAAGCCGCATCTGTCCTCAGTTTTGGTGACATTTCCGACGGACACACAGTGTTGTCCAGGGCGGGCTGGGGAGGGGCTCGTGGCAGTCCGGGGCTTCAGGCTTGCTGGTTTATAT
This sequence comes from Bubalus kerabau, assembly GCF_029407905.1. NCBI lineage: Eukaryota > Metazoa > Chordata > Mammalia > Artiodactyla > Bovidae > Bubalus > Bubalus kerabau. Next base: position 118,406,052 of record NC_073629.1, on the reverse strand, counting down.
AGCCCTTCCCCCTAATTTTAAACATAAGGAAACTGAGGCTTGTGTGAAGAGTGAGGTCCTCCAGGTGGCCCCAGACCCATCTGAGTTGGGAGAGAGCATCACCAGAACCTGGGTCACCAGAACCACCTCCAGGGAGGTCCCCCTGCAGCAGAGCAGGGAGTCTCAGCTGGAGGGGGCAGCTGGAGGGGGGGGCACCCCATCCCACCCACTCCCACCCCCAGCCTGAGATGGCCAAGTGCAGAAGAGGTGAACTGATTTTGTTCGCCCTCAGCCTTTCCACTGGCCAGTTGTAACCGTGTCGCCTGGGGCTGAGTTTTACAGGGAAAAAAATGATCAAAGGCTCATTCAATACCCTTAGGCTGCCAGCTTTCTTCAGGGTATTTTCCATTCTCTTAGCCCCCAAAATCACTTAAAATGAAAAAAAACTATATATGAGATCAATATAAAGATATTTTTAAAAGCTTATTTTGCTCTGTCTAGGAGCCCAATAAATGCATGTATCTGTTAAATAAATACAGCCCCGGAACGTTTCATTAAGCAGCAGAGTCCTCTAAATTCCTGGTCAGGCCCAGCCCTGTGAAAGGAACTGAATTGAAGAGCCCCAAGAACATCCCCTCGGCGGGGGCTGCCCCACCGCCCATCACAGGGTCCTTTGTGGGGCTGAATATGTGTTGGCTTGGGGCAGAGAAAATGCATTTGCCAAAAGGGTTATTATTACCTTAGCAGTCATTCATTTAAGTGGTTTCCCGGGAGTGGTGTTTTATTAGGATTTCTCGGCTCTCAGCTTGGTTCTTTCCCTGCTGTGGGCAGGGCCACATTCCTGAGATACTGGGGTGTTCCTAACGCACAAACGGCCCATTCACCACACCCCGGGGGCCTCCACAGGCAGCTCCCACCTCCCCACACTAGGCCTCCAGCCCCAGCCCCTGCCCACCCCAGGTGCGCTGACCCCTGGCCCCTGAGGCAGGCCTGGGCTTGGGAGCGTCCACCTCCAGGAAGGACAGCAAGGCCCCCCCACCCCAGTTCCCGGAGCTCACGAGGCCCACAGGGGCTGGGGCACCCTCCTGCACTCAGGTCCCCTCCCAGGGGGTTCTGGCCACGCAGCTGCCCCGTCAGGCTGTAACCTCCAGTCCTCGCTGGGACCCTGATTTCACCACGGGAAGACGAAGCTTTGAGAAAAGAAACTGCTCACAAGTAAAGTTTGCAGGTGAACAAGGCTGTCAAGATATGGCTCCTCAATAAACACATAACGATGTTTAAAGACGAACGTGAGATTACAAAGGCTGCCACGTTTGTCACGGGTCTGCTCTCAGGGTTTGCTAGAAAAAGAACAGTTTTTGACATGATTGTGACATGATTATCGTATCTGGACAGTCAAAGCGGACGTCCCAACACCCACGGCCTGGCAGGGGGTGGTGGTGGTGGGAGTCACACAGAGGGGGCACTTCTGTCCCAGAACTGGACCTTCAGCCCCCATCCACCTTCATAACCAGCTCCTGACCAGCCCCTGCTCGGCTCCACGCAGGTGACGGGAGACCCGCGTTCCTCCCGGGACGCATGGACCAGAGAGCCGCAGAGAAGGCACCAGAGCCCCGTAAGGAGCCCAGCTTGATGGGGAGGGCCTCCCGTGTAGCCGTGGGCTCTGGATGCTGCCAGTCTCCCCAGAGTCTGAGGACATGCTAAGTCACTCAGTCACGTCCGACTCTTTGCGACCCCATGGACTGTAGCTCCCCAGGCTCCTCTGTCCATCGAGTTTTCCAGGTGCGAGTCCTGGAGTGGCTGCCAGTTCCTCCTCTGGGGACACGTTTTAGGAAGTGTGACGCTGTAGTGTCCGGACCAGGAGGAGTCCCTCCAGACAGAGCCAGGTGCCCCCACACTCACCTCCACTCACCTCCACCCACTCCTCCCAGGGGGCGGGTCCTCCTGCCCAGGAAGACACCTCTCCCTTCATGGAGCCCTGACCCTCTCACAAGCCACCGACACAGCAGGCGCCCTTGCCCTGACCCCGTCTCGCCTCTTGCAGCTGCAGCGCCCAGGACAGTGGCCACTGACCACACAAGGCCGCTGGAGGACGCTGGGAGGGTCACACACTGCGGGTGTCGAACACTCGGCGCAAAAAGGGATGTGCCGTGTCTCATTGATAATTTCTGTACAGATTATGGATTGAAATAATATTTTAAAAGAGTTAAGTAAACTACATTATTAAAATGAATGCCACCTGTTTCGCTGTTTTAACAGTGGCATAGATGTACAACAGAGGATGAGATGGTTGGATGGCATCACTGACTCGATGGACATGAGTCTGAGCAAGCCCCAGGAGTTGGTGATGGACAGGGAGGCCTGGCGTGCTGCAGTCCATGGGGTCGCAAAGAGTTGGACACGACTGACCGAGTGAACTGTCATTTAAATTTTCTCACACCCACTTGCTAAAACAGCAGAAAAGAAGCAGGTGGAATCAGCTAACAGCCATGAGGCCCGCGTCACACCTGTGTGTCCATCGCTGCCTGAGACCGCGGCTCCATTCTCCCCAGCAGCATCCTCGCCACCAATGGAGAACACCCCCCTTGGCTGGTGACGTGGTCCAGAAAACTCAGGAAGCCCCCTCAACTGAACCTTATCTTGGGTGGGCCTGGGGCCCCAGACCCTGGTCTAGCAAGGTGACAGCTGGCACCCACTTTGGTTCAACCTCCCCACAGCCCTCCTCAGGCCCCCTGCCCCAGTTCCCACCTCCCTCATCTCATCTCCCCTCCATCAGAAAGTCATGAGCTGCCAGCACACTCACCGCACGAGGTGCCCTTGAGCATCCCTGCCCTAGCCCAGACCATGCCCAGGCCTTGCCGGGTCATCCCCGCTTGGTGTTCACCTGCTAACCGTGTAGAGTTTCTCCCTGCACCTCTGCCAGAGACATCTTACTGTTGTCTCATGTCTTCTGCACAGGCGGACTCACTTACGTGTAAATTGCGGGTACATTTAAATCCAAAGGCACAAGCGTGCAGCAGTTACGGTGAGCACAGAACACTGAGCTTAAAGGTCAGAGGTCTCAGGTCAGCAGATATTTCAAACCCCGCCCCGTACTCCCTTCCCCGCAGCTGATGCCCAAGGTGGCTGCCCCTGTGACGGGCTGCCCTGGGGCCCAGGCCTCTCCTGGCAGTTAGGAATCCGAGGCTCAGGAAAGGTGGGCAACGCCCAAGGTGGACTCACTGGTTTATGGCAGAGTGGAAACCACAAGCAGGGTTTGGGGTGATTCACTTTTTCCCGTAGCTTATTGGATTTTTAAGTTACAGAGGAGCAATGAAAGATGGAAGAAACTGGAATTAATACTGACCTGCTTGGTCCAGCTAGGAGCAGGTGACTCAAGGGAAGAAGGCCGGGGTGATGAAGACAGAAGATGGCTTTTGATGCAAAACACAACCCTGTTCTCCTATCTGTCTCTACCTGCATGGGGGGGAGGGGGTGGTGCACACGCTCTGATTTGTCTCAACCTGCATGGGGAGGAGTGGGGGGCACACGCTCTGCCCCTGGTGTTTTGGAAGCAGTGTGGTGACAAACGGGGACATGAAGAGGCTGTCCAGGAACGGAAACCAACTTTCTCTGGAACAGCCTCATCTGAGCAGGTGCCCACTGGCCTGTTCACATCCTTACATCTAGTCTCTGTCTCCCTTTTACCAGCCTGTGAAGAGCCTCACCTTGTGGGTGTTAAGTAGGCAATTACATGTTTCCCCATGAAGACAGCGCCAGAGGATATAAGAATCTTGTGATGGGGACTTCTCTGGTAGTCCAGAGGCTAAGACTCCATGCTCCTAATGCAGGGAGCCCAGGTTCAATCCCTGGTTGGGAAACTGGATCCCATGTGCCGCGACTAAGCATTCACATGTGGCAACTAAAGATCCTGCAGGCTGCAACTAAGACCCAGGGTAGTCTAATAAATACATAAATAAAAGTAAAATATTTTGTAAAAAAGAGCCTTGTGATTCTGAGTGCGTGGAGTCTGAGAGTTAGCACTCTGCGTGTTTGAGGAATGAACAAACTGCAGGACATCGCTGCCCCCAGGACCAAAGGGACTGACCATCCTTGTGACCGCGACAATGAGGAGAGAGTCAGTGAGAGTCGCCCTCCCCACCTGCATCAGTGCAGCCTGTGTTGAGATGAGAACGGCAGGACCCAGGACCGGGGCATGAAGAGAGGGCGGGGACCTGGGGACCTGCTCCGTCCCACCCTGACCTCAGCACACACGGACTCTCCCCTTCACGTGCTGCCCAGGAAAGGAAGCACCGTAAAAAGGGCCGAGGTCATGGCCAGCCTCCTTTTGAATCTGGAAACCTCATCCCTGCTCTCCCCTCGAGGGAGGAAACGGTTCGGGTTGGAGGACTGGGAAGGGGGCGCCTGTACTCGGGGAGAGGAGCCTGCAGGTCGGCCGTGGGTCGAAGTCCCCGCGCGCTCCCCCCTCTGCTCCCTTCCCAATCTGCCGGAACACTTAAGCAGACCTTTTGGGAAGGACTTTCTGGCACAAAATAATAGTCGTTGGTTTAGCTAAAAGCCAGAGCAAAATAAGAATGGGGAAGCACGAGTCCAATTTCTCAGTTATTAATTTTACGAACTACATGGGGTTGCAGTTGTTCCCTGCATCAACCTTCCTCTGTCACGGATGAATGTAAACAGACAGAACTTCATTGGTGATTCTGGTCAAAATACTTAAACAGAAAAGTTTATGAGCAAAAGAGCTGCTTTTACTGTTCGGTTCTGTTACAACCAGCCCCTTGAGTTTTCCCTCGAGTTTATTTCAGCTAGAAGGCAGTCTTCTGTTCATTCTCTAATCTTTGCAACCCAATTAATGTGCAACATTGGATGAAACATTATTGCACCCTATGTTTTTCTGATTATAAAAGGAATTCATGTTTCTTTTGCTTCTAGGATGAAGCAGATCTACTTTTCCCTAAGCACAACTAAAAACCCTGAACATTATATGTAAAACAAACATAAAACACGCTGAGAGGTGGAGAGAGGATGGTAGACCGCGGTCCCAGGGACAGCACAGTAGGGGACGCTTAGCTTTTCTTTTGCCTCATATATTCTAGACTTGGATATGAACAAGGCTGAAACCCAGAACTCTCAACGGGCAAACACCCCAAGAAAACAACAAAAATCTGTTCTCTGTGGCCAAAGGATCAGAAAAGAGGCAGCCTGACCAGACAGAAAACACTTAGAGAATGACCGCTCTGCTGCAGCCACATATCATAGAGAAAACTGTGCCCCCTCTTCACCTACGACAGCAAAGACTTTTTTGCCAGGGAGCTCAGACCTCTACTTCTACCAGGCAGTGACACAGCAGGACCCCCTCCTCCACCAGCATAGTCCACAGGCTTCAAATGAAAATCACTCATCATACCAAGAACCAGAAAGACCTCAAACTGCGTGAAAAAAAAAAAATCAATAGATGTCAACAGCGAGCTGGCAGACATTAGAACTGTCTGACAAGCCACCCTAATAACCATGTTTCAACAAGCAATTACAAATATGATTGAAACAAATGAAAAAATTGAAACGAAACAAATGAAAGTCTCGGCAAAGAAAGTCTCAACTAAGAAATAAAATACATTTTAATGGAAAATTAAGAACTAAAAAGTTTAATAACTGAAATAAAAAGTTCAGTTGAGAAGCTCAACTGCAGAATGGAGAAGACAGAGGAAAGACTCAGTGAACCAGGAGCCAGAACAGCAGACGTCGTCCAAACCGAACACCGAGGGAAGACGTTCTGGAAAAAAATGACAACGTCTCAGAGACCTGTGGGAATATAACGAGATCAAATGCTTATGGCATCAGAGTTCCAGGAGGAGAGGAGAAAGAGGAACGTGCTGAAACATATTCAAATATATAACGGTTGACAACTTCATCAATTTAGCAAAAGACGTAAACCTCTAGATTCAAGAAGCTGAGCAAACACCAAACAAGATAAACGCAAAGAAATCTGTGCCAAGATACATTGTCATTACACATCTGAAAACTCAAAACTCAAGACAAAAAAGAGATCTTGAAATCATCTAGAGAAAAACATCTTACAGTAGAGAAGAAACAGCTAGAGTGTCAGCAGATTTCTCATAAGGAGCCAAGGAGTCCAGAAAAAAGTAGCACATTTTTCACATGTCAGAGCAAAAGCTGTGCCCAGAATGCTCTATCCACAGGAAATATCCTCCAGAAATGAAGGAGGAAATCAAGACATTCTCAGACAAATGAGTGCTAACAGAGTTTGTCACCAGCACACCTGCCTTAAGGAATAACTAAGAAAATTCTCTCAACATAAAGGAAACAACAAAAGAAGGAAACTGGGGGCGTCAGAAAGGAAGAAAAAGACACAGAGAAGTACAACAGGCTTTTCTTCTCCAGTTGAGTTTTCCAGATTATTGATAACCAAATTATAACACCATGTGATGTAGTTCTAAATGTATTTTAGAAGAACTATTTAAAACACTGATATTATACATGTGCTTAGTCGTGGCTGACTCTTTGCAGCCCCATGGATGGTAGCCAGCCAGGCTCCTCTGCCCATGGAATTTTCTAGGCAAAAATACTGGAGTGGGTTACCTTTCATACTAAAGGGGATCTTCCTGACCCAGGGATCAAACTTGCATCCTCTGCATTGGCAGGAGGATTCTTTACCACTGAGCCACCAGGGAAGCCCAATATTATCCATGGGGGATAGTCAAGGGACGTGAAGAAAAGTGAGGTTTCTATACTTAGCATGGAGGATCTGGTCAACCTGACCTGCAGAGTTGCTTCCGGTACAGCAGTGCGCGCACCAGCCCTGTACAAGGAACAGCACAGGGGGCTCATCCAGCCCCCTCCACGGGGGAGCAGCCCACATTGCTGGGCCAAGGGTTGTCCTGCCTACCACCTCTTGCAACCAGATGGGAAACTGTATGCCTCCTGCTGAACGCCACCTGGGAAACATGAGACTGGGGTGACCAGCTGCTGTCCAGACAGCACAGCCCTCAGAGCTGCCCACACACTTGCTCCTGCAAGAAAGCACATTGTTTCAACCTCCAGGGGTGGCTGGAGGGTTTGAGACACAGGAGAACTTCACCCAATGCACAACATCAGGTGCGAGAATGCGGTGGAGGGGCTTCAAAACAGCTGCCGCCCAGCCGCTTGGGCCCAAAGCCACGGTCAGAGCTTGGAAGGAAAGTTCCATTCCTTCTCCATCCACCCATCCGTCTTTCCTTTGCTCCTTCCTGACCCTCATGCCTCCTGGTTCTGCAGAGGAGCAGAGGCCCTGTGCTCGGCACCTACACCACACCCATCTGTCCATCCGTCTGTCCATCCATCTGTCCATTCGGGAGGGGGTCTGCCTGCTTAGATGGGCGGCACCCCGCGGGCAGAGGACTTCCTCATTCCGAAGTCCTTCTCTAAAAGGCTGCTGGCCACTGCCGTGTTTTTCCTTTGAGGGGAAAGAAGAACAGTTCTAAAAGCTGCCTCTGGGGGACAGGCCCCGCCAAAGGGGAGTCAATTTGAGTGGAAATTAATATTCTCTTGAAAACCATGAGTAACGTCGCAGGGTCGCCAGGGACTGATGAGACTTGTGGTGGAGCCACGTGGGCCCAGTCTCAGCCCTCCCTCCCCCCAGACTTCGTGAGTGTGGGGAGAGGGGCTCAGGCAGGAACCATGGGCGGGAACCGTGGAGGGTAGGGGGAGACAGCGAGGAGGAGCCTGTGAAACTGACGATGCCAGAAGGGGCTCACACGCTCAAAGTCTGGTCGAAGGGCGAGGGCAGCCTCCCTGCTTTGGAATAAACTCTCAACACATTACCGGAATGTGGACACACCTCAGGCCCGCAGCCACGGAGACTGAAAACAAGGCTCATTAGAAGCAGCTTTGGGAACAACGCAGAATGTGTGGTCAAGGCACATGCAGGGTGCAGCCTGGGGAGCCCAGGCTGGGGGGCCCAAGGGGCATCCGTGCCATCCGAAGGCTGACTCTGACCTTGCCCAGGATGCTGGGGTTAAACTTGAACCCTGAACCATGACCTTTTACCACCCTCAGCCTGCCCTCCCCACTCCCAATTCTTCAGATTGTTCTGGACAAACCCACTCCTCTTGAGGTCTACAGGCCTCAGGACATGTCACGCGGTAGCCAGAATCCCTATGTCACCGGTGGAGCCCCTCCCCGGGGCCCATGGGACAACCCCTTCCTTCCACGAGCCACCCTGTTTCTCTTTGGCCATCAGGTGAAAGTCCCAGAGCAGGTCCTATTCCTGGGCACAGTGGCTGCTGCCCAGCGGGGGCTCAAAGATGCTCCAAGAATTGCATTCCCTGGGGTTGCCATGACAACAACCACAGATGGCACTGAAAACAACACAAATGCAGTCTCTCACCGGTCAGGAGGCCAGAAGTCCAAAGCCAAGGCTTTGCAGAGCTGGCTCCTGCGGGAGGCTCTGGGGGGAGTTCGTTAGAGGCCCCTCCCCAGCCTCCACAGGCGGCCAGCAGCCCTGGCGTCTCCTGCAGTGGAACAAGCCAGCCTTCTCCCCTCCAAGTCTCCTCTGAGTCTCTGTGTCCAGACCTCTTGCTCCTTCCTCTTTGAAGGACACCGGTCATTGGCTTTAGGGCCAACCCCGCTCCAGTAGGCCCTTGTCCTAACTGATTTCCTTCTGCGAAGGCCCTGCTTCCAAACAAGGCCACATTCACAGGTCCCGGGGTAAGACCTTGACACACCCTTTTCAGGGGTGTAATTCAACCTGCCTCAGGAATGACTGAATGAGAGAAGGACAAAGGCCCAACCTGGGAAGGAGTCCATAAGGTAGACACCTAGGGCGGTGCTTGATACCTTCCTTTCCTCATCACTCATTATCCCATCAGCCAACCACTATCAGAAGCTCCGACCTCCCTGGCAATTCTAAGACCCACTCACTTCTCTCCATCCTCTGCCACTGCCCCCTCAACCAGCCACCAGCATGGTCCAGGCTGCCAGGATCAAAGCTGGGCTTGGACAATAGTCAAATTGTTGTCCTACACTGGCCGTCAAGGCTGGCTCCCATGGCCAGGATGCATGGTGCCGGCTAAGTCGCTTCAGTTGTGTCCAACTCTTTGTGACCCTAAGGACCATAGCCCACCAGGCTCCTCTGTCATGGGATTCTCCAGGCAAGAATACTGGAGTGGGTTGCCATGCCCTCCTCCAGGGGATCTTCCCAAGCCAGGGGTTGAACCCACGTCTTCTACATCTCCTGAGTTGGCAGGCAGGTTCTTTACCACTAGTGCCTTTCAAAATGCAAGTCCCATCTGGCTTTCCCTACTTAAGCCAGTAGGTGGCTTCTCAAGGTCGTGGGATGAGGATCAAAGTGCTAACAAGGCCTCGCAGGTGCTCTGTGGTCTCTACCTGCACCTGGAGGGGCTGAAAAGAGGCAGCCAGGCTGGAAGGAGGAAGGGAAGAACGAGATAACTGGGTGCCCTTCTACCCCAGGAGTCTGCATAAGCTCCCCACTTCCTCCGTGCTCAGACCTGCCCCTCACTGATGGAAAGTTAATTGGTCAACCTAAGAAAGAACTGGAGAATTTTATTTCAACCAAACTTGAGGGTTATAAACCTGGCAAGAGCATCTCAGAAAGCTCTGTGAACTGATGGGCAGATTAGAAATCAAGACTCGGCTTGAGACAGAGGGCTGTACATCGAATGACCGACTCCTGACAGCTCACATGGTCCAGATCTAGGTGTCACCCCAGTGGTCGTGTGACCCTTCAGATCAGGAGGGAATGCTACCTTTTAAGGAGTCGTCTTGTTGATCTGGGAGAAGCCTGCTCTTTATGGTTGAGCGGGAGTTCCTGCCCACGGAGAGGTTTGGTCCGTGCAGAATGCAGACACATGACACACAGGGAGGGCAGTGAGGCGGCCCAAGGGCAGAGAAGGATTTTTGTTTAAATGTTTCTTGCCTTGCCAGAAAATGAATTTTATTTCACACCCTTCTCCTAGTAAGGGCTTCCCTAGTAGCTCAGACGGTAAAGCATCTGCCTGCAATGCAGGAGACCCGGGTTCAATCCCTGGGTTAGGAAGATCCCCTGGAGAAGGAAATGGCAACCCACTCTAGCATTCTTGCCTGGAGAATCCTATGGAGAGAGGAGCTTGGCGGGCTACAGTCCTTGGGTTGCAAAGAGCCGGACATGACTGAGCGACTAATACACACGCCTAGAAAACTCCTCCCTGAGATCAGATTTCTGCTAAAGTGTGGCTTCCCATGGGGGCCCCTTTCTCACACACACACACACACACACACACGCACACATGCACACTGAGCCCTGATGCCTGATTAAACAGTGCTCCTTTCCTGGGCATCCCTTGCTCGGCTTCATTTAACCCCTCAAATGAGCCTAAGCAGTGGACAAGACGCCTGCAGGGGAAGAGATGAAGGCTGAGCTCGCAGAGCTGGGGACAGGCCCCTTGCGCTGAAGGAACAGGAGACGCCATCACATCTCATTAACGGAGAGGGAAGAAACCTATCGGGAAGGCGCAGCTTACCTAGAAAACGATGCTGCTGAGAACAAGCAGAGCAGTAAAATGCTGGGAGAGTGGCCCCCTCTCCTGACCTCCTCTCCTCCCGCACTGTCTTTCTCTCTCTCCCTGCCGTGGTCCTCTGGCCGTGCTTTCGGTAGCTGACCTGTCTCCCTTTAAATTCTTCCCAAGGAAGCAGCCTGAACAGACGTTCCCACAGATTTGAAAATTCCCTGCAATAAATATGTCACGGGTGAAATAAGACAATGCATTTTCTCAGCCCTACATCAGGTCAAATTACATATCAAAGAACAATAAAACTCAGGATAAAAGCCCCGTTTAACCTGCTGGAACCTTGGCTGCGGTCTGGATTAAATGCAGAGAGTGGTGGAGCTGAGGCGGTCACTCTTCAAGGGTCTTCGTACCTGGGCCCAGCTCTGCTAGGCCTGAGCCCTAACCTACTCCCTTCCCTACACCTTTTGCTGCTGCCAGAGGGGTCCAAACCCTGGAGAGGCTCTGAGGAACTGGGGGGTGTGCAGTCATTTCAGTCATGTCCCACTCTTTGCAAAAGCCATGGACTGTAGCCCACCGGGCTCCTCTGTCCATGGGATGCTCCAGGCAAGAATGCTGGAGTGGGTTGCCGTGCCCTCCTCCGGGGGATCTTCCCAACCCAGTCTTGAACCCGCAGTCTCTTACATCTCCTGCATTCGCAGGCAGATTGTTTACCCCTAGCACCATCTGGGAACTGGGGGCGGGTAATTTCTGAGCAACTCTTTTCCTGCCAGAATGAAAAGGCTGTGTATGTGTGCCCGCTCAGAGCTCCCCCAGCAGAGGACAGATCCCCTGGGGTCTGAATGTCCCTGGGGCTCTAGAAGCCGTGCAGCTCTGCACAGGTACAGTTACCTGCTGAACTGAATGGAGGCTTGTGATCACAAACATCCCAAACTGAGCAGCTCTGCCCACGGCAGCACAGACGCCCTGGGAAGCAGGCGGCCTCCCGGCTGGCCGCACACGTCTCCTCCCCCACCTTCCCCGGGGCCAGTGAGGGCCCAGCCCTCCGCCCCGCCCTTCTCTCCTCAGGGCAGCACTCACTCCTGCATCTCATGATGGCTCTCTGCTTAACCTGCTCATTTTGGAGAAAGGATTCAAAGGTTCCTCTCCCTAAAGCACTGAAAAGTCCTCCTTTCATTCCAAAACCAGTTTGCACTTTCTTCTTCCCTGGATGATGCACTTTCTTCCCTGGACTTTTGCAATGTTAGGAGCAGGCCGGGGGACTTCCCTGGAAACCCGCTGGTTAGAACTGCATGCTTCCTGTGCAGGAGGCGCTGACTCCATCCCCGATCAGGAAAGTAGGGTCCCACATGCCTCCTGGTGCGGTCAAAACAGGACACGAGAAGCTCTGGGTCTGTGAAGCTTTCAGGGATGTTGCATCCTCTCCAGGCCTGCCCGGGACACAGTCAGGGCCCAGCCCTGAGGACAATGTGCAAGCCGCCCCCAGGCCACACCCCCATCCCCAGGATGCCCCATGACTGCCCACTGCGCTGGATGATATGTGAAGTCAGCTTAGACTTTAAGGGCCCTTGGGGGAAATGCTAATTGTTTCTAGAGTCAAATCAGACAGATCACACAGAGATCCTGTGAACTGCTGACCCCCACGACTTCACACTGTTTCATCACTCATGGAAACTGCATTCAAACCCTGCAGAAGCTCCCCCCGTGCTAACCACCAGAGTACATCCAGTTTCCCCACTTCTGTGGGCTTTCCATCGTTCTATTGTTTGCCATCACTCACAGGCGTGCTGATGCCGAAGACGCTCAGAGTCCGTCACCAGAGAGAGCCCCTCCTCTTGATTCACAAATAAGGAAAGCAGGGCCCAGAGCACAGGTGGCCTTTCTGAGAAGGGAGCCCCAGGCGGCCCCAGGCCTGCAGTCCCTGGAGCCCCTCCAGCAGGTTCTGTGTCCACAGGGAGACCTGCTTTAGGGCAGGTGCATCCATGTCCTTCTGCATAAAGACCATACGGGACTCCGACGGTGAGACCAGCCCCAGCAGCCTCTGCTTGACGTCCTGGCTCTGCGAAACCACTGCTCTTGTTTTTCATTCCATTTCCTTGAAGATTATGATAACGTCCTCAAGGTCCTTCTGAGTATCAGTGACGAGGTGGCACTGGCTTGAGGGCTTCCCCTGAGGTGGTTAGCTATGACATAGACTTGAAGTGTTAGTTGCTCAGTTGTGTTCAGCTCTTTGCGACCCCATGAACTGTAGCCCACCAGGCGCCTCTGTCCATGGAGAGTCTCCAGGCAAGAATACTGGAGTGGGGTTGCCATGCCCTCCTCCAGAGGACTTTCCCGACCCAAGGATGGAAACCGTGTCTCCTGCATTGCAGGCGGACCCTTCACCGTCTAAGCCAGCAGGGAAACCCTATAGTCTAAAGGAAATCAGCAGGGAACTCCCTGGCGATCCAGTGCTTAGGACCCAGTGCTCTCACTGCCGAGGGCCTGGGTTCAATCCCTGGCCAGAGAACTAAAACCCAAGCATGCCTGCCTCCCCTCAAAAAGGAAATCAGCGTCACATCATTCAAGCCAGGGTCACAGGAGGCCCGTGCAGAGCCAAGACTTTCACCACTGCCCAGTGGTGACGGGGCAGCCACCCTGCCCCACGGGTCCCAGGGGCGGCATCCTCTCCAGCCCCCACGGAGTCAACAGAGGCCAAGAGGGGAACCCAGACCTCAGTCCCACCTGACAGGAACAAGTCCACACTCCCTTCTCCCAGTGACAAGGTGGCAGAGGGTGCCTGCTTAAATAGGTTTTAATAAAATCCTGAATACCTAAAATGTCTGGAATACAACTGAAAATCACTAGTCACATTGAGGAAATCTCAACTTAAATGAGGAAAGATGGTCAACAGATGCCAACACCAAGATGACACATGTGCTGGAATTATCTGACAAACCTTTTTTTAAAAAATTTTATTTATTTACTTGGCTAAGCTGGGTCTTAGTTGTGGCATGTGGGAGTCTCAATTGTGGCATGCAGATTCTTCAGTTGCAGCATGAAAACTCTTTGTTGTAACATACAGCATCTAATTCCCTGACCAGGGCTCAAACCCTGGCCCCTACATTGGAAACTCAGAGTCTTAGCCACAGGACAGTTCCCTGACAAGGCTTTTAAAGCAACCATCATAACAATGCTTAAACAAGGAATCATAAATACACTGGAAATAAATTTAAAAAACAGAAGCCTCAGCAATAAACAGAAGATATGAAGAAGAAGCTAATAAAAATTTTAGAACTGAATAATATAATAACCAAAGTTTGAGGGGCTTGGGAGTATTTTTTTGGAACTCACTAGAGGGCTTTACAGCAGAGTAGAGAAGGCAGAGGACATAACTGATGAACTAGAAGAGAGAACAACAGAAATTATCTATCTCAGCAACAGGAAAAAATACTAAAAAAATTATAACAACAGAGCCTCAGGGGTCTGTGGGATTAATGAAAGATGCCACATTCACGTCATCAGAGACCTGGAAAGAGGGGCAGATGGACAAATCCTCAAAGATATAATGGCTGAAATTTTCCCAAACTTGGCAAAAGACACAAACCTACAGATTTAAGAACCTAAGCAAGCACCAAAGAGGATAAACCCAAAGAAATCTGCACCAAAACACATAACCTCTATGAGGAAAGCAACCTGAACGACATGGTTTCTCATCAGAAATTGCAGAGGCCAGCTCTTCACAAAGACAGCGCCGAACTTGAAGAAGGAAGCCCCCGCCCCTCCCAAAGCCTAAGCCAAGGCCCTGAAGGCCAAGAAAGCAGTGCTGAAACGTGTCCACAGCCACAAAAGAGAGATGATCCAGGCGTCACCTTCCATTGGCCAAAAACACTGTGGCTCAGGAGGCAGCCCAAATGTCCTTGGAGGAGCGCTCCCAGGAGTAACAAGCTTGACCACTATGCCATTGTCAAGTTCCCCCATCACCACCCAGTCAGCCACGAGGAAAACAGAAGAAACCAATGCAGCAGAGTTCACTGCGGATCTCAAGGCCAGCAAGCACCAAGCTAAACATGCTGTGAAGAGGCTCTAAGACTGACGTGGCTGAGGTCAACATCCTGATCAGGCTGACGGAGAGAAGAAGGCATTTGTTCAGCTGGCTTCTAACCATGGTGCTTTGGATGTTGCTGACAAAATTGGGATCATTTAACCTGAGGCTGTATATTGTCACCCTGCTTATTTAACTTATATGCAGAGTACATCATAAGAAACGCTGGGCTGGAAGAAGCACAAGCTGGAATCAGGATTGCTGGGAGAAATATCAATAACCTCAGATATGCAGATGACACCACCCTTATGGCAGAAAGTGAAGAGGAACTCAAAAGCCTCTTGATGAAAGTGAAAGTGGAGAGAGAAAACGTTGGCTTAAAGCTCAACATTCAGAAAACGAAGATCATGGCATCTGGTCCCATCACTTCATGGGAAATAGATGGGGAAACAGTGGAAACAGTGGCAGACTTTATTTTGGGGGGCTCCAAAATCACTTCAGATGGTGACTGTAGCCATGAAATTAAAAGACGCTTACTCCTTGGAAGGAAAGTTATGACCAACCTAGACAGCATGTTAAAAAGCAGAGACATTACTTTGCCAACAAAGGTTCATCTAGTCAAGGCTATGGTTTTTCTAGTGGTCATGTATGGATGTGAGAGTTGGACTGTGAAGAAAGCTGAGCACCGAAGAATTGATGCTTTTGAATTGTGGTGTTGGAGAAGACTCTTGAGAGTCCCTTGGACTGCAAGGAGATCCAACCAGTCCATTCTGAAGGAGATCAGCCCTGGGATTTCTTTGAAAGGAATGATGCTAAAGCTGAAACTCCAGTACTTTGGCCACCTCATGCGAAGAGCTGACTCATTGGAAAAAATTCTGATGCTGGGAGGGATTGGGGGCAGGAGGAGAAGGGGACAACAGAGGATGAGATGGCTGGATGGCATCACCGAGTCAATGGACGTGAGTTTGAGTGAACTCCAGGAGCTGGTGATGGACAGGGAGGCCTGGCGTGTTGCGATTCATGGGGTCACAAAGAGTCGGACACGACTGAGTGACTGAACTGAACTGAACTGAAACTGAGTCCAGCTGGCTAATTCCAGATATGAAAGCTTTCACTATATGAAGATAAATAAATAAAAAGAACCTGCAGAGGCCAGAAAGAAGTAGGACAGTATTTGTCAGGCATGAACAGATCCGTCAGTGCAAATGCCCTTCAGAAATGAAAGAGGATCCAAGACATTCTCAGATGCAGAAAAACCATGAGGATCTGTCAACGGCAGAGCTGCCCTCAAGAATGACCGAAGGAAGCGCTTGAAATGGAAAGGAAATGACAAAAGAAGGATGTTGATTGAAACAACACAAAAAAGTAAATCTATAAGTAAGTACACCAGGTCAGGCTTTAGGAAAATATTTTGCTAAACATTCGTATGTTTTCAGGCTTTTTCAATGGTTACCATTATCAGAGGCACGTGTGGTGAGCACCTGGGAGATGACTGAAGTTTACTATACTTTTTAGAGCTAATTTAGAAGAGTTTCATTTGATTTTCATAACTTACAAACAATGTATCTCTGGCTACTTTGTTTGCTTCTAAAAATACTCCCCAACCCTATCTATAGGTCAGATTTCCCACTGACAGAATTACATATTTGTAAAAGCTTTAATTTTATCCCCAAGTTCATCCCAAACAGAATTGCCAGATTTAGCAAATAAAAATACGTGGTTCCCAGTTAAATTTAACTATTACATGGGACACAGTTACACTACAAACTGTTCCTTGCTTATCTGAAATTCAAATACAACTAGGCATCCTGTACTGTCTGGCAACACTAGAGGGTTTAAAATCATCAGCGTCTATAGGATAGGAGCTCTCCCTGAGCAGGAAAACAACCCTCCAGGGTGCGGAGCACAGGGGGTTGGGGGAGGCCACCACTTAGCTGCGAGGGAAGAGAAGGCGTCCCAGCAGAAGTGGTACCTGCCCCCCAAGAAGGCTTCCAGCACTGCCTGTGGGGGGGAGCTGGCATGCGGGGGGCGGGGGGGGGGAGAAGTGGCTCCAGGTGACTGGGCGTGGGTGTGGGGGCAGCGGGGCCAGGAAAGAGCTGCAGATGACGACATTTACGCAGAAGAGCCTGCCTGCAGTGCAGGAGACCCCAGCTCGATCCCTGTGGGGAAGATCCCCTGGAGAAAGGACAGGCCACCCACTCCAGTATTTCTGGGCTTCCCTTGTGGCTCAGCTGGTAAAGAATCCGCCTGCAATGCAGGAGACCCCAGTTCGATTCCTGGATTGGGAAGATCACCTGGAGAAGGAAAAGGCTACCCACTCCAGTATTCTGGCCTGGAGAACTCCATGGACAGTCCGTGGCGTTGCAAAGAGTCGGACAGGACTGAGTGACTTTCACTTTCACACGGGCAGGTGGGAGGTGGAGCCACCTTCGGGGAAGCTCCTTCCAGCGGTGCAGGGAGGACAGAGCAGGCAGGAGACAGGAGAGGCGCAAGGATGCTGTCCCAGCTGGTGTAGGAGCACCCAGGCAGTGGACGTAGTGAGGATGGAAGGGGGGATGTGCAGGAGGTGGTGCAAGGCACCAAGGAGCCCCCACCCACCTCCCCACTCAAGCCCGGTTCAGCAGTCTCTCTTGCACAGCGTTCTCTGAGCCCCTGCCCTGGGCCTGGGGGTGGGGCCTTCCCTGAGTTGTCATAGCAACAAAGGGGGAGGTGGGAGCTAGCTGAAGTTGGCAATGCGGCTCTTCCAAGCTGTTCAAGGTCTGTCCTCAAGTGGCCCACCCTGGCTGTTACTTGCACGTTAAATGTGGTTTTGTCTCGCACACCTGGAATTCCATTTGGGTTTTATAGGCCTGGAAACTCGAGCTCTCCAGGGTCCTGGGCCCCTCCACACTCTGGGGCTGCCCTCGAACCCACCGCTTACCACAGCTTGGCTCTTGTTCTTCTGAAACCGTATGGATATGGCATTTGAATTAAGTGCACATTTTCCAACCCCTCTCCCCAGGGCTGCTGGTTGTGAAGCCAGACACTCCAGATAGGAGACCCAGGGGGGAGGGGGAGCCTGGGGACCCACTGCTGCACACCAGGGTCTCAGCAAGGGGCTCTCTGGGGGCTCTTTCAATCCACAACATGCTTTCACTTTCATGGAAAGACATCACTTGCCAGCATTTATGAAGCACCTACTGGAAGCCAGCCGTGTACGAGGGGCCGAGGACACACAGCCAATGAAGGGGCCGCCTCTTCAGAGCAAAGGGCACTGGTTTCCCTAGAAAACCCCAGTCACCGTTCCAGCTCATTTCCTCCTACCTTAATCCCATTTGCAAAGTCCTTTCTGCCTCTTGCTGGTGGCTCAGATGGTAAAGAATCTGCCTGCAATGTAGGAGACCTGGGTTCAATCCCTGGGTCGGGAAGATCCCCTGGAGAAAAAAGTGGCAACCCACTCCAGTATTCTTGCCTGGAGAATCTCACGGACAGAGGACCCTGGTGCACTGCAGTCCTTGGGGTCACAAAGAGTTGGACATGACTGAGAGACTAACACTTTTCTGCCCCTCGAGGTAACATATTCACAGGCTCATCTGGGGAGAGCTGTTATTCTGGCTGTCACAACATAACAGAGAGAAATTTCAATGAAAACTTCAGCATAAACAGTAACTGGTAAACTACATGAACTCTGAAGCCCAGACACACTGCACCCTGCTGCCTGCTGGCAGCCCCGGGAGGTCACACAGCCTTGTTCTGCAGGCCTGTGAAGCCTGCAGGACGTGATCGCTGAGCTCCCAAGATCTCTGTGAGGCCCACCATCTATCACTCGCTTTAGACTGTGAAACAAATGCGATCAATGCCAGCTCCCTGGACTTCTTTACAAATCTGCCAGACCTCCTGTGTGTTTCCTGAGGCTGCCAGGCGCCCCACGGGCACACGTTGAGAAACATCGTCCTGCGGGGCAAGACCTAAGCTTATCTCCATGCATGCTCTCTGGGGCTCCGTCTGCTTTCGCTCCAGCGCCCCTGCCCCTGGGGGGCAGCCCAGACATTCTGGATCTGCAGAATCTCCTGACAGCCACCTCACTCCTCCTGGGACACCAGGCCCTTCCTGTTGCCCCTGAACACACGCCCGCAGGCCTCCAGGCTCTGCCCTGGCCATGCTTCACCCCATGCATGACCGACCTTCATCCTGGGGTGCCAAGGGCATTTCAGGGGCCTGTGTGGGCCATCTGAAGGTGTCAGGGGGTGGCCAGCATCAGAGGACCATGGTATGCAGAGGGGCAGGAGCGCAAACAGCATGGGGGGCGGGGGGGGGGGTGGCATGCCATGCCCAGGGGAGATGCCCTTCCTCTCCTCAGCTGTGATGGGCAGGAGATGGCACTGGGGGCCAACATGGAGGGCTTGGCAACCACCCCCCAAACCAGAGCACCCACCAGGGGCTGCAGCCAGAGCTGGAGAAACGGGTTCATTAGAAACTTATGGGCTTTTACTTAAAAGTAACTTGCAGTTGGGACTATCACAGTCTTCTTATCAGGCCCTGGCACAGTCGTGTGGTTTATTTTTCTTCTTCTTGATCGAATACAAGGTGTGTGGTTTTAACAGCTCTGCTGCGAGGTAAGCGACATACAGTAAACCGCACACACTGAAGGTGCACAAATCCACACCCTTCGGCCTCCACGTCCCCCGGGCTGCCCTCACCAGGTTCAAGGCAGGGAACAGGGCCTTACGCCCTGGGAGTGCCTCATGCCCCCTGGTGACCCCTCTTCTCTTCTGCACCGCTTCACTGCCCCATGCCAGGTGACGCTGGGCGGTTTCCGTCACTATAGTTGGCAATGTTTTAAATTTCATGTAAGTGGAACCCTGGAATATGTGGCCTTTTGTGTCTGGCTCCTCTCACCAAGCACGTTTGCAGGGCTCACATTGCTGCAGTAGCCTAGTCCGAGCCTCTTTAATCGCAGGGCCGTTCTCCATCATACGGGTGCGTCCTGGTTTACCTCCTCTCAATAGATACTGGGATTTTACCAATTAGTCAAAGTCGCTCAGTCGTGTCCGACTCTTTGCGACCCCATGGACTATGCAGTCCGTGGAATTCTCCAGGCCAGAATACTGGCGTTGGGTAGCCTTTCCCTTCTGCAGGGAATCTTCTTTACCAGCTGAGCCACAAGAGAAGCCCTTACCACTTAGTGACTTCTAAACAAACGTGAATATGTGAAGACAAGTCTTTGTGTGAACAAATGTTTTTGTTTCTTTGGGGCAAACCCCTGGGAGTGGACTCGCTGGGTCCTACAGTCCGAGGATACCATAGGTAAGCTTACCTTTCAAGAAGCTGCCGCGCTGTTTTGCCGAGCGCTAGTGCCGTTTACCTTCCCACCACCAGTGAGGACCCCGCGCTCTCTGCCAGCCGGTCAGGGGTGGGCTCCCACCGTGGTTTCCCTGTGCGTGTTCCCCTGAGCGCCACTGAAGGGGAACAGTCTTCAGGTGTCTACCGGCCATGTGCCTTTCCTCTCGCATCAAGTTCCTGTTCAGCTCCTTTCTGTTTGGTTATCAGTCTTTCCTTCTTATTGGTTTGTATAAATTATTTACTTATTCTAGATATAAGACCTTTGTCTCATCCCAAGTATCTTCTCCCACTTACTGCTTTGTCTTTCAATCTATAACATCTTTTGAAGAACAGAAATTCATTTTAATGCAGATTGTCAGTCTTTTGCTCTGTGGTTTATAATTTGCGCCTTTTTTAAGACCCTGAGATCATGAACATTTTCCTTTTTATTTGCATGTTTTGGCCCTTCTCTTGTCTATCAATAATGCATCTGGAATTGACTTTTTAGTATGGTGAAACATGGAGATCCATGTGTGCATGTGTGTGTGTGTGAATATGGATCCCCATTGTTCCAACACTATCATTCACTAGCCCATCTCTCCCACTACTCTGCAGTGTCCGTTTCACCGTTAATCAAGCACAAACATGTGTACGCTGATCATCCCTGGGCTCTCTGATCTGGCCCAGTGGTCCTCTTGTCTCCTCGCCTACATAACTCCACTCTCTCTTCAGCTTGATGCTAAGTCTTCATATCCGGGACAGCATGACCTCTCAGCAAGTCCTTTTCCTTCCAGAACCTGTTGACTAGCTTCCTCCTTTTACGCTGCCATGTGATTATCAGAACTGTCTTTCCAATTCAAAAAGAAACCACTAAGGATTTTAATTGGGATTGTGTAAATCTACATAGGCCAATGTGGAGAAATTTGACCTACTTTATACTCTGTGTCTTCTCTGATATTTCCCGAAGTTTTCTTACATGTCTTTTTTCACACGTATTCCTAGGTACTTGATTTCTATGCCATTGTAAATTGAACTTTTTAAGCCTTAATTTCTAATTTTCTGGTTTTGGTGCACAGGATGCAATTGGTTTTAGAGTTGATTATGTATATTCAACAACCTTATAAGCTTTCTTATTAATCTAAAAATGTAACTGTAAATACTTTTGGATTTGCTACACCTATTGTCAAACAACGAGTTCTGTTTTCATCTTTCTAATTCTCCTATCATTTGTTTTCCTTTGTGTGACTGCTAATTGCCTCAGTGGACCCAATTCAAAAAGCCTGGTTCCGGGTGCCTTCCTTCCTCTTGGTTCCCCAGGTGCTTGACAGGAGCACTGTGAACCCAGGAGCTCGCCCCTGCGGTGAGCCTGAGATGGCTTCCTGGTGGGGAGCTCAGTGAGCCCCTGCAAGAAGCTTCTAGTGGGTTCAAGGGCACCCCCTGAAGGGCTTCTCAGCAGCTCCCCAGCAAGCCCAGCCATGGCCCAGAAGGCTCCTAGGCAAACTGGACAGCACCTCCCTCTGCCTTGCCAGCTTCCAGGTGAATCATGTAGGCATCCCAGTGCAGGGGAAGGGGATGCTAGCGATGGAAGTTCCCACCTCTGACAGCTCAGAGCTCTGGCCCATCAGTCTTGGACCAACAAGCATGCACCACCGCTGGTCTAGATCAACCCTGCCAACTCTTCTGCTATCTGTTGAGTTAAAACAACACTGTCTCCGACAAGGTCTTGATCCAGCCTCAGGGAGCGCTCCCTCCCTTTTACGTCTGTTCCGTCCTTGGGTGCTCTCCCATGAGGTATCTTGGAATCTTCTTTCTCCCTGCTGGAAGTAGTTAACGATCCTTCCTTGCTCAAATTATTATGTGGTTCCTGTCCGCTGGACTGGACCCTGATACAGAACTGGTACCAGGAGCAGTCACAGGAGATAGACTGGCAGAGATGAGATTGGATTGATCTGCTGTGATTTTCAGCTCCAGCAGTGTTGAGCTCACCATCAGTGGGAAACAGATGCCTGCGGGCGCTGGCAACAGAGTTCATCAAGCCATGGCCTTGGGTTGCTTGTGAAGTACTGACAGAAGCAAGGGACTTGGAGCCCCTGTGGCAACTGAAGCTTCTTTTCCTAAATGGTAGTAATGTTGACTCTAGGGAGTACAGTATGGAACAGAGCCTCAAGGGCACGAGAGTGCACACAGAGAGAAAATGACAAGTCATGGTGTCTTAACTCCCAGGACAAGCAACAATGAGAAGCAGGATACTTCAATTCTCAAAATAATCTCTTTTTTTCTTGCAGTCACAGGGCTGATAGCTCTAAAAATCATACAGAAAAGTTATGTTGCTTGTGAACAACAGCTGGATTCAGTCTCACCAGTGTCTCAAGGGAAAGTCAGACATTTACTGGGAATGTGTGGGAGCATGAAACTGGGTGTGGCAACCTTTGGCTGGACCCAGGAAAACCAAACATCTTAAACCCCACAGTTGTTCTAAGCCTCCCTCACCAGTAGAAGTCGTTTGTCCATTATGTCTTAAAAGATTCTTCTTTGTTTGAAAAGCCTGTGATAACCTTGCCAAGGGTAGATGCCTTGAAGGGGGCCTTGTGGGTCTATTCTCAAGACCCACCACCACCACTCTGCTGCCACCAGACACAGGACAGGTCAGATCACATGCTCCAACAGGCCAGGAACACACCTGGTAACTCCAGGTAGAACAGCTTATACACCTAGAAGACTGTTGTTCAGTCACTCAGTCATGCCCCACTCTTTGCAACCCCATGGACTGCAGCATGCCAGGCTCCCCTGCCCTTCACTGTCTCCCAGAGTTTACTCAAACTCAGTCTATTGAGTTGGTGATGCCATCTAACCATCCCATTCTCTGTTGCCCCTTCTCCTCTTGCCCTCAATCTTTCCCAGAACCAGCATCTTTTCCAATGAGCAAGCCCTTTCTAACATACATATCGGGAACGTATATCAGAAACATGGGAAACATGTCAAGTTGACTCAGAGGGTGTCAAACCACCCTCTGAGGGTGGAACATAATACTAGTTGAGGCCAAATTCATGGAGGACGGTAATGTGACTAGAGTCCAGATTTAGTGCACTCACTTGAGCAGCTAGAGGTGTTTCTAAACATGTCTGGTTGTCTGGCAAAGTTTCTACTCAGAAACAGTCTACATTTGGCAAGACTCAGATGCCAGAGCTGCCCTGGCACAGAAGAGGGAATCCAAATGCCTAGAGACACAGGATGGTTGCACTGGATACAGCCTGTGTAATCCACACACCACCTCCCAGTACAGCCTTCAGGAGGTCCAGGAAGACTAAGCCACTGAGAAACACGAGGAAGAAGAGTGCTCATTCCCTTGGAAAGCTACACAGCTGCTCTCCTTAGCAGCAGATGGGATGGGGGATTGCTGCACCAAGATGAGCTCCCCAATTTTAATAGAGATGATGAGGTTCCAGTTGAGTAGAGTCCAAATGGCAGGAATTGACCCTCAAAGGCAGGGCGGGGGGGCGGGCGGGAAATGTTTGTCAAAAAAGACAACAGATGTGCACCCATAATCAAAATAGCCTGATCCACAGGGATCTCTGACAGCAGTTACTTGAACATGGTACCCCAAGAATCGGCTTCCCAGATGGCTCAGTAGAGAACCCCCCTGCCAAAACAAGGGACTCGGGTTTGATCCCTGGGTTGGGAAGATCCCATGAAGGAGAGCGTGGCAACCCACTCCAGTATTGTTGCCTGGGAAATCCCATGAACATAGGAGCCTGGCAGGCTATAGTCCATGGGGTCGCAAAGAGTCAGATACGATTTAGTGACTAACCAAAAAAAAAAACAACCCTCAGACTATGAGCATTGACTGATCTATAAAACAGGAAACAGTCAAACACCCGACTGAAGTCACAACTGTAACAGACACAGCCTCTCACCCAGTGCCCGGGCCGAACTCAACTCACAGCCAGACTCCCAGACTGAAGGGGAGGCTGGGGCCCCTGGAGGAAGAAGCCTGCCACGTTGCCTCGAGAACACTACATGAATCCTCTTCCAAAGCTCCCCAAATCCAAACTCCACTGCTCGGCTGTGAGCCTGGAGCGTTGCTAACTTGCCAGCTGGAACAGTGTGAAGCTTGTCAGGAGCGGCTGCCAGAAGGATGCTGGGAAGGAGGGCATTTCTCTTCATGGTCCCACTGCGCTTCCCTTTCTCTGACTCCCTCGGCACTCGGTTGGCATGAGACACCAGTGGAGTTCAACTCCCAGCAGCACCCAGCAGGCAGCTTCCTGATTGGGTTCTTCAGGAATCCTAACTGGCTTCCCACCAAGTTCAACTTCCCCACAGGCAGCTTCCCAGCTCTCCCCAGGAGTCTGGCCTGCTCCCATTAGCTTTCCAACAAGTTCAACAGAAGCCCCTGCAAGCAGCTGCCCAGTGGATTTCTTGGGCACGCCCACAGGTGGCCTCCTGCCCACCAGCCTTGGCCCAGCAGCCCAGGGCCTCCCAGTGAACCTCTCTGCCCTGGACTAGGCACTCAGCCACTACAGAACCTTTGGATGATTTACTGAGAGTGAGCTTGGTGGTAGGCGAGACATGCCATCTGGAGATCGTGAGAACCGCTGTACACTCTCATTTTTCACAGCCAAAGTTACCCTAACATTTGTGAATGTCCATTTAAAAGAGGCACATGCCCCCCAACTTTGACACAGTCCCCCCTCTCCCTACCATCATGCCTAGTGTTTCTGCACTACTTACGGCTCCTACACAGCCCCGTGGGCCTTACGGCCAATAACATACGCCTGTCGGTTTCTGAACTTCAGGGGACACGGCTCCAAGGCAGACGCTAGGAAAAAGCTTCCCATCAGCAGTGCTGCGGAATGCGAGACACACCCTGCATTCAAGGGACCAAACTCAAGCAGCTCTGAGATGCACCTGGGGTGTCATACCAACCATCCCAACTTGGGGTGACCTTCCTGTCCAAAAACAATCCAGATTCCAGACCAAAGGACTAAACCTCAAAGCTTCAGTCATTCCCAAGAAGTCTTGGGCAGCAATGCAAACCAGGCCAAAAGTAGAGAGTTCTCTCATTTTCTTTCCCCTCCCTCACCCACACCCTTAATGCTAGCAGCTCCCAACTCTGTTCTAAGCTCACCCTACACAGTAAGCAGAAATTCCCAGGCTCAAGGTGGCTTTAACAACAAGGCCTTTATTTCCACCCCAGCAGAATAACAGGAAGCGAGAGTTCCCTGGAAGTTTAAGTCAAAAGCTGGACAGATTTATCCAGTCACCTGAGGACAACAGTGTCCCTGAAAAAACGAAAACCATCCCGAGAGCCAAAGAGAGGCCGGCTGAGGTCCTCCTGGTCAATGCAGGTCACACCCATGCCTGAACTAGTCAGGAAGGGGATGTAGCCCATCCATGTGCTCAAGCTGCTCACAGGGGCCTCCAGACACTCGAGGGATCACAGGTAACAAGTCCCTCCCAGCTAGCAGAGCAGTGGTATGGCTTCTGCCCCAGACACTGACAGTGAGAGAACTCTGGCAAGAGCCCCAGCCAGGTAAGCAAGTCTGATGCTGCACCTGAAAGCCCCCCACGCACACAGCACTCCTTAGGAATATCCTGTGTGGGCGTCTGACCACATGAAGCTCAACTTCCAGCATCTTCACAAAGGCTATCAAAGCTGTGGCTGACACGGGGCCTCTTCTGCTGAAGGAGAAGACACGTTCCCTGCATACTTCAGGCCTTTCTCCAGCATGTACCTCCTGATGCTTCACAAGGTGTACCCTTTTGCGGAACATTTTCTCACATCTGCTGCAGGTTGGCCTTAATCTACGGTGAGCCTGCAAGGGGTGAATGAGGTTGGACCTACAGCTTCAAACTTCCTCCCACTGGTCATACCTACCAGGCTTTTGTGCAGCACAAGTTGGACGTTTGGGCAGGAGGCTTTCCCACGTTTGCTGCACTCCTAGCGCTTTTCCGGGCTGTGAACTTTCCAGTGTAAATCGGGGCTCAACTTTGGCAAAAAGCTTTCATTCCGTGAACTCAAAGAGGCTTTCTCTGGTATACACTTCCTGCTGCTTAATGAGCTTAGACATGTGACTGAAGATTCTCTGTTACTGCATTCATCAGGCCTTTCTGCTATGAAGCTTCTGTTGGCAAAAAAGCGTGTATCCTTCTCTGAATGCATCCTTCCCACGGTGTGCGCCCAGAAGGCTCTTCTCCAGCCTGGCTTCTCTGGTGTCGAAACGAGGCAGGAGTTACTGCACTCGCACCTGCCCCTGGTGTGGCTGCCGTGGGCTTCCTCACACCTGCTGTTCTGTCCGAGGGGGACGCGTGGTGAACAGCCCCCCTGCCCGCGGCACTCCGAGGCCCGTCCTCCCCGAGCCTTAAGGGCTTCTCTGACACGTGGACCCCACAGAGCTCCGCCTCGAGACCCTCCCCTGCCCGCGTCTGTCGGCCGCGCTGCTCTGGAGCCTGGGAGGCGGAGGCCGGAGCCTCTCCCACACTCCTCCCCGCCGTAGTTCCGGCCAGCTTCGGCTTCCCGGCGCCCAGCCCAGGAGCAGCCGGTCCTTCCACCCTGGGCCGCACTTCTCACGGGCCGGGCCTGAGCAGGCGACACGCGCGAGGGAGTCCAGACCTGAGACTCTCTTACAAAAGCGCCCCGCGGCGGAGCGGCCTCCGCCTCTGATCTAGACCAACCACGCCGGGGCCGCAAGAGCAAGTCCCCGCCGGCCCACCTCCCCTAAACAGGCCCGGGGTTAGCCCTCCTGGAAGAAGCATGGCCCACGTCCTTGGGGAGCACGCGCCCTACAGCCAGGGAACCCTTCACGACGGGCCCACCCACATCTCAGGACCCGGGATCATGGCCGACCCAAGGGCGGGCCGCGTCACCCCGCCCCCACGTAGCCGCACACACGGGAACACGCCCCTCCTGGGTCCTTCCTGCCCCTGCACAGTGGGAAGTTACCCGAACATCGCCGAGAGGTGTTTCCATACGGGGCGGGGCTTCACTTCCTTTTAAAGGAGACTCGCCGCGATTTCCGCAGTAAGGACTCCAATACCGCTTCCTTCCAGTGGTGGCCGCCCTGGTGGCTGTCCCAACATCTCCTTAAATTCAGTTCAGTTCAGTCGCTCAGTCGTGTCCAACTCTTTGTGACCCCATGAACCGCAGCACGCCAGGCCTCCCTGTCCATCACCAACTCCCGGAATTTACCCACCCATGTCCAATGAGTCCGTGATGCCATCCAACCATCTCATCCTCTGTCGTCCCCTTCTTCTCCTGCCCTCAATCTTTTCCAGCATCAGATGAGTTCTATTTTTCTGGGAATGTGTCCGTTTCCTCTATATTTTCACATTTACTATCATAAAGTTGTTTGTAATATATCCTATCTTTTTACATGATTTATAAAATTGCCCCTTAAATTATAGATCAGTCAGTAAAGAATCTACCTGCAGTGCAGGAGACCCAGGTTCGATCCCAGGGTTGGGAAGATCCCTTGGAGAAGGGAATGGCAACACATTCCAGTCTCCTTGTTTGGAAAATCTCATGGACACAGGATCCTGGTGGGCTGCCGTCCATGGGATTGCAAAGAGTTGGGCACAACTGAGTGGCTAACACTTAAACTTACTTACTAAATTTTTAAGTGACTTGTATGCCCTTTTTGGAAAAGACCCTGATGCTGGGAAAGATTGAAGGCAGGAGGAGAAAGGGATGACAGAGGATAAGATGGTTGGATGGCATCACCAACTTGATGGATATGAGTTTGAGTAAGCTCTGGGAGTTGGTGATGGACAGGGAGGCCTGGCCGTGCTGCAGTCCATGTGGTCGCAAAGAGTCAGGCATGACTAAGCAACTGAACTGAACTGAACTGAACTGAATGCCCTTTTTGCCTTCTATGGAGGTGTATCCATTTTCTTTAGAAAGAAGCAACACTGGGCTTTGTTGCTGCCCGCCATTGGTTGTAATGAATTCTGCTCTTTTTTAGCTTTCACTCACAGGCACGTCCCCACCCCTCCAACCCCACCCCACCCCCGAAGAGCATTTATGGTCGTAAGTGGATGTTGTATGACTATGTAAACACGAATCACAGCTGAGGTGGCTACTATTACCATGGTAACTTTTTCTTTCTCCCCCAACCTTTTGTTTTCCTTGGAGTTTCGTCCCTTGGTTTCTCAGGTACTTGTCAATAAGTCACTCCCAACTCCTATCGAAATATGTTCAGAAACGACAGGTATCCTAGTAATCAGGATGTCTTCTCTGGGTCTCAGCTCCTTGCCTTTGGACTAGACACACAGCTGCCATCCCCAAAGCTTTCACTATGCTCCTGGGAGTCACCTTCCTCTTTTGTGTTGGATCCACAGTTCCTGAATATTAGGTTTTCTCCTTTCTTGGTGTACTCTTTCGTCTAGAAGAGTACATCCTTTAAGTTTCTTAAGGAAGGGTGAGTGGAACAGACATTTTCAAAAAACTACAAGTCTTTAGCATGACTTTTATATGTATTTCCTTCCAAATTCTGAGGATTCTGAAAGGTCTGATTCCTCTCTTGTCCGATGTCACATATGAGGGTTCCAAAGGTATTTTGATTCCTGATAACCTGTGTCCTGATAACCTCAGTGATCAATGCAAAGAAATAGAGGAAAACAATAGAATGGGAAAGACTAGAGATCTCTTCAAGAAAATTAAAGACACCAAGGGAACGTTTCGTGCAAAAATGGGCACGAAAAAGGACAGTAATGGTATGGACCAAACAGAAGCAGAAGATATTAAGAAGAGGTGGCAAGAATACACAGAACTATACACAAAAGATCTTCACGACCCAGAGATCACTCACCTAGACAGACAACCTGGAATGCAAAGTCAAGCCGGCCTTACTACAAACAAAGCTGGTGGAGGTGATGGAATTCTAGGTGAGCTATTTCAAATCCTAAAAGATGATCCTGTGAAAGTGCTGCACTCAATATGCCGGCAAATTTGGAAAACTCAGCAGTGGCCACAGGACTGGAAAAGGTCAGTTTTCATTCCAATCCCAAAGAAAGCCAATGCCAAAGAATGCTCAAACTACCACACAATTGCACTCATCTCACATGATAGCAAAGTAATGCTCAAAATTCTCCAAGCCAGGCTTCAACTTCAACAGTATGTGAACCATGAACTTCCAGATGTTCAAGCTGCATTTAGAAAAGGCAGAGGAACCAGAGATCAAATTGCCAACATCCATTGGATCATCGAAAAAGCGCGAGTTCAAAAAAAGACATCTACTTCTGCTTTATTGCTATGCCAAAGACTTTGACTGTGTGGATCACAAGAAACTGTGGAAAATTCAAGAGATGGGAATACCAGACCACCTGACCTGCCTCTTGAGAAATCTGTATGCAGGTCAGGAAGCAAGTTAGAACTGGACATGGAACAACAAACTGGTTCCAAATCAGGAAAGGAGTATGTCAAGGCTGTATACTGTCACCCTGCTTGTTTAACTTATATGTAGAGTATATTATGAGATATGCTGGACTGGATGAAGCACAAGCTGGAATCAAGATTGCCGGGAGAAATATCAATCACCTCAGATATGCAGATGACACCATCCTTAAGGCAGAAAGTGAAGAGGAACTAAAAAGCCTCTTGATGAAGGTGAGAGTGAAAAAGTTGGCTTAAAGCTCCACATTCAGAAAACGAAGATCATGGCATCTGGTCCCATCACTTCATGGCAAATAGATGGGGAAACAATGGAAACAGTGTCAGACTTTATTTGGGGGGGCTCCAAAATCACTTCAGATGGTGACTGCAGCCATGAAATTAAAACACGCTTGCTCCATGGATCAACCTAGACAGCATATCAAAAAGCAGAGACATTACTTTGCCAACAAAGGTCCATTTAGTCAAAGCTATGGTTTTTCCCGTAGTCATGAATGGATGTGAGAGTTAGACCATAAAGAAGGCTGAACCCCAAAGAATTGATGTTTTTGAACTGTGGTGCTGGAGAAGACTCTTGAGAGTCCCTCGGACTGCAAGGAGATCCAACCAGTCCATCCTAAAGGAAATCAGTCCTGAATATTCATTGGAAGGACTGATGCTGAAGCTGAAGCTCTAATACTTTGGCCCACCTGATGTGAAGAACTGACTTCTTGGAAAAGACCCTGATGCTGGGAAAGACTGAAGGCAGGAGGAAAGATGGTTGGATGCAATCACCAACTCAATGGACATGGGTTTGGGTGGACTCTGGTAGTTGGTGATGGACAGGGAGGCCTGGTGTGCTGCAGTCCATGGGGTCGCAAAGTTGGACATAACTGAGTGACTGAACTCAACTCATTCAACCTGTATACGTCCTGTTCTCTCCAGAAATTATAGCAGCAGTCCCCAACCTTTTGGGCACCAGAAACCAGTTGTGAAAAACAATTTTTCCACGGATGATGGGGAGGCGCAGGGGTGCGCACACAGGGGTGGTAAGCCTCATGAGAAGTATGGAACCTGGATCCCTTGCATGCACAGTTGACAGTAAGGTTTGAGCTCCTGTGAGACTCTAATGCCTCCAGTGAGCTGACAGCAGGCAGAGCTCAAGTGGTAATGCCAGTGATGGGGAGCAGCTGTAAATACAGGTGAAGCTTTGCTCACTCACCTGCCACTCACCTCCTGCTGTGTAGCTGGATCCGAACAGGCCGCAGGCTGGTCCCAGAGGTTGGGGACCCCTGAGTTATACAATCTTTTCTCCCCAGTGATCTGGAATCCCACAGTGATGTGTCAGGGCTGGTCACGTGCCGTGGTTAGTACTAGCTGGTCCTTGTAATCTGGAAACAGCCTTCATTCTCAGAATTCTCTTCAATTCTTTACTGGTATCCACTGTTTGAAGTGTATGATTTTCTTTGGTCCCATTCAGTATTGGTATCTTTTGAGTGTTTCCTTTCAGGCTGGTGAGACTCCTTAAGAAGCCTCCTTCTCCTTTATTTCCTGCCTGGAGGACATGGCCTGTTTCCTAAGCTGAGGACTTTATATCCTGAACGCTGATGTCTCAGCTCCCAGCGGGCTAGGGCAGCGACAAGTGCCCGACTGTGTGCAGTGGAGACTTACAGCTGCTTCCAAACTGGCTTTTGGCCAGTCCTGCCGCTTTCTCCCCTCACGTCCACTTCTAGAGGCGCCTGGAGCTGCCAGCCCCAGAGCTTCCCGGAGCTCTGCAGTAACACCAGGTCCTCAACTGTTCTCGTTTCTTTCCTACGATGTCATTTTCTTGGGCACTTCTAAGTCACTTACCATTCATCTATTTTCTTGAGAGCTTCCAAAACTTTGTTGCCATTTATAGGCATTTTAGTGGATTTATGTTTTAAAAAATTAAAATTCCCTGTAATTTTAATGGGATTTCAGGAAGAAACTATGATAAATAGCCACATCTAGTTATAAGAAGTCTGCGAAGTGAAGACTTATTCAGAGCATTCAAGTCTCCAGTAATAACCGTGGATTCTGTTATCATAGACACAGACAATGGATAGTGAAGAACCAGCAATCCCTGCCACACGGGCAGCTGGTTTTTGAGACAGAAAGTGAGGCCATTTTTCAGCAGAGCAGGAGAGGTGTACATCTACAGATGGGCCTGGGGACTGGTGTGAGGAATGAAGAAAATATCTGAAATATTAATAGCAAATACAGAGACATGCCATGGAGTCATGGAGAAATGAATAAATGCTTTATTTAGTTCATTCATTCCCAAAGCTTCACAACTCACCCTCCCACTGTCAAAATAAGTCACATGTGACACAGTGCCCACCTCCCAGCCAAGAGAGCGCTGTAGGGACAGTGTCACCACGATGCAGCCACGTGCTTCCGACATTTTAGGGGCTCTTTCTCTTCAGACTAAAACCCGCTAAGTGGAACAGGCTCACCCCAGTTTAAACCTGTGCAGCACTATGAGTGCCTCCCTGGAGCACCGGGGCCCCCGGAGCAGTGGAGAGAAGCCGGGTAGACTCCCATTTACTGATGCCCCCTCTGCAAACCATGAGAAACTCTCCGGAGAGCCACTCCTCTACCTGAAATGCATATACAAAGATGCCACGTGATCAATTCTTCTCTCCAATGAGATAAACAGTACACAGAATTAAGGCATTTGGGGGGAGTCAACAGGGACTAAAGCATTCATTACAGTTACAGTAACCTATCAAAGATGTCCATCCCATTTCTGAAAGCTCCTAACCAGGCCCAAGTGCAGCAACAGCCATGGTCCCAGCTGCCGCAGACAAGCGCGGTCACTACCCAAGAGAAAGGGAGGACCCAGGGCTGATGCCAGCGCTCCTGCAGCACGTGGGCTCCAGGGCATGTCACACGGCATGTGCCCAACACCAGACAGAAATCACGGGGGCTGGGCAAACACTGCAGGGAGGCGCAGGGGTGCTGCCGGCTAAGCCACAGCAGCAAACTGAGGTGCTAACACACGGGATAGCCGCGCTCAGACACCACACGGACCTGGACACATGTACACGCACACATCACACGGTAGAGGTCTGAGATCCAAGCAACGTAAAAAAGAAAGGATCCTCATGCCTCCAGACACTGAGCAACTATGAGTTAAGGCAACAGAAGCCACCTCCACCCTCACTCACGTCCGCATCCAACCGTCTCCCTACCATTTATGGCGTATGTTCCATAGACCGCTGCACTTCAGAACCTGCATGTCCCTCCCGCGGAACTCTCCGAGGACAGGATCGCACTGACCACTCATGTGTGCATTTCAGTCATTCTATTCCACATCAAAGGAGTCAGGTTGGAGGGCGGGGAGCATGAAAAGGAGAGTGAGGCCTAAGTGAGCCAGGGAGAGATGTCAGGCGGCTGAATGAGACACTTCCAGGAGGGAGAGCCGAGCTGGCGGGGCACCCAGGCCCCTCAGGCCCGGCCACTGAGTGCCTGGCAGGCAGCCCCAAGGGCACGGGAAGAGCCTGAGCCCCGGCACCAGAAGGCCCACCCCACCACCAGCGCCAAGCCTTGGGGTGCCTCAGGTGCCCAGGGTGAGCGGCAGCCCCACTGAGGAGCCATGCTAGCTTCCTGGGAGGGTCCTTCAGGGGTGGCCAGCGGCCCATCACCTCAGGGATGGCGCTGTCTTCACAGACACAAGCACGCGCTCCTGACCCTCCGGGTGATCACAGGGCCTGTCCCCAGACTACCAGGCAGCGGAACCATGGGCTCTCCTTCAGCTGCGGACAGGCCGCTGGAGACTCCAGGAGGAACTCCTCAGTCGTGAACACAGGCTATAGACAGACTGTGGGTCCCGACACTGGGTCTCAGAGCCTGGCCAACTTAAAAAGAAGTTCTGGGATCTGATGAATGGCAGCCAACATTTTATTCTACAACCAGGTGCATTAAAAAAAACCAACAATGTCGCCCTCTATTATCACCTTCATTACATAAAAGAACATTTTATCACCCAAATTAGGAAGAACATAATCTCAGACTAAAAAACAACCCTCTAAATGGAGTAAACTTGCCTTCCCATGTGATTTCACGTGCACCCTTGCCCTTCTGACCTGTGCAGGAGGCCTGTGTCACGGTCACCGTGACTCTCACTGTCCCCCGGGCACAAAGCCCAGCCGACCAGCAAGGCCACAGGCCGTCATCACCTCAAAGGCACATCCGCTGAGAAGAGGGACCACGCGTACAGAGACAGCGCTGACACGTCACCAGGACGGCTCAAGTGCCTGGTGCTTTCACAGACATTCTCCCGTGTGTCCTCACAAGAGCCCCACAGGAAAGGCATGGCCGGCCCGTAGCCGGGCCTGCTCAGGGCCAGACAGGAGGCAGCTCAGCACAGAGGAGCCTTCTTCTCCAAGGCGGATTTTCCCTGGCTGGGTCCAACCTTGCCTGCAGGCTCCTCTCTTACACTGCTCCATGAAGAAAGGGGAAAAATGATGGCACATAGGCCTGATAACAGAAACATATTCAACATGAGCAAATTGTGTTGAAAAGAAAAGAAACTGTCCTTTCTTTTTAAAACGTCCTGTTTAACAAGCACATGTTGACTAAAACTTATCAAACGTCAAAAGAGAACATCAAAACTAAGCGTGACGACCTTGAACCCTTTCCTGGAACAAAGCAGGGCATAAATAAATAAATACATAAATACCAAAAATAATATGAAAAGGCACGGATACATATGACATTGATAGGTTTTGGAAATACATTCAGAACTCCCACCAGGACACCAAAGCGGAACCCTCTGTGAGGTCTCAGCACTGCCCCACCTCCCTAGGTCCAGCCCCACCCGTCCACTGCAGCCAAGGCCCTGAGCACAGGATTCCTTCAGCCGAACGGCCCTCAGGCGCCCCAGCAAGTGAGCACACTCCTGAGACAGGCTGGGGGCCCCGGCTTCTGCCCACTGGTTTGTCGTGCCCCGCCCCATGGGCATGGTGCTCTGGGCCACAACCTCATCACCCATGTCCACATTTCCTGGCTATGTGGCAGTGGGCACCCTGGGGTTTGGAGACTGGGCTTTTATAAAGTGCTCTGTGGACAGAGTGACTCCTTCCTAGTCTGTACCCTACCTATCCCTGCCAACAACAGAAAAAGGGAGCTTTAGTAACGTGAGGCTCAAAACAAGAAGAAATGGCCCTAAGTATATATAGCTATGCTGTTTTCAGAGTTGTGTGTGGCACATACGGAATTTCAAGCTAGAGACTGAACCTCAGTCGCTGGGGGTCTGAAAAATTTATCTAAAGGCTGGCTGGACACAGAAAGTCAACCTGCCTCTATAAAGGACGAGTAGCCCTGAGCCCACCATGCTCTGGGGCGCACCATGCGGGGGCCCCCACTCCCTGGCTCAACCCCTCCCGAGTCCCAGTCCCTCCCTGGCCAGGTCTGGGCCAGGCCCAACAGTGAGGATCAACTCAGTCCAGTCCTCTAGAGAGACCCCAGAAAAATGGTTCCATCCCCCAGAAACAAGTCCTGCACTCACATCACCCTGCACAGCAGCCCGACAGACACCCCGCCGGGCCAGCCAGGGGCCCCTGCCTCCATGCAGCCCGACACTCCTGCCTGGCAGCGCCCCCGATGCTGCTTTCCAGGTCTGTGAACAGTCACCTCCCACCCCAGGAAAGCTCTGTCCCTAACAAACCCCTGCAGACAATGCCCAGCAGGGCACACAGGGTCTCGCGAGCCTGCAGCACAGCCCCCAGGAAGGGAATCCAGGCCAAAGGGCAGCTGCAGGAGTGCAAAGTGAGGTGAGCGAGCTGCTCCTGAGACCCCTCTAGCCAGACTGAGAAGGGGACGTGCTGCCTTGCCAGGGACACTCCCTCCAGTGGTTCCGCCCCCTGGCTGGCAGCTCCACCCCCTCCTGTGGCTCTGTCCCTCTCCAGCGGCTCCAGCTATCCTACAACCCTTCCCTATACGAGGGAGAGCCCTCCCCCAACAGCTGCGATGGAAGCCACTGCCCAGAGCTGGTGAGTCCCAACACGAGGGCCACCGGCACACTATTGCTCTCCCAGACCAAATCTCAGCAGTGCTCGGATCTGGTGGCAAAGGTGCCATCTGCCACCCGCCCGCGGCCCCTCCTCTCTCAGGACGCCTCTCCTGCTGCAGGTGGGACCCCAAGCTCTGAATGCAACCCACCCAGCAGGTTCGCAGCCAAGAGCAGCAGCCTACAGCCCACTTTTGAGCCTCCAAGGCCGTGGCCTCAACTTGCAACGAACTCCAGTGGCTGCATCTTCCCCTCTGAATCACTGAAGACTTCTCTCCCCTCAGACCTCATTCGTGTGCACAAGGGCCTGCCTGGCTTCCAACACATGTCCACCCACGCCAGGAGACAGACTCAGAACTCCATCCTCAATCACGAAGACCAGGACCAGACGCTGCTGGTCTAGTCAGTGAAGACACACAACAATGCTGATAATTAAATAAACCCATATCATTTGTTCAACTCTTATAGAAAATCTAAACGCAGATGTGAAATCTGTCCATTTCTAAACACTTTCCATGGATCCACAAAATGGTCCTGAGGCCTCAACAACCAGATGTGATTTCCCTGCAAACAGTGGCACCTGGATACTTCAAAGAGGCAGCCACTGGCCCACCTGTGCCGGCGTGACACACATCTGGCTACGCAGCCCTGACCACAGCCGAGCTGTCGGGTGATAACCCAGCTCAGTCCTCTCCCTCCCCCAGCCCCCGGCAGGCCATAGGAGACCTCTAACCTCACTGCTATCCCCTGTTCAGTTCTAGGAGCAACTACCAAGACATGAGGTCCAAACAACTGAAGCACAATCAACCAAACACCAGATGTTCTGTCCACAGGACACCACAGAACTGAAAGCTCTGAACTACCCAGAAGACGAGTCAAGTTTCCACTTCGCAGTGCATGCACGGACTTGTTAGAACTGGCAGTGGATGCTGCTGGACGGTCGTTGGTCCGAATGGAGGCAGTGGGCCTCCTGAAATCAGTGGACTTCTGGAAGCTCCCAGAGTGAAATGGCAGAGAACTCGTGAGACCTGTTGGCATGATGCTAGGCACGGCTGGGCATGGGGCTAGGCGTCGAGCTCTGAGCATTACCTAAAGAGACTGTGAACACTGTAGGTACTGACCTTGAGACAGTAAAGCCAACCCAAGTGGCCAGGAAACCATCCTTGAATGAAGCCAATTGACACGACACCCCCACCACATGGAGAGAACACTGAGGTGGCAAGGAAAGCGTGTGTGCGTGTGTGTGTGTAAACATCACATGTTCAACCCAAGAGCTGGGAACACAAACTCACAAGTTCAGGAACTGTGTCTCTGTACTCTACTTTTTACCAAAACTCCCTTTTTCATTTGACTGCAATCAAGCCATCAAGTTGAGAAGTGAACCCAGAAGCAGTCTGGAAGATGCCAGTCCTCTCTACTCAGGATATCAGCAGGCCTCCAGCCTCAGCCCCAACTTGCTCACATTTCAAGGCCCACTGCATTAATTTCCAAACAGACTGAAGAAGCACAAAATAAAGTTGTGTAGGAGCCTCCCGGCTGATACTGATACTGACCCCAAGACTGTCCGATGCCCAAACACCTGAGATAGAGCACAGTCCGGGGGAACAAAGCCGGTCCTGCTTCACCTGCAGCCGGGCGGGACTCGGCAGCACAGGACGTGGTCACGGGGCGAGAGTCGGTGTCAACTTGCACTGCAGGTCACCACCGCCTCTTCACTGCAATCAACAGCACTCCGGAATTCTACTCGTAAAGCAGAAACTTTTTTACGGGGTCTGGCAGAGGCAGCAAGGGGATCAGATGAAGGCGGTATTTGCCGAGCGCTCTTCTCACAGCCACGCGGCACAGATTCAGCAGGGACCTGGGGACACCTGGAACGGGTGGGAGGAAAGGAGAGACAGAGGAAGGGGGGGTTAATCCAGTTTCTCCCCTATCACCTCAGACCAGAGGCTGGTGGGGACGGCAGGCAGGACACACCATTGCTTGCTGTCAGCATCCCAATTTCAGAGGCGAGCCGGCTCTGGTGACAAAGGCCTGTTACTTGCTCCTTCATCTGCACAAGGAGCAGAGTCTTCACTATCCAAGCATCTGCTCACCTCTGCTGAGTTCCCTACGCAGAGAAACTAGAGCTGACCACTACGAGCCCTGATCCTTGCCCTCTGTCAGCCTCTGCTCTTGGTCTACCCCAGAAGCTCCAAAGGGGTTTGAGGGGGACAGACCAAGCAACAGAGGAGGGTAGGCTGATAATTTTACTCTGGGTGAAAAAAAGCCTCATTGTGTCTCTGCCTCATGAAACAGGCATGAACACAGGCAGCCTAACTAATAGTGTGGCTCCAACTGACCAGTAACCAACTCTCAACAGGAGCAAGTTTTAATGACCGGTTTAGGGAAAGCCAGTAACAAGAACACAACACACAGAAGTTCTCAAGAGGTAAGGCACTGGGGAAAGGTGGTCACTCAGATGCTCTCAAGACCCAGGTGGGAAAGAGGCCGGGTGTGGGCAGGTCAGAGGGAGCACCGAGGGTCAACTCCTGAGTCCCGGAGAATGACAACGAGACCAAGCCACGGATCAACCCCAAACTCCCTGTCCATCAACTTAATTCCCTGGCAAAGCCTTCTTCATAAATAAGCAAACCTCAGACTTAATTCGAGCAAAAATCAGGCTTAGTTCACAATCCAGAATGATAGTATTTGAGTGGAATTGAAGAAGGGGGAGTGAGGGCCCCAGAGAAGGAAGAACTTGAAATCTATTGTAAAGCAAACACTCAAAAGCCATAAACGTAAAAGAATTACAGATCACAAAGTAGAGCAAAGGAGTAAAGAGAACATAATCCCAGGAACTCTGAGAACGTGTATTTTTATAGATTCCTTGTTATTAACCTCTGGTGTCCAGGAATTTAAAAAGAAACTAATCTGGAAGACTGTTCTAAAAATTCCTAATCCTAACTGAAGGTTCTGACCAAGTGCTAATTAGGAAATTTTATTTTCATTGCTGCAACTTGGTTCATTCAACCAATTTAAAGAGACTGCCAGGCAGAGCTGAATTAAAGCCACTTACTTCTGGCTTCTTTAAAGACCTGCAGCGCCTCGGGATCCACCTTCCTCCTGCCTCTCGACTCTGGGCCCAAGGACTCCCACTTGACCAGGTTCAGGTTGGCTCCGAACTCCACCAGCAGGCTGACGAAGGCCGCCTCGCAGCCGTGACGCAGGACGGCATCCATGACGCAGCCGGGCGAGCCCCTGTAGAAGCCCTGTGTGTTGACGGGGCCGTTGCAGTTGAAGTCCGGGTTCGCCCCCGCCTGCAGCAGCAGCTTGAAGCACTGCAGGTTGTGGTAGGCGGCGCTGATGTACAGCGGGCAGACCACCAAGGAGGTGAGCCGCCGCGAGAAAGGGGGCTGGGCGTCAGGAGTCAGGTGGTGGTTGACATCGACGTCCGCCCCATACCTGCAGGGAGACACACGGACAGTCAGGCTAGCACGGTCAGCAGATCCCGACCGCACCTGCGGGGACGGCCCGACACCCAAGCACCGGAGCGTCCCCTGCTCGCAGTGGACCCATGACTCCCAGCAGGCACCACGGGAGTTCAGAACCTTGGGATCCTCTCACACAAGAAAACTCATAAGGGAATTCTTTCAAACCTATGAAGACCCAACAATCCCACGGCTATTTTAACTATTTCAAGCAAAGATAAAGAAGGAAAATCCCCAAATTCATCTTATGCAATTAACGACAGAATAAACCCCAAACCAAACAAAGGTCACACCATAAAGAAAAATTACCAGTGACCTGCACTTATGAGCATCAACTTACAACCTCCAATAAAACGTCAGCAAAGGGACTCCAAAACATTAAGAAAGCAACACACGATGACCTCATGGGGGTTATTCCAAGGGTGGTTCCTATATTAGAAACTCTATTAACATAATTCATCATATTCACAGAACTAAGGGGAAAAGCTGAGGATGTGACTGGTGATGGAAGCAAGGTCCAGTGCTGTAAAGAGAAATATTGCATAGGAACCTGGAATGTTAGGTCCATGAATCAAGGCAAATTAGAAGTGGTCAAACAGGAGATGACAAGAATGAACGTCGACATTTTAGGAATCAGCAAACTAAAATGAACTAGAAGGGGTGAATTTAACTCAGATGACCATTATATCTACTGCTGTGGGCAAGAATCCCTTAGAAGAAATGGAGTAGACATCACAGTCAACAGAAGAGTCAGAATATGCAGTACTTGGATGCAATCTCAAAAACGACAGAATGATCTCTGTTCGTTTCCAAGGCAAACCATTCAATATCACGGTAATCCAAGTCTATGCCCCAACCAGTAATGCTGAAGAAGTTGAAGCTGAATGGTTCTAAGAAGACCTACAAAACCTTCTAGAACACCCAAAAAAGATGTCCTTTTCATTATAGGGGACTGGAGCAAAAGCAGGAAGTCAAGAAACACCTGGAGTAACAGGCAAATTTGATCTTGGAGTACAAAATGAAGCAGGGCAAAGGCTAATAGAGTTTTGCCAAGAGAACACACTGGTCATAGCAAACACCCTCTTCCAACAACACAAGAGAAGACTCTACACATGGACATCACCAGATGGTCAATACCGAAATCAGATTGGTTATATTCTTTGCGGCCAAAGATGGAGAAGCTCTATAGGGTCAGCAAAAACAAGAACGGGAGCTGACTGTGGCTCAGATCATGAACTCCTTATTGCCAAATTCAGACTTAAATTGAAGAAAATAGGGAAAACCACTAGACCATTCAGGTATGACCTAAATCAAATCCCTTATGATTATACAGTGGAAGTGACAAATAGATTTAAGGGACTAGATCTGATAGACAGAGTGCCTGATGAACTACAGATGGCAGTTCGTGACATTGTACAAGAGACAGGGAGCAAGATCATCCCCAAGAAAAAGAAATGCAAAAAAGCAAAATGGCCATCTGAGGAGGCCTTACAAATAGCTGTGAAAAGAAGAGAAGCGAAAAGCAAAGAAGAAAAGGAAAGATATATCCATGTGAATGCAGAGTTCCAAAGAACAGCAAGGAGAGAGAAGAAAGCCTTCCTCAGTGATCAGTGCAAATAGAGGAAAACAACAGAATGGGAAAAGACTAGAGATCTCTTCAAGAAAATTGGAGATACCAAGGGAACATTTCATGCAAAGATGGGCTCAATAAAGGACAGAAATGGTATAGACCTAATAGAAGCAGAAGATACTAAGAAGAGATGGAAAGAATACACAGAAG
This sequence comes from Bubalus kerabau, assembly GCF_029407905.1. Taxonomy (NCBI): domain Eukaryota; kingdom Metazoa; phylum Chordata; class Mammalia; order Artiodactyla; family Bovidae; genus Bubalus; species Bubalus kerabau. Next base: position 118,365,601 of record NC_073629.1, on the reverse strand, counting down.
AACTATACAAAACAGATCTTCATGACCCAGATAATCACGATGGTGTGATCACTCACCTAGAGCCAGACATCTTGGAATGTGAAGTCAAGTGGGCCTTAGGAAGCGTCACTATGAACAAAGCTAGTGGACGTGGAGGTGATGGAATTCTAGTTGAGCTATTTCAAATCCTAAAGATGATGCTGTGAAAGTGCTGCACTCAATACGCCAGCAAATTTGGAAAATTTAGCAGTGGCCACAGAACTGAAAAAGGTCAGTTTTCATTCCAATCCCAAAGAAAGGCAATGCCAAAGAATGCTCAAACTATTACACAATTGCACTCATCTCACACGCTAGTAAAGTAATGCTCAAAATTCTCCAAGCCAGGCTTCAACAATACATGAACTGTGAACTTCCAGATGTTCAAGCTCGATTTAGAAAAGGCAGAGGAACCAGAGATCAAATTGCCAACATCCTCTGGATCATTGAAAAAGCAAGACAGTTCCAGAAAAACATCCATTTCTGCCTTACTGACTATGCCAAAGCCTTTGACTGTGTTCGGTTCAGTTCAGTCACTCAGTCGTGTCCGACTCTTTGCGACCCCATGGACTGCAGCACGCCAGGCCTCCCTGTCCATCACTAACTCCCAGAGTTCACCCAAACCCATGTCCATCGAGTCGGTGATGCTATCCAACCATCTCATCCTCTTTCATCCCCTTTTCCTCCTGCCCTCAATCTTTCCCAGCATCAAGGTCTTTTCAAATGAGTCAGCTCTTCGCATCAGGTCACCAAAGTATTGGAGTTTCAGCTTCAACATCAGTCCCTCCAATGAACACCCAGGACTGATCTCCTTTAGGATGGACTGGTTGGATCTCCTTGCTGTCCAAGGGACTCTCAAGAGCCTTCTCCAACACCACAATTCAAAAGCATCAATTCTTCGGCGCTCAGCTTTCTTTATAGTCCAACTCTCACATCCATACATGACCAATGGAAAAACCATAGCCTTGATTAGATGGACCTTTGTTGGCAAAGTAATGTCTCTACTTTTGAATATGCTATCTAGGTCGGTCATAACTTTCCTTCCAAGGAGTAAGCGTCCTTTAATTTCATGGCCGCAATCACCAACTGCAGTGATTTTGACTGTGTATATCACAACAAACTGTGGAAAATTCTTCAAGAGATGGGAATACCAGACCACCTGACCTGCCTCTTGAGAAATCTGTATGCAGGTCAGGAAGCAACAGTTAGAACTGGACATGAAGCAACAGACTGGTTCCAAATAGGAGAAGGAGTACATCAAGGCTGTATATTGTCACCCTGCTTATTAACTTATATGCAGAGTACATCATGAGAAACGTTGGGCTAGAAGAAGCACAAGCTGGAATCAAGATTGCCGGGGGGAAATATCAATCACCTCAGATATGCAGATGACACCACCCTTATGGCAGAAAGCAAAGAAGAACTAAAAAGCCTCTTGATGAAAATAAAAGAGGAGAGTGAAAAAGTTGGCTTAAAGCTCAACATTCAGAAAATGAAGATCATGGCATCTGGTCCCATCATTTCATGGCAAATAGGTGGGGAAACAGTGGAAACAGTGGCAGACTTTGTTTTTTGGGGCTCCAAAAATCACTGCAGGTAGTGACTGCAGCCATGAAATTAAAAGATGCTTACTCCTTGGAAGGAAAGTTATGACCAACCTAGATAGCATACTAAAAAGCAGAGACATTACTTTGCAAACAAAGATCTGTCTTGTCAAGGATATAATTTTTCCATTGGTCATGTATGGATGTGAGAGTTGGACTATAAAGAAAGCTGAGCACCGAAGAATTGATGCTTTTGAACTGTGGTGTTGGAGAAAACTCTAGAGAGTCCCTTGGACAGCAAGGAGATCCAACCAGTCCATCCTAAAGGAGATCAGTCCTGAATATTCATTGGAAGGACTGATGCTGAAGCTGAAACTACAATACTTTGGCCACCTGATGCGAAGAGCTGACTCATTTGAAAAGACCCTTGTTGGGGGCCGGCATGAGGCACTCCGCCCATGGCAAAGGTCATGAGGAAGGAGGCTCGACATACGCAAAGGCGGGATCGAGCCTCAGGAGTCCCGCTGGAAATCCTCGAGCATCTACCCCCATAACCAGAGCCTGCCTACTTTACTACTTTGTGCTCTCACCTACACCTCTGACTTTACGGGGGGCTGTCCCCCACCACCTCTTTCGGAGAAGGAGTTAACTTAAAGCTCCAGTTGATAAAAACCCCTGGGCGTGACAAGAGTGTTTTAACCTACAAACTCCTCTGAAGGTTCTCTAGCCTGCCTGACAGGCTTGTCCGGCCACATGTGATTGCTCACAGCCTCCCAACCATGAGAGGCACAAGATGCTTTAAACCTTCTAAAAACAGGTTCCTTAGAAAAGTTAGAAAATTATTAGTATAAGTATAATGGGCTGATTAGAAATCATATTGGTGAAGGGTTTTTCATTTGTTGAGCCAATGTTTACTGCTAAGTCTCCACATCCCCTGCCCTTATACACATTAATGAATATATAGAAGAAATAAGTATTAACCTTTGATATTAATCACGTTAGACCTTAGGCTAAGTAAATTCTTTCCTTAACTAAAACCCACTACACCCTCACCCTATAGGAATGTAACTTTATTTGGGTGGCGTCTGTTTTAAGAATAATCACCCCTGGAGAAATAAGTGTCCTGGTTGACTGACCGCTGTCACAAGGAGAGGGTCATAAATTGTCAGCAGGCCCCCTGGCCAGAAGATGATGTAACACCCCTAAGACCTCTGTATACATTTGTATGAAGCACCTGACTTTGATAAAAGTCAGGACTGCTGACCCCACGTGACTTTTGCATAACACCTCAGTGTATAAAAGTAGACCATGGAAAATAAAGAATTGGGATCAGTTCCTCGAAAGACTGGTCTCCCCATGTCTCTCTCTCTCTCTCACTCTGGTTGAGTCTCCATCTGGAGCGCGGAACCCACCATGCTTACTAATTATGCCTGGGCTTCTAAGATCCGACCGGGGAGGCCTCAGTGTCTCCTCTCCTTCGGGAGAACGGAAGGACGCGTGCGGCCTACGTAAGTGGTGCAAGCTTCTTGTCTTGAAGTTTTATTGGTCCCCCGCGTAAACCAAGCTACTCAGCCTCTTTTCTCCACTGAATTTTCCTACTGAGCTATCCTTATTCTATTCCTTAATTAACGTTTAATTAAGCAGTTGTTCCCTGACCCTCGCCTAGCCGTCTCTCCTTCGAATACCCTGGATCAGCTGGGGCTGGTCCCCGGCAGACCCCGATGCTGGGAAAGACTGAAGGCGGGAGGAGAAGGGGACAACCGAGGATGAGACAGCTGGATGGCATCACCGACTCAGTGGACATGAGTTTGAGTAAACTCCAGGAGCTGGTGATGAACAGGGAGGACTGGCGTGCTGCAGTCCATGGGGTTTCAAAGGTCGAACACGACCGAGAGACTGAACTGAAGGGAAAAAGCCATAATTCTTTCTCAAACACAAAAGAGGCATATGACAAAATTCAGCACTTCAGTTCAGTTACTCAGTCGTGTCCGACCTTTGAAACCCCATGGACTGCAGCATGCCAGGCCTCCCTGTTCATCGCTGGAAAAACCATAGCCTTGACTAGATGGACCTCTGTTGGCAAAGTAATGTCTCTGCTTTTCAATATGCTATCTAGATTGGTCATAACTTTCCTTCCAAGGAGTAAGCGTCAAAATTTTAATTTCATGGCTGCAGTCACCATCTGCAGTGATTTTGAAGCCCAAAAAAATAAAGTCTGACACTGTTTCCACTGTTTCCCCATCTATTTCCCGTGAAGTGATGGGACCAGATGCCATGATCTTCGTTTTCTGAATGTTGAGCTTTAAGCCAACTTTTTCACTCTCCACTTTCACTTTCATCAAGAGGCTTTAGAGATTCGACACTTAGACATGTTTAAAAACACTTGATAAAATAGAACATGAAGAATACTTCCTCAACATGATGAAAAATATTTCTTCATCCCAGAAGTCCGCATCTTACCTAATGGGCAAACATGAGCAGCAGCTCAGCCAGGAGCAAGACACACCGTCCCACTTTCTGGCCACTAT